>NC_083437.1:5049769-5363603 GCF_020745735.1 Hemiscyllium ocellatum
ACGTTCTGTACAATTTCAAAATAACTTCCCAACTTCTATGTTCCAACAATTGACACAACGTAGCACCCAATGTTGACCCAGTTTGGACCACATTGAATTTTGTTGAAATGGGAATTAGGAAAATGTGTGATACTTCGAACGTGGAATCCCTACCATGTGGAAACAGGCTATTTGGTCCAAAAAGTCCATACCAATCCTCTGAAGAGTGACCACCCAGACCCATTCCTCCTCCCTATTACATTTACACCTAGCGTACACATCCCTATATGGCCAATTCACCTAACCTGCATATCTTTGGACTGGGGAAGAAACTGGAGCACCCAAAAGACATTTATACAGAAATGGGGAGAATGTACAAACTCCAAACAGACAGTTACCCGAGGCTGGAATTGAACCTGGGTCCCTGGTGCTATGAGACAGCAGTGCCAGCCACTGTGGCACCTTGATAGAGGCTTGGCAAAGCCAGAAGATTACAAGGTCAGTCAGATTGTGAAGAATATTGCACAAGCCTCAGCTATGACCTTCCCTTAATTACAACTATGAGCAGCAACAGTAAGAATCCCACACTAGTGGTGTTTAAAGGGACCACCGACGTTCAGCTGAGTGGCTGGCTGATTTTCACTGGCTCTGCCTGTGTTGAAGAGAGTTGAAAGAATTTTTCACTCTTCTTCTGAGCAGGTTGGACAGGTTTAATGCAGGGATATTGTTTCCCAGCTGAAGGGGTCAGTGTATAATGATAGTTGGTAGATCAGTTAGGACTAAGATGAGAAATTTCTTCACCCAGATGACGGCGAACCTGTGGAACTCTTCATCATGGAAAGTTACGGAGGCGAAGTCATTGAATGTGTTTCAGAAGAAATAGCTTTCTAGTGGGTAAAGATCTCGCAGGGTATGGGGAAAGAGGAGGAGTATCGTGTTAAGATGGAAAATCAGCTTTGATCATCTTCAATGGTGCAGAGGGCTCAGTGGGCCAAATGACTAGATTCTATTACTAGATTTCTATGTTTAATCAGATAGATTTTCTGCTGTCCATACAGTGTTAGATTAGATTAGATTGCTTACAGTGTGGAAACAGGCCCTTTGGCCCAACAAGTCCACACTGACCCGCCAAAGCGCAACTCACCCATACCCCTACATTTACCCCTTACCTAACACTACGGGCAATTTAACGTGGCCAATTCACCTGACCCACACATCATTGGACTGTGGGAGGAAACCGGAGCACCCGGAGGAAACCCACGCAGACACGGGGAGAACGTGCAAACTCCACACAGTCAGTCGCCTGAGTCGGGAATTGAACCCGGGTCTCAGGGGCTGTGAGGCAGCAGTGCTAACCACTGTGCCACCGTGCCGCCCACTGTTGTTCCAGTGTAAGTAGGAGTTGTGCATGGAAAGCCTGTAGAATCCACATGAGAGCAGATGCTCAAGAAATTCACTGGGAAATAGGAATTGCCCAGCGGAGAACTCTAAATGTCTGGAACCCTCTGAACGGCTTCATAAAAATCAAACATTTTGGAAGAGTTTACTTTTTCTGAGTAAAGTTAGCCTGTTAAGTTAGACTCATGATATGAATACTGTGGCTACAAGAGCAGGTCAGAGACTAGGAATGCTGCAGTAAGTAACTCACCTCTTCACTCCTTGAAGCGTGTCCACCATCTACAAAGCACAAGCCACGAGTGTGATGGAATATTCCTCACTCGCCTGAATGTTATTATTCTCTCATGGCATTTGTATAACTTCCCAGGATGAGGGAAAGAATGACTCTTCAGTGAGGCCGATGGGATAATGGAAGTTACTGGGAGATTTGCAGATTAAAGAAGCTGTAAGGTTATTGCTGGGGAAAGGAAATGGTATTAAGCTTGTAAACAAAGAAATACTCAGCTAACAAGGAGCCAGGAAGATTTAAAGAGTGACGCATTCTTGATGAATGTGGAATTTCAAGCTTAAGGCTGCATACATTTAGTAGTATTAGAAAGGTAAAAATATAATGAATGCCGATTAAAAGGAACACTGTCAATTGTTAAATTTAAACCTGAGTTTGAGATCTGACAAGGAGTATACAAGGTTGTAATTACCAGCTTAAAATATTCCAGCTTTGTGAAATATGCAATGGAAATCCATTTGCTGTGATCTTTGGAGGCTGTGGAACATGTGTTCAGTGTGATAGCGTTTTGTGTGTAGAAGCGTATGTCAGTTTTTTTGAATAAAAGATGCTGCTATATACATCTTTTGCCTTGTTTTAATTTCTGAAGAAGCAAAATATTTAATGTATTGCTGTAAGTTGTGGCTTTACGTTTAATAGAAAATTAATGATTAGAGGATATTGGTGAATTCTTCTAATTCTGCTCTGTATGAGTCTAAGTATCTCACATGTCAATGTATGCATACATAGGGTATCATGACTAGGTGATATAAACTGAAAGAGTTCCTGGAAACCAAAAAGTAGTCCTTGAAAATCAAAAAGATAACCCTGAAGAAAATCAGTAGAAGTTCCCTTGGTAGTGAAGTATTTTGTGCCCTGATAGAAGCTTGCTTAAATGTAAATCTTCACAAGACAGTACATTGGTCATCCCTACAAATACCGTCATGGACAGATCCATCTGTGACAGGTAGATTAGTGTAAGTTTTAAAGGTTTAGTCACAACATATCATGTAGTCAATTACAATCAGATCACAGTATGGATATTAACCATTTAGATTTGCAATAATCTGATAGTTTCTCGGTCACTTACGATAATACCAGCTTTTTAAAATTCTTTTGTTTTAAACTAAATTTGGCAAGGGAATTCACTGTTTAGATTTTCAGCATAAGTACTTGAGCAGCTTCTTGTATCTCTCATTTTGCTTTAGTTCAATAGGTTATGACAAATAAAAAAAAAACACTGGTCTTGCAGAAATACTTACAAGAGCAGCTGGGTTACTTATAGAAAATGAATTTTGCCGGGAAAATGGATGACCTTTGACTTCTGCAATGGGCTGTCACCAATGGTAATAAATTTTGACTCAGTTATAGCATTCAAAGGGGAATTGCATCAATTGGGAGTAGAAGGGAAAGGTGAGAGGTGGAATAAAGGTGAGAAATGGTCAGTATGCGTTATGAAATAAATCTTTAATGGTACAACAAGCCAACTGCACAGAGAATGGAAACTCACTTATGCTTCATAGCTGGGTGGAGAGGTTGTATCTTGTTCAAACTGCACAGTTGCAGGGAGAGACAAATCTAACACTCCACAGCTGGATGGAGAGGCTGTATCTCACTCATCATCAACAGATTTTGATTCTCACAAGGAGTGAATTACTTTGACTGAATGTTGTAAATTCCTGATCATTTTTTGGAAAGACTGGATATAATTTCATTTTAAACATTTCCTGTAGTGAAAGAGAAAGCAACTAAATATTATCAGCTTTCTAGAATGCTTACTGGTCTGTATTTCTTCCCTCAACTTTTTTTTATGAAGAGCTTTATGAAATTCTGAACTGTTAATGTCCAAAAAAAACTATTTTCCTCTGTAGTTACTTTAATTTTATTTCCTTTCCCTTTACATGAGCTTTGTGTCTGTTCCCATGAGGTGCTTTATAATCGAATTGGAGATTGACGGTTAGAGAGTGGATGCTGTTGAATATAAAACATAATATCCATATTATTTAACTTGACAAATACTGCCATTGTACAAATATGCTCCAAATTTAATCTGTATTTCTTTCAACAGTGGACCTTTTGATAAAAGTATTAAAATATAATTCACTGCAAAGAAGTCTCTCACTGGAGAGCAAATGGTGACTTGTTAACCCTTTAGAGTCTGCAGCTCTACTGCCTTCCTTAAAGCAAAACATTGAAATTTGATTGCCTCATAAAGACGAAAACAGTTAAAAATTAAGTTCTGGCTATTTAATAGTGCATTCAGCTGTGGCAGAGTGAATTCCAGTAATTAAATGTCCCTGTTTTCCTGATCACAAAATAGTCAATTACTTTCAGCAAATTCAATGCAGGAACTTGAACACAAAATCGCAGGATCATGCAGTACAGAAAAGGCCATTTGGTCACTCAGGTCTGTACTACCAAAATTAAACTAAACCTACACTAGTCTCACTTTCCAGCACTAGGCCCTTAGCTTTGAATGCTACAGCACTACAAATGATCATCTAAGTGCAGGTTGTTCCGTTATAACGTGACAGTTGTGTTCTTTTGCAACCTTGTGCTATAGAAAAATCACCCTGTAGAAGACCTCTAATAGAAAATCACTATACCAATTCAATAGAAAGTTTGTGCTATCCAGACAATGTTCACAGTTCATCAAATGCGTTATAGCCAATTTGCGCAAACGAAACACATGTTAAATGCAGAATGTACTTTGTAAAGATTGTGAGGTTTCCCACCTTTAACCACCCTCTCACGTAATCCATCTCTCCCCCCCACAACCCCCAACCTCTGAATAAAAAGATGTTTCCCCAAATCCTGTCTGTCCTGCCTTTCACCTAAAAAGTCTGTGCCCTGGTTGTTGTTAACCCTTTGCCTCAGGGGAATAGCCTCTCAAGAGTATATAGGAATAACCTGCTTCTCCTGGCTTGGAGATAGATATGTGTGCTTAGTTTCTAGAACTCATTGCCTGAAAGTGTTGTGAGAGGCAGAAATTCACATTGCATTTTGCAATTATTCAATATACCTCACCTAAAATGCTTTCCGACAGCAATTAATTCCACGTTTTAACCATTGTCTTGTGAAACATATTTGCTGTAAATTCCTGTTCAGATTATGAGGCACTGTCTTATATTCTTTCTTTTGATCTAAAACCATAGTGGCTATGTCTCCACATTTACTCAAACAGACTTTTTCTAATCTTGAAGACCTCGAACTGGTCTAGAGAGAAGTACCCCTCACCTGATCAAGCTTCCCTGATGATGAGAACTGTCTATCTTTTTAGCCCTTCCCCCAAGACCTTTGTAGCCTTTTTATATTATGGAGTCTGGAACTGTGCAGTGTTGCAAGTCTGAGCTAACTAAGCTGTATATAATTTTATCACTTCTCTGCCTTTCAGTTTCAGATGCTAGGAAATAACTGCAGTACTTTGTTTTTCGTGATCCTTTTCATAGACTGAGACTGGTGAGGCCAGAATTTATTGCCCATTCCTAGTTGTACTGAATGATGTTATGCCACTTCAGAGGGCAGCTAAGAGTTAACCAGGTAGATAATATTCTAGACAAGAGTGAGGATGGTAGATTTCCTTCCCAAAGGACAACAGTGAATCAGATGGGTTTTTACACAATCAGTGATAGTTTTACGGTAACCATTGACCAGAAACAGAACTAGCCATAAAAGTACAGTGGCTTCAAGAACAAGTCAGAGGCTAGGAATCCTGCAGTGAGCAACTCGCCTCGTGATTCCTCAAAGCCTGCCTACCATCTACAAAGCACAAGCCAGCAGTGTGATGGAATACTACCCATTTGACTGGATGGGTGCAGCTCCAACAACACTCCAGAAACATGAAACTATCCAGGACAAAGCCCACTTGATTAGCACTACATCCACAAGCATCCACTCTCTCCACACCAAGTACCAGCAGTGTATACCATTTACAAGATACCCTGCAGAACTTCACAAGGCTCCTTAGACAGCATGTTAAAATCCCACGCCTACTCCCATCAAAAATATCAAGGAAGCAAATACATGGGAACAGCACCATCTGCAAGTTTCGCTCCAAGTCACTCCCATTCTGACTAGAAAATGTATTGCTGTTCCTTCAACCATTGTCACTGGGTCGAAATAGAGATGTAGAGCTGTAGAGCATGGAAACAGATCCTTCGCTCTAACTTGTCCACGCTGACTAGATATCCTAAATTACTTGGGTCCCATTTGCCAGCATTTATCCCTTCCTATACCTAGGGGAAAGTGAGAATTGGAGATCAGAGTGGAAAAGTGTGTCACTGGCAAAGCACAGCTAGTCAGGCAAGATCCGAGGAGCAGGGGAGTTAACGTTTTGAGCATAAGTTCCTCATCAGGAATGATCGAAACATCAACTCTCCTGCCCCTTAGATGCTGCCTGACTGGCTGTATTTTTCCAGCACCACACTTTTCCACTATTCATAGACCTATCCAGATGCCTTTTTAAATATTTTAATTTTACCAGATTCCACTACTTCCTCTGGCAGCTCATTCCATAACATGCCACCCTGTGCATGAAAAGATTGCCCCTTAGCTCCCTTTTGGAGCTAGGAGGAAGAGAGCATAAATTAAGAAAATGTACTCTAGTTGACTGAGGTATTGTAGTGTCTCAAGATACCTGTATTGGCACCTCATTTTGTTACCATGTTTTGGATGAAGAAATAAAGAGCTCTATGTCCAAGTTTACAGGTGACTGTATGTTTGGAGGAACAGTGAGTTGTGTGGAGGCAGTAAGAAATTGGATAACAACAAGGATATCATCTTTAATTGAGTATGCCTCAAAGCTACTGTCTTCATCACCCACCAACATTGACCTTGTAAGTGGTGCCTGCAATCAAATCTGAAAATCAGGACTTGTTTATCTTCACACATGATGTGACATTAACTTAGATGGTGAACATCTGTGGCCTTCTAGCTGAACACTTTATCGCAACCAGCCGCAGTGCAGCTCATGTGAGGTGTACCCTCATCATCTACACAATTGACACAACATAGATACAGATTTACATGATTAGTCTAGGCATCTTACCCTGACAGGGTTGAGGGGGTCGGGGGTGGGGTTGGAGGTGAGTGGACAGCTGGAGTCCTCTGGATCAAATATCTGGGGCAGCAGATGGAGATGTGCCGGACAAAATACTGACCCCTTGAGCCGAATACTGACAACGACTGAGTACCAAACACACAGGAGCTATTACAGAGCCTGGAGTGTGCAGCAAGGCACGCAAGAAGGGATGAATTAATTTGCGTGTAAAGTGCCTAATAGTACTTGTGGGAATCAGTGCAACTGCTGAAAATTAATAATACTGATAGAGACAAAGAGGCCGCTGTCAGGTTGACCTTAACACTGGGCTACACGTTGTGTACCACTGGGACACTTTTGGCC
This sequence comes from Hemiscyllium ocellatum, assembly GCF_020745735.1. NCBI lineage: Eukaryota > Metazoa > Chordata > Chondrichthyes > Orectolobiformes > Hemiscylliidae > Hemiscyllium > Hemiscyllium ocellatum. The sequence continues at coordinate 5,056,813 of NC_083437.1, forward strand.
TCTGTTATTATTGAAACTGGTATTCAGTTTAATAATTACTGGAAAGCAAACTGAAATATTTTAGTCAAAGTTTCATTTAATTTGCTTGCTACCTTCCACTTACACTGTGTCTGGGCCTCCTGTCGACTGCTGGTTGTACGCTTCTCAACAATTTCAAATGTTTGGAAGTTTTAATATCTTTCCTGGTTTTTAAAATATGCTGTTGCATGTTTGTTAATTGTTTTCCATCTCTGCTTATACCAAGTTCTGCATAGGTTCGAAACTATGCAGCTCCTTCTGGGGTACTATACATATGTTTGCTCTGAGAATTAATCCGTATTTCCTTGGGGCATTTGCTTGCATTGCTGCAAGCTCAAGTTTGCCAGCAATAGTGTCCCAGGGGAATCGCTGGCAGCTTGAATAAGGGTATATGTGGCACACACTGTGATGGGTAACCAATGGATTACAGAATCATTGGGACCCATTTCTGGCAAATTGGAAATTTCTGTCGGATGTCCCTCTGTCTCCAGAATTCCAGAACAGCCTCCTGGAATTCACAGTAGAGGATCTGAAGAATCCTTGCAGATTGTCAGGGTCACACTGTTCTGGGGTATTGTCAAGAAATTCAGCCTCCGATTCCTCAGTGTGGGAGCTGTTCTCAGTAACAGTGTCAGAGTTATAGTGCGATCCTCTTTATTTCTAAAACTTGCAGAGATGGGGAGGGAATTACAGTGCGAAATGGAAAAGAAAGAGAAACAGGCTTGATTTTCATGGCCTAGCAATATTCCAAAACACTTGCAATTAAGCACTTCTTGGTTTGTGGACATGTAATGCAGCAAGCACAGCAAGCTCCCACAAACAACAAAGCGATAATCACCAGATCATCGACTTTTTAAGCTCTTCACTAAGGAGTGGCCTGGACACCAGGGAGAATTCCAATCTGCTTGCTTTCAAAGTGCCACAGGATCTTTTGTATCTCGCTGATATAGGACAGAGGGAGAGAAAGAATCTTCATTTAACAACTTTGGCAAAATACTGCCTCCTCCTATTGATGCAACACTCCCTCAGTAATACACTGAACATCAAGACAGATGTTGTGCTCATGTCTTTGGAAATGGACTTTTAACACTCTCTTTCTGACTGAGATGTGACTGTGCTACTGCCTAGGCCATAGCCAACATACAATTGTGCGCGTACTGATGATATTGGGTTGATAAAGATTAGAATGAAGGCAGTTGTAGATACAGACTGAGGATATTAGGTGGCCACATGGAAAGATTAAATGCTGTAGTAGAATCCTGTATTGATGTTATGCACAGCAAAAAAAAACGGAATGTGATTGAATTACTTGCTGTAACAATCTGCTTAGAGCTCATTGAAGTATCCTTTCCTCTGTCTTCGTACGTTTGCTCTTTCTACTCTGTTACTGCCGATAAGGTGAGGTGTAGTGTACAATACACTGCCCCAAATATCAATGTCTATCAGTTATGAAATAAATATTGAGACATATTACATGAGATCTGCTTTAGACAGGGTATTATAGAAAGGTCAGTATGCATTGCTTCATTACAACATAGGTTCCAGACCACTCATGCCTCTCCTTTTACGATAGTTACATAACATCCCAATATTGGGCATTCCAATATAAAGGAATCTGTCTCGCCATCAGTCACACTGTGCATCATAGAAGCAACAGAGTACTTCCAGTTAGTCTGCTATGTCTGTGTAATGTACGGTAACATCAATAAGGTTAAAACACTAGCAGTAAAAAAGAATGGAAAACAGCATCAGGCTGTGATATGGTAGCCAGGTAGTTCGGATATGTTAATAACAAACTTCAAGACATCTGTCTCAGCAAAAACCTCTTGTGAGGGTTCTCACAACATACCTTTGTGAGAGATGTTATATGAGCTAATCTGTAGAAAATCACAGACCATGGAGTACTTAACATTGGCAGCTAAATGTCAGCTGTAGTAAAGGTGGAAACGGGAAGCACTTGGCCTCAGGTATATTATTTTATTTTGTACCATCAACTGTGTGATAGAAAGACAAGGAGAGAATATTCTGAGTTGTCTCAGAAAGTTGACACCATCCAGAATAAAGCAGCCTGCTTGATTTGCACAAAAATCCACTTCTTCCACTACTGACGCCCAGTAGCAGCAGTGTGTACCAACTACACAATTCGCCAAAGCTCCTTTGATAGCAATGTCCAAATCCATGAATATTACCATAAAAAATGACAGGGCAGCAGATACATGGGAACATCACCACCTACCCTTCAAGCAACTCATCATCCTGCTTTGGAAATATATTGTCTTTCCTTCAGTGCTGCTGGATCAAAATCCTGGAATCTTCTCGCTAACATCATTGTGTGCTGATAGTTATATGGACTGCAGCAATTCAAGAAGGCAGCATGCCACCACTTTCTCCAGGGCAGCCAGGGATGGGAAATAAAGGATGGCTGAGCCAGCAGCATCCATATCCCAGGAAGAAACAAAAGCAAGAATTAGCTCAGCTGAACAGTGAGCAATGGGATATTGATGGAGTGATTGTGATAGGGAAGTGGTGCAGCAACAGATTACATAACCAACAGACAGGACATGGGCATGTGCAGCAGTTACAGACTGTCCTGAATCTGCCACTGTGTTGCTTCAAATGGCTATCCCAATCCTAATTCGCCACCACAGCAGCCAGCTAATCATGGATTCTTATGGTACGGTGGTAGTATTCCTGCCTCGGGACCAGGACATTCAAGACTAATCTGCTCCAGAGGTGTGTCATAACAAGACTGAGCAGTTCGTTAAAATAGCTAATTAGCCAAATCTGAAGGAATGCACCTGCCTTGGTTTTGAATTTCCAGTGCTCATTCTTCTGTTGTTCTTGTATATTTTGCATGACTTTATTTATAGCATTTCTTGTCAGAAATGTATGGAAATAGCTCATGAAATAATTTTTAGATCCAAAAGCATCAAGGCTGTGAAGGGAAATCAGCTTTGAGCCCACCTTTTAAATATTCCTCGAGGTCATTAATATGGTCAACATTCTGCACTGGTACAAATTGATCCACACACGCTCAATTTGCCCATGTAAATGGAAGTAATGAAGTGGAATTTAAAGTTTACATTGAATCCTCCAAGGACAACAACATCAGATTTTCACAGTGACAGAGCAGAAATTTGTCAGTCACAAACGTTTAGAAAAATGCCGACAAAATCACCAGGGAGTAGAATTTGTAAATTTTAAATTGAAACAAAAGAACCTTTGAGAAGCATTACTAAGTTTACTGCCATTAAAAAAAATCACTCATACAGGCTGGATGTTGTCCGTATAAAATTGCCATTGATTTTGTGCACATACATTTTCATTTTTTTTTTGTTGTTGTTCTTATATTGTTAACAGTTTCCACAAACTGCTCTTCATTCCGAGCTCCTTCATAAAACTCCCGACCAACTGGGTTTCCAATTTGTGCAATAGAGATGCCCAACTCTGGTTGTTTAGCAGTGAATTTGGCAACATCCCCTCCCCTGACTAGAATGCATTCAACATTAAGCTCTGGGAAGGTTTCATATTGAGTTAGGGAGTTGGCATTGCGGATGAGCCTTGATAATGGAAACATCTGAATTTAATTTTTTTTTAAAAAGTCTAGCTGTTGGGGTTTTTTTATTATTTGGGTTGTTTTGTACAGTTTTGAATTGCGTTGTTTTGTACTTGCAATATTTAAAAATCTATTTTATATCAATATAAATATATTATATAAGAAAAAATCTAGCCTAATGATGCAACCACTGTTGATTGTCATTAAAAAATTGCCAGCTGGTTCACTGGCATAGAATAGGATCCCGACAGTGTGGAAACAAGCCATTTGGCCCAACAAGTCCACACCAACCCTCCAAAGAGTAATCCACCCAGACTCATTTTCCCTACATTTACCCCTGACTAGTGCACCTAACCTGCATATCCCTGAACAATATGGGCAATTTAGCATGGCCAAGTCACCTAACCTGCACATCTTTGGATTATGGGAGGAAACTGGAGCACCCAGAGGAAACCCACGCAGACACAGGAAGAATGTGCAAACTCCACACAAACAGTCACCCAAGGCTGGATTTGAACCCAGGTCCCTGGTGCTGTAAGGCAGCAGTGCTGCCCACTGAGCCACGATACCATCCTTAGAGGACTGCTTGGATACACTCTGTGATTCAAGACACTAGAGTAAAACCACACAGACACAGGGAGAATACAGGCAGTCACCCAAAACATGAATCAAACCCGGCTCCCTGGAGCTATGAGGCAGCAGTGCTAACCATTGAGCCAATCGCTAATATCCTTAAAGGATGGAAATGTGCTGTTGTTTACCTGGTCTGGCCTACATGTGACTTTAGACCCACAGCAATGTAATTAACTCTTAATATCCCATGAATGAATAAAAAATGAAAACCTTCATGGGATATGAGTGTCATAGGCAAGGCCAGCATTTATCACTCATCCTTAATTGCCCTTTAGAAGATAATGGTGAGCTATCTTCTTGGACTGCTGCAGTTCTGGAGTTGTAGGTATCATGACAATGATATTAGGGAGGGAGTTCCAGTATTTTGACTCAGTGGCTTTGAAGGAACAGTGGTTTGCTTCCAAGTCAGGATGGTGAGTGGCTTGTAGCAAACTTGCAGATGATGATGTTCACATGTACCTGCCAGTCTTGTCCTTTGATAAGAAGATCGTGGGTGTGGAAGGTGTTTTAAAAGATCTGTGGTGAGCTATTGTAGCACATCTTAAAGTGGAACACAGTACTGACATTGTGCATCAGTAATGAAAAAAGGGAATGCTCAAGGTTGTGATTAGGATTCCAGTCAAATGGGCTACTTTGTCAAGGTCCTCGAGTAGTGTGGGAGCTGCATTCCTCCAGGCAAGTCTGTCAAACTCCTGCTCTGTGCCTTATCAGTGGAGATAGGCTTTGGGGAATTGCAAGGTAAATTACCTGCTACAAGATTCCTACTCTATGACCTGCTGTTGTAGTCACGTATTTATATGCCAAGTCCAGTTCAGTTTATGGTCTGTGACATTCCACAGTATGTGAATAGAGGGGGATTCAATGATGGTAGTGTCATTGAATGTCAAAGAGTAATTACTAGACTATTTTATTGGAGACTGTCATTGCTTGGCACTTGAGTGGCACAAATATTCCTTGTCGTTTGTCAGTGTAAACCTGGATATTGTCCTGAACTTGTTGCATTTGAAGATGGACTGCTTCAGTATCTGAGGAAATGCAAATGGTGCTGAAAATTGTGCAATCATCAGCAAATATCCCACTTCTGACCTTATGATGGAAGGAAGGTCATTGATGAAGAAGCTGAAGATAGTTGGGCTTAGGACATCATCCTGAGAACTAAGGGCTCTTGTGTGATGCTATGATAGTTTCCCTACTTTTGAGTCAGGAAGTCCAGGTTCAAGTCCCAACTGCTCAGATGTGTGTAATAACATCTATGAATATGTTGATTAGAAAACATCTACCCTGAGGAACTCCTGCAGAGATGATCTGTGATTGAGATAACTGACATCTAAATCTCCAACAATCTTCCTTTGCGCCAGGTATGACTATAAACAACAAGGGTTCTCCTTGATCTAGGGCTCCTTGATGCTACACTTGATCAAATGCAGCCTTGATATCAAATGTGGTCACTCTTACCTCACCTCTGTAATTCTGCACTGGTGTCCATGTTTGTACTAAGGATACCATGAGGTCAGGAGTTGTGTGACCCTGGTGCAACCCATTGTTTCTTGAATTCCCTTCACAGGATGTTATATAGAACATAGAACATAGAAGGATACAGCGCAGTACAGGCCCTTCGGCCCTCGATGTTGCGCCGACCGAATCCTACCTAACCTATACTAGCCCAATAACTTCCAAATGCCTATCCAATGCCCGCTTAAATGACCATAAAGAAGGAGAGTTCACCACTGATATGGGCAGGGCATTCCATGAACTCACAACCCGCTGTGTGAAGAATCTACCCCTAACATCTGTCCTATACCTACCACCCCTTAATTTAAAGCTATGTCCCCTAGTAACACCTGACTCCATTAGCGGTAAAAGGTTCTTAGTATCTACCCTATCTAAACCCCTAATCATCTTATACACTTCTATCAGATCTCCCCTAAACCTTCTCTTCTCCAATGAGAACAGCCCCATGTTGTTTGAGAATATTTTTTAAATGGTATGTAACCTGCTTGGGAATGTAGACAGAGGCCATTCTGTATTGGTGCACATTTCCCAGCCCCTTTCATTGAGCTTGAGCTGCTTAGTGGGGCTTCTGTGTGCAAATCTATAATGAGAAATAAGCTTAATCCATGATGTTAACTGAGACAGCAGTAGAATCAGAATGATTATAGAGTGGGACCCCTCACATCTTTGTCAGGGCTATCGATTCATCAGGAGTAGTTCACCTTAATCCTATTCCCCTCTTATTTATCCATTGCCACTTATAATCTTCCTTTAAAGAATACTTACCATTTCGTTTTACATGGTGCCACCAACCTGGTAGTGTTCGACAGGACTGGTCCTAACTTTTAAGGGCATGGGACATCACTCGACCAAATGTATCCTTGACCTTACGGTCAATGCCCTGCTCACTCACCCTAGTCGCTACCTCATGGAAGATGTGTCAGCTTTAGGGCTTCCTTTCAGGATGTCAGCTGGGGAACTTATGAAATGTTCATTTCTTATAGGTGTAGTGTAACAGGTCCAACGCCTAAGATCAGGTGAGCTGTGAACTGTGTGCTGATGTGTTCCTCAGCAGGATTTGATGAGCTAAGCCAGTTGGGAGGTGATAGCCTTATGGTTTTATCACTGAATTATCAATCCAGAAACTCAGCTGATTTTCTAGAGACTTGGATTCAAATTCTGCCATGGCACATACTGGAATTTGAATTCAATAAAAATATATATAGAATTAAGAATCTCCTGATGACCACAAAATAATTGTTGATTATCAGAAAAAAAACCCAACTGGCTCACTACTGCCCTTCAGGGAAGTAACCTCCATCCTGACTTGGTCTGGCCTACAAACCCACAACAATGTTGGTGACTTTTAACTTCCTTCTGGGCAATTAGGGATAGGCAATGAATGTAGAGCTAGCCAGTGATGCCCACATTCTGTGAATTTTTGTTTACAAAGTAATTTCTCCCCAGAATCTCCAATCTAGTAAATCCTATTCAGATGATTTGGAGGTGCCAGTGTTGGGCCGGGGTGGACAAACTTTTAAAATTTTATCTCTGTTCAGATGAAGCAGATAATTTTGCATGTGCAACCCCTAGCAGCACAACTTCACTCCAGAGGCCCTGTGCTTGCATTATGGATGAACCCAATTGGCTTTCCTGTCCCATTATTCTTCCCTATCCCGTCCCCTTTTTTTATTTGCTGCATTGGTAAAGGCTAGTGGGCTAAGAGCCTTTTCAGATGCTGTAAGTGCTGTCCAATTTTTGTTCCCCTGATAGAGTCATAGAAATCGCAGAGATGCACAGCATGGAAAGAGACCCTTCAGTCCAACTCATCCTTGCTGACTAGATGTCCCAAACTAATCTAGTCCCATTTGTCAGCACTTGGCCCATATCCATCTAAACGGTTTCACCCTCTGCATGAAAGAATTCCCCCTTAGGTCCCTTTTATATCTTGCCCCTCTAACTCTAAATCTATGCCCTCTAGTCTTTTACCCCAGGGGAAAGACATTGTCTATTTATCCCATCCATGTCCCTCATGATGTTATAAACCTTTGTAATGCAGTGTGGATTTGGTGTTCATGTGCATAGATCCCTGAAAGTTGCCACCCAGACGCACACGGTGTGTTAGCTTTCATCGGTAGAGGGATTGAGTTCTGGAATCGCAAGATCATGCTGCAACTATACAAAATGATTGGAATATTGTGTACAGTTCTGGGTCGCCCCATTACAGAAAGGATGGGGAAGCATTGGAAAAGGTGCAGAGGAGATTTACCAGGATGTTGCCTGGTCTGGAGGGAAGGTCTTTTGAGGAAAGGCTGAGAGACTTGGGTCTTTTCTCATTGAAAAGAAGAAGGCTAAGGGGGGATTTGATAGAGACATACAAGATGATCAGAGGATTAGATAGGGTAGACAGAGAAAGATGTTTTCCTAGGATGATGATGTCAGCTTGTACGAGAGGGCATAACTACAAATTGAAGAGTGATAGATTTAAGACAGATGTCAGAGGCAGGTTTTTTACACAGAGAGTGGTAAGGGCATGGAATGCCCTACCTGCTAATGTAGTCAACTCAACCACATTAGGGAGATTTAAACAATCCTTAGATAAGCTCATGGATGATTTTGGGATAGTGTTGGGGGACGAACTGAGAATAGTTCACAGGTCGGCGCAACATCGAGGGCCGAAGGGCCTGTTCTGCGCTGTATTATTCTATATTCTGTAAGATTAGATTACTTATAGTGTGGAAACACATCCTTCTTCACTATTCTATTTACTTGCAACTCTACTGTCAAGGAGCTATGAGCCTGCACTCCAAGGTCTCTTTGTTCAGCAACACTCCCTAGGATCTTACCATTAAGTGTGTAAGTCCTGCTATATTTGCTTTCCCAAAATGCAGCACCTCACATTTATCTAAATTAAACTCAATCTGCCGCTCCTCAGCCCATTGGCCCATTTGATCAAGATCCCATTGTAATCTGAGGTAACCATCTTCTCCCTATGTTCCATGAGATCTACCCTGACTAACTAGTGTCCCATGAGAACCTTGTCGAACGCCTTAGTGAAGTCCATATAAATCACGTCCACCACTCTGCCCTCATCAGTCCTCTTTGTTACTTCTTCAAAAAACTCAGTCAAGTGCGTGAGACTTGATTTCCCACGCACAAAGCCATGTTGACTATCCTGAATCAAACCTTGCCTTTCCAAAAACATGTATATCCTGTCCTTCAGGATTCCCTCCAACAACTTGCCCACCACTGACGTCAGGCTCACTGGTCTATAGTTCCCTGGCTTGTTCTTACCACTTTTCTTAAACAGTGGCACCAACGTAGCCAACCTCCATTCTTCTGGAAGCTCATCTGTGACTATTGATGATATAAATATCTCAGCAACTGGCCCAGCAATAACTTTCCTAGCTTCCCACAGAGTTCTAGGGTATACCTGATCAGATCCTGGGTATTAGATTAGATTCCCTATAGCGTGAAAACAGGCCCTTTGGCCTAACAAGTCCACACCGACCCTCCGAAGAGTAACCCGCCCAGACCCATTTTCCTCTGACTATGGACAATTTAGCATGGCCAATGCATCTGACCTACACATCTTTGGACTGTAGGAAGAAACTGGAACACCCGGAGGAAACCCACGCGGACACGGGGAGAATGTGCAAACTCCACACAGTCACCCAAAGCTGGATACCGAACCTGGGACCCTGGTGCTGTGAGGCAGCAGTACTAACCACTGAGCCACCATGCCCAATCACTTTTATCCACTTTTTATCCACTTTTATGTGTTTCAAGACATCTAGCACTTCCTCCTCTGTAATCTGGACATTTTCAAGATGTCACCATCTATTTCCTCACATTCCATGTTTTCCATGTCCTTTTCCACAGTAAATGCTGATGCAAAATACTCATTTAGTATCTGTCCCATCTCCTGCGGCTCCACACAAAGGTCACCTTGCTGATCTTTGAGGGGCCCTATTTGCTCCCTTGGTCCCTTTTGTCCTTAATGTACTCATAAAAACCCTTTGGATTCTCCTGAACCATAATTGTCAAAGCTATCTCATATCCCCTTTTTGTCCTCCTGATTTCCTTCTTAAGTATAGTCCTACTGCCTTTATACTCTTCTAAAGATTCACTCGATCTATCCTGTCTATACCTGATATAAGCTTCTTTTTTATTAACTAAAAGCCTCCATTTCTCTTGTCATCCAGCACTCCCTATACCTACCAGCCTTTCCTTTCACCCTAACAGGAATATACTTTCTCTGGATTCTCATTATCACATTTCTGAAGGCTTCCCATTTTTCAGCAGAGCCTTTATCTGCGAACATCTGCAGCCAATCAGCTTTTGGAAGTTCTTGCCTAATACCGTCAAAATTAGCCTTCCTCCAATTTAAAATTTCAAGTGTTAGATCTGGTCAATCCTTTTCCATCACTATTTTAAAACTAATAGAATTATGTTAGCTGATTCCAAAGTGCTCCCTCACTGTGATCCTCAGTCACCTGCCCTGCCTTACTTCCCAAGAGTAGGTCAAGAGTAGGTAAGTACATTCACACACTGAATTGGATATTGTCTTGTACACTCTTAACAAAGTCCTCTCCATCTAAACCCTTAACTCTATGACAGTCCTATTCTATGTTTGGAAAATTAAAATCCCATACCAAAACCACCCTATTATTCTTACAGATAATTGAAATTTCCTTACAAATCTGTTTCTCAATTTCCTGCTGACTATTAGGGAGTCTATAATACAATCCTAATAAGGTGGTCATCCCTTTCTTATTTCTCAGTTCCACCCAAATAACTTCCCTGAATGTATTTCCAGGAATATCCTCCCTCAGTACAGCTGTAATGCTATCCCTTATCAAAAATGCCACTCCCCTTCCTCTCTTGCCTCCCTTTCTATCCTTCCTGTAGATTTGTATCCTGGAACATTGAGCTACCAGTCCTGTCCATCCCTGAGCCATGTTTCTGTAATTGCTATGATATCCCAGTCCAATGTTTCTAACCATGCCCTGAGTTCATCTGCCTTCCCTGTTAGGCCCCTTGCATTGAAATAAAAGCAGTTTAATTGATCAGTCCTACTTTGTTCTCTGGTTTGTCCCTGCCTGCCCTGACTGTTTGACTCACTTCTTTTGTCAACTGTACCAGTCTCAGATTAATCTCTTTCCTCACTATCTCCCTGGGTCCCACACCCCCACCGTACTAGTTTACATCCTCCCGAGCAGCTCTAGCGAATCTTGCTGTGAGTATATTAGTCCCCTTCTAATTTACTTGCAATCTATCCCTCTTGTACAGGTCATGTCTACCCCAAAAGAGATTCCTATGATCCAAAAATGTGAATCCTCCTCCCACACACCAGCTCCTCAACCGTGCACTCATCTCTCTTCCCTCCGATTCCTACCTTGAGTAGAACATAGAACATAGAAAGATACAGCGCAGTACAGGCTCTTCGGCCCTCGATGTTGCGCCGACCGAATCCTACCTAACCTACACTAGCCCAATAACTTCCAAATGCCTATCCAATGCCCGCTTAAATGACCATAAAGAAGGAGAGTTCACCACTGCTACTGGCAGGGCATTCCATGAACTCACAACCCGCTGTGTAAAGAATCTACCCCTAACATCTGTCCTATACCTACCACCCCTTAATTTAAAGCTGTGTCCCCTAGTAACACCTGACTCCATTAGCGGTAAAAGGTTCTCAGTGTCGACCCTATCTAAACCCCTAATCATCTTATACACCTCTATCAAATCTCCCCTAAACCTTCTCTTCTCCAATGAGAACAGCCCCAAGTGCCTCAGCCTTTCCTCATAAGATTTTCCTACCATTCCAGGCAACATCCTGGTAAACCTCCTCTGCACTCGTTCCAATGCCTCTACATCCTTCCTATAGTATGGCGACCAAAACTGCACACAATACTCCAGATGAGGCCGCACCAGAGTCTTATACAGTTGCAACATGACCTCAGGACTCCGGAACTCAATTCCTCTACCAATAAAGCCCAGTACACCATATGCCTTCCTCACAGCACTATTTACCTGGGTGGCAACTTTCAGAGATCTGTGTACATGGACACCAAGATCCCTCTGCTCATCCACACTGCCAAGTAGCCTACCATTAGCCCAGTAATCCATCTTCTTGTTACTCCTACCAAAGTGAATGACTTCACACTTAGCTACATTGAATTCCATTTGCCACATTTCTGCCCAGCTCTGCAACTTATCTATATCCCGCTGTAACCTACCACTTCCTTCCTCACTATCCACAACTCCACCGACTTTTGTGTCATCCGCAAACTTGCTTACCCAGCTTTCAAGTCCTTCCTCTAGATCATTTATAAAGATAACAAAAAGCAATGGTCCCAAAACAGATCCTTGTGGTACACCGCTAGTAACTGCACTCCAAGATGAACATAGTCCATCAACTACTACCCTCTGTCTCCTTCCAGCCAGCCAATTCCTAATCCAAATCTCTAATGTATCCTCAATGCCATACCTCCGTAGTTTTAGCATTAGCCTAGCATGGGGAACCTTATCGAACGCCTTACTAAAATCCATATACACAACATCTACTGCTTTACCCTCGTCCACTTCCTTAGTCACCTTCTCAAAGAACTCAATAAGGTTTGTGAGGCACGACCTGCCCTTCACAAAACCATGCTGGCTATCCTTGATCACGTTATTCCTATACAGATGTTCATAAATCTTATCCCTTACCATTCTCTCTAAGACTTTGCCCACCACTGAAGTCAGACTCACTGGCCTATAGTTACTAGGGCTATCCCTACTCCCTTTCTTGAACAAGGGGACCACATTCGCTACCCTCCAGTCCTCTGGTACTATTCCCGTTGACAATGACGACATAAAAATCCAGGCCAATGGCTCTGCTATCTCCTCCCTAGCTTCCCATAGGATCCTAGGGTAAATGCCATCAGGCCCTAGCTCGCAGCTCTAGGAGTAATCCAGATATTACTACTCTTGAAGACCTCCTTTTTAAATTCCTGCCTAACTCTCTATATTCTCCTTTCAGAAACTCATCCTTTTCTCTTCCTGTGTCGCTGATTCCAATGTGTACAATAACCTCCTGCTGGGCTCTCTCTCCCTTGCAAACATTCTGTACCCTCTCTCTTGATCCTCACAATATTCTTGATCCTGGCAACAGGAAGGCAACACAGTATTCTGATTTTTCTCTGCTGGCCACAGAAATGTCTGTCTGTACCTCAGACTCGAGAGTACCCTAACATAATCGATTGTTTGGACCCCGATGTATCTCTCATTACATTCGAGCCTGTCTTGCTACCTGAAATTTGGGTGTTCATGCTACTGAAAGGCCATCATGCCCTACATTTTCCAAAACAGCATTCATATTTGAAATGGGGATAGCCACAGAAGACTCCTGCACTACCTGCCTACCTCTCCTACTTTCCTGGAGTTAACCCATCTATGTGACTGTATCTGCAACTTTTCTCCCTTCCCATAATCCATCACACCCCCTTGCTCTTGTAAAATCCTCATTGCCTCTAACTGTCACTCCAACCAATCAATTCGATCTGGTAAGATTTGCAACCAATGCCATTTATTGTAGATATAATCCTCAGTAAACCGTAGGCTCTCTTGAAACTTCCACATCTGCCAAGAAGAGCATATCACTCTACTAAAGGCCATTTTCTCCTTCCAATCTACAAACCCAAAAAAAACACCATCTTATTCCTCTACAAAACCAAATACTTATGACTTTATGATTTTATAATTTAATCAAGAGACAGACCCCAATAAAAAAAAATCAAGAAGTAACCCACTCACTATTGTAGATTTACAGCAAGGCTACCCTTAAAACTACTCACTTATCTGTTTCTGGGCTGTGACCTCTCCCAAACAGGTTCCTCCAAGATCAGCTGTGTCAGTTTTTCTAGACGCACCCCGATGTCCAGCGATACATGAATTAAACAGCAAAGGCAGTACCTGCGCAGATTCACTGCTGTGTCAGGGAGTAGTGTGGGTTTCTTTCTCTCTCTCCCTAACAGACCATGTCCTCACAGCCTTTGTCTTTCACCCTTTTAAAAGTGCCGTTGTTTTGAATCCTTTTCAATATGCCCTACTCTTTTAATTCTAATTTACATACTCAATCATTCATTATTCATGTTAATGATCTGACCAAGAGAAATTGGAAACCAACAGTTCTCACTCTTCTGCCTTTGTCAATGGACTTGGTAATTTTACAGGTTTAGCCCAATATTTGTGATAATTCTGTTGCCTCATCAACCCGCTGTCAATAATAGCAAGTCGATCTTATCATGGGTGCTGAAACAGATGGAGTTTGAGGTGTTATCCAAAGTCAAAGAAAACCTTTCAATCACCCAGCTTCACTGTCCCCCAACCCCTCCCCCAAGCCTCAGGTATCCAATGGATTTGGGCTATGGGGGATGGTTTGATCTATAAGCTGTAATTGAATCATCTTTATACATGAAGATGAAAAGCAAATAAAGTCTCATATTATTGCAGCTGGTGCTACCAGCATTATATTATTCCTACTTTTAATAAAATTGTGTTATTAGATTTAATAATAACTATAGCATCCAACTTCTTCACAAAAGAGACATTGTTCATGCCTCTGTCTTTTATTGATGCCTTGATTGTCTTATTTCGTCCCAAGTTGCAAAGATGCTGTTAGAGAATACAGTTACATCATGACAGACTTACTGTGGCAGTTTTCATTAATAATGTGAACACAGGCACTCATATTAAAAACAAGGGGAAGATGCAGACTTTAAAAAGTGTCTCAATGTTTTCTGATCTAAATGTCAATGCAAGATTACATTTGACCTTGACTCATTAGGGTCGTTGAAAATTTATGCACCAATGTAAAATAGCTAACAGTGAGTCACCAACCAGATCTACATTTCTTTCCATTTTTATTTTATTTTAAGTCAAAAGAAATGCTGTGAAAAATATATATGAATGGAATTAAAATATGCATTGCTATGAAAGAAATGGTGAATTCTCCAACAGACAACATCATTAAAGATCACCATATGGAACTTAATTGTACAATTGCTGGCATAAAAAGTGATAACAGTTGAGCTGGACTCTGGTCAGTAATTCATAAAGGATTTGAACATCTCAACCTTTTTCTTGGTCTGACAGTCCCATCTCTGCTTCCTAACTTAGCATGGATACAGAACGTTGGAGCCAGCAGACTGGCTATTGTTGGCCAGCTTCTGGATTAGTGGTGCTGGAAAAGCACTTCAGGCAGCATCCAAGGAGCAGTAAATTCGACGTTTTGGGCAAAAGCCCTTCATCAGGAATACAGGCAGAGTGCCTGAAGGGTGGAGAGATAAATGAGAGGAGGCCAGCGAAGTTCTGCACATAAGAAAGACCGATCACAAGTCCAATTCAATTTGTATACTGCACCCACACTCCCTACCTCCTGCAACACCCTCTGAAGCCTGCTTTACATTCTAACAAAACTAATCCTGCATATATGCATGCAATTCCCTGTGACAGCATTGACTTAAACATACCCAGTCTAGAAACTATATTGGCATAATGCAATTCACTACAATGATGTCCGGTAAAGAGTGAAGATGTTATGATCAGAGATTTAAAATCTAGAATGGTATATAGTAAAAAATAAAGTTGTGAAATGTTGCAGAGATATCTTTAAGGATTCGGATTCTTGTGGACCATAAATTATTGGTAATTAATTTAGGTGGAATGCTGAACACAGAAAGGAAGCAGTACAAAAAACAAAATTTCACATGATGAAAGGCGCAATGCACTTTTAAAACTTCTAACTCTCCTCAAATACTGCTTCCTTTTGTTGGAAAGTCAAAAGGAGCATTATGTGAACTAGTTTCTTTCTGTTGACAAGAAAACAATCACAAATGGCCAGTCGATGGTCCTGTCAAAAAGTGGCACACTTGTCAGGTAAAATTGTGGATCCTGCTTGTGCTCTTCTGGGCAGGCAGAATTGCCTCATACAAAAGTCCTGGGTACAAAGAACATTACAACACAGGAAGACACCCATCTGCCCTCCAAGGATGTACTGACACATTTTGCCCTTCCATACTAAAACCGCCTTCACTTACAGGATCCGTATCCATCTATTCCTTTCCTATTCATGTATTCACCCAGGTGTTTCTTGAATGCTGCTATTGTGTCTACTTCCACCACCTCCTCTGGTAGTGCATTCTAGGCAGTCACCATCCTTTATGTGAAAAATGTTGCCGTGCACATCTGTTTTAAACTGCCGCACTTTGAACCTGTATTCCCTAGTAATTGAGCTCTACACCCAGGGAAAAAGCCTCATATTTTCCACTCCATCTGTGCCATTTGCAGTCTATCAGGTTGCCGCTCAACCTCCTGCAATCCAGTGAAAACAAACCCAGTCTATCCAACCTTCCTTTGTAGCTAAAATACTCCATACAAGGCAAAATCCTGGTAAGCCTTTTCTGTACCCTCTCCAAAGCATCCACATCCTTCTGATAGTATGGTGATCAGAAATGAATGCAATATTCCAAGTGTGGCCTAACTAAAATTCTATAAAGCTGCAGCATAACTTGTCTACCCTTACACTCAATGTCCCTACCATGATGGCAAACATGCCTTCAGCCTTTTTTACTACCTTACCTACCTGCACTGCCACCTTCAGATCTGTGGACCTTCACACCCAGATGCCTCTGTATATCAATACTCCCAATTGTTCTGCCATTCTCTTTAGAATTTCTACCTGTACTTAACCTTCCTAACGCATCATTGCACATTCATCTGGATTAAGTTCCATTTGCCATTTTCCTGTCCATGTCTCCAATTGATCTATATCCTGCTGTACCCTGTAATTATCCTCCTCATTATCCACAGCTCCACCAAATTTTGTATTGTCCACAAATTTACTAACTATGCTAGCTACGTTTTCCTCCAAATCATTTATGTAGACCACAAAGAGCAGAGGTCCCAGCACTGATCTCTGTGGAACACCATGAGTCACAACCTTCCATTCTGAAGAGTATCCTTCTACCACTACCCTCTTTCTCTTCCAATTGAGGCATCTCTGTATTCATTTTGTCAGCTCACCCCTGATACCATGTGACTTCACCTTTTGTATCAGTCCCCCATGAGGGTATATGGTTGAGGGGTGAAGTATTGGAACGCGGCATAGTGGTGAGAACTGTTGCCTCACAGCACCAGGGAACTGGATTCAAAACTAGCTTTGGGTGATTGTATGTGTGGAGTTTGCATGTTCTTCCACATCTTCATGAGTTTTCTTCGGTTGCTCCAGTTTCTTCTCACAGTATAAAAGTCTCAAAGTATATAAGGTTAGGTGGATTGGCCATGCTAAATTGGCCCCAAGGATCTGGGGATTTGCAGGCTAAATGGATTAGCCATGGTAAATGTAGGGCTATAGGGATGGGTTAGTCTGGGTGGAATACTCTTTTCAAGGTTGGCGAAGACTCCATGGGCTGAATGGCCACTTTCCGTACTATAGGTGTTCTGTGATTCTAATATAAGAGCATTGTACCTTTAACTTTTCTGCTGACTGCTGATACAACCCCTGTACTGCTCTGCCTGTGACCCCTGCTCACGAAAACCCTCCCACTATTACCTATGGCCCATCTGTTGTTCCCCTGTCTTGGGCCTCCAGCAATGTATCGTTCCAGCAGCAACCACCACTACCTCAGTGGCATTATTGTTCAAAAGAGTTGCCGTTCTCTGACTAACCAGCATAGCTTTGTAGGTGAGGGTGGAAATATTTCCTCTGCTGGTCAACAGGCAAGGACCTAACCCTAACCCTCCATAAGATCCAAATGAAGGTATTCTTAGAATGTCTTGCATAGCTGTACTCTTGAACGTCCTGATACTGAAACCTTTGTTAGATGGCACTCTGAGTTCTGTGAAAGCACTCTTTCTCTTGAGCTTTCACATTATGAGTTCAAGCCTCAACTTGAGACTGACTCTTTCGGATAGCACTGACGGAGAGCTACATTATTGAACGTGCCTCCTTTCAAATGAGATGTTTAACCAAAGTTTGCTTGTTCAAGATTGCATAACAGTACAATTTTCCTGATATCCTGGCCAACACTTATCCTTAAATCAACATCAGTAACATTAATTAATTAGTCATTTATCTAATTGCTGTTTGTGAGCCTTTGCTCTTGCTGCTTGGCCAAAGTATAATAATTCAAATTTAACAAAAACAAAGAATTGCAGATGGTGGAAATCACTAACAAAATCAAGAATTGTTGGAAAATTTAACAGGTTTGGCAGCATCTGTGGAGAGAAAGTAGAGTTAATATTTTGGGTCCATTGACCCTTCTTGAAGTTCTGAAGTGCCCTTCTAGCATTTTCTGATTTTAAACAGTTTAAAATGATTTATTGCCTATGTTTAGCTCACATGAAAGTTGTTATATGAATACAGTCAGTTCTGCTGCAACAGTATAGTTCTGTTCTCATGCAACACAGTGTTATAAGAAAATCGTGTAATAGCAGTACTGTTTAAACTAATGGGGCTGGAACCACGTTATAGCCAATATACACTTTAAACCTTCATGCTTAAAAACATTGTTCCCAATTCGTCAGTTGTGTTATAGTGAAATTGTGTTAACAAAATGTGCATTATAGTGGAACGACTGTACGGTTCTTTCTGTCTTTGTAAAACAAAATCCTTCAATCCTCAGATAAATCTTACCAGGAACTGAAAATCATGAGAAAACAACCATTTGCGATTTGGTCAATAAATCTCAAACACCTATAAGATTTATTGCCAAGAGCCTGTGGATGGAATGTCATGTATAAAGAAGCAGGAGAGAGTTTCAATAATGAAGTCTGAGGCAATGAGACGTAACATTTAAGTAGGGTTACCTGAATTGTGTTTTTATTCTTTCTTTTGAAATTACAGTGTCATAAACCTCCCACCTGATTTAATTTTTTTTATTAAAATGACTCTCAGTGAAAGATAACCCAATTTACAAGTGTCCTCAATGATGTGGTTGTGAATGTAATTTTTTTTTGCGCCCACCTTAATATTCTTGGGAACATTATCAAATGCAGAATATCCATCTTAAATGTCATACAAGTGTGAGATAAATCAAGATTAAATATGATGATCCAACCCATAGGAATTCATTCCTCCCAGCTCTGACCTCACTGTATTTTGAATGTATACGTCCCTCTGTTTTGGCTACTTCACCTGAAGGGGTTAGCTGCAACTAACACAGTGTCACTGAGTCAGAAGATTGCGGGTTTGAATCCAATTTGTCCTCTCAGATGGATGTAAAAAATTCCATGACACTATGCAGGGAAGAACAGGGAATTGATTCTTGGTGTCCTGGACAATGTTTATCCCTCGAGCACAGTCACAACAGCAGATCAGCTGCACAGTATCACATTGTTAAATGTGGGGGCTTCTTGTGTGCTAATGAGCGCTTCCCTTTCCAGAACTAGTGAGCATAGGTTTAGGGCGAGAGGGGAAAAACTTAAAAGGGACCTAAGGGGCAACCTTTTCATGCAGGGGGTGGTACGTGTATAGAATGAGCTGCCAGAGGAAGTGGTGGAGGCTGGTACAATTACAACATTTAAAAGGCATCTGGATGGGTATATGAATAGGGAGGGTTTAGAGGGATATGGGCCAAGTGCTAGCGAATGGGATTAGATGAGGATATCTGGTCGGCATGGGTGAGTTGGAGTGAAGGGCTTGTTTTCATGCTGTATAACTCTTATGACTCTGTGACTTGCTAATTCAAAGTGCTGGATTGGCCAATATGCATTGTGGGGTATACTGAGGTTGAGAGATATCCATCCTCATCATATTACAATGGTGTATGATATTGAGATGGTGATGTGTATCATGTTTTAACAGTGATGTCAACAGTTGTGTATATGAGAATGTGATAAAAGGCCAGAATAGCCTGTACTGGTGAGATATAATGACAGAGAACAGGATTCTATACAATACTGTAAATAACTGAGTTTATGGAAACCACTATCACTGTCACTCATGGGTATGGGGAAACCATTAAATCACCAAGTGTTATGGTAAGAAAAAGGCCCCTTGGCTCATTATGCCTTTGCTAGCCATCAAGTGCCTGTCCACCATCTACCTTATTTTCTGGCATGTTTGTTGACTTGTTTGTTATGGGTTTCAAGGGTTCATTTAAGTACTTGTTAATTGTTGTGACGATTGCAACCATACCATCTCTTCAGTTCCAGAGAGCCACCAATCTCTTAGTAAAATAAAAGTCTTCCTTACATCCCTTTTAAATGATCTATCCCCCTGGTTATTGCCCCCTTTACTAAACAGAAAACTTTCTTCCCATCTATTCTCCTCATAAACTTTGTACATTGAAGTCAGGTTCCCATTTAGTCACATTGCTCAATGATAAACTCTCTCAATCTCTTCAGTCTCTCTTCATGACTAAAACACTTCAGACCAGGTAACATTGCAGGCCATAACTTACCAGGAGTGACAATGGTGCCATCTATCCCATGTGCAGAACAGAGGTATGAGCCACGAGTACAATGGTAAAACAAACCATAGTATTATCCCGTTCAACTGTCTTATGTTTCCCAGATGTGGTCAGACCAATATGTTACAAAGACTTGGCATAATCTTTAACATCCTGTACTTCTATTACTCTGTTTATTTTTCTCATTTAACTGTATATTCCAAAGTTCCATGGAATGCATCATTGATTCATACAGCCTAGGAAGATCCAGGTCCCTGAGCAACTGTACAAACTGTAGGAGAGGTACAGTTAGCCTTCACTGAGAAATGGTAGCATACTCCATTTCTACAGAGCATAGAGTAGATTTAAGATCAAAGTCTTGATGCCAGGAGGTGCTGCTGATCAGGAGTTGATTGATTACACTTCTAATTATTAATTTATCCTTCAACTGCCCTTGAAATAATGGGCTTCACCATACTACTGTACCTAACTCCTGCAGCATAGACTTCCCCAATCTCCTACAGGTCTGACCAGAGTAGGCAGGAATTCCACTGAAACAATTCTGCTCCAAGACTTTGGTGGGTGTCAGGGATGCTGACATCACGGCAAATGATTATCTCACCCCCTCGCGGGTTAGCAGCTCACAGTAACATCAGTAAATTGGTCTGTAAGTGAGAAGTTTGTGGATAATATTCTGGATAATATTCACAACATCATAGAAGGAGGCCATTAAGTCTGTTACGTTTCTACTGGCTCTTGAGCTATCCATGAAAGTCAATCCCATGCTCATTTCCCAGAACTTTGTAAATGTGTCTTTCCCAGATATTGATATTGAATGGTTTCCAAGGCCTTGGAAGTTGTTGACGTCTCTTTAGACATTGAATACCTGTATTAATACAGAGACTGTGAGTGAAATAGGGAATTTACAAACCTGCCCTAAAAGTTAATCTTTTTGTCCAGGGAGGAAAGATCCCAATCCGCTGGACGGCTCCTGAGGCCATTGCTTACCGCAAGTTCTCCTCGGCCAGTGACGTCTGGAGTTATGGAGTTGTGATGTGGGAGGTGACATCGTATGGAGAAAGACCATATTGGAATATGACAAACCGAGATGTAAGTATTTTATTCCCCTTCATGTCTGTGATGAATATATAGATGGTGTATACTGCTGTTTCACAACAGCACCTTGATTACCTCTTGAACCCTGAAATAGCTGTTACTGTGTAGATTCATCCCTGTGTGAAATCATCACTAAAATCATTTAATTATTTCTGATTTTTATTTAATTGTCAGTAAATAGTTCAAAGTAGCAGGGATACAGTTGAATAGTATTTTGCCAAATTATAAATTGTCTGCATACATTCCACATAGATACTAACATACAAATATACTTGTTCATTCAGGCACTCCCTCAGAGATAAAATACACACATGCACAGGCACATGCATGCACATTCACGCAGACACCCTGACACACACTCTCACACAAACATGGGTACGCGCATGTGTACAGATACCCCCATCAATACACAGAGACAAACATGCACACATCTGTGTGTGCACAAAGAGACACACACACACATCCAAATACACACTCATGCAAATGTGCACACTTGAGCTGACACAGATGTGCACAGACATGCACATGCAAATACACAGGCACACACACTCACATTGTTCACACTAATCAAATACAAACGCTCACCAAGTCACCCACACACCCAGGAAGATGAACACACTTTCGTGCAGACACAGACACGCAGAGATACAAACACACAGACTTCTAATACACACTTGCATAGACATTGATCCAAGCACAAACACATTCACTCTCTCATAGAAATACAATCACTCTCACACAAACACACTCCCATTCTCATATTAACACACAATTACACTCACTCAAACACAAACACATATCCTCTCCCTCACATGTGCACACACACCGTCACTCTCTCTCTCTCTCTTGCTCACACACACACACACACACGCATGCAAGCACACACACATGTGTTGGCAGCTTTAACTGTGGTTAGTGTCACCCAGTCGTTGTGGCCTGTTGAAGGCTTCAGGAGACATGACTGCCTGGAGCTCAGGTACCAGAGTGACTGTTATTGAGATGCTAGGAGAATGCAGGAATCATTGCTACTTCTCCAATGACAGCAGCTGATGCTCCAGTGAATCAGCTGTTTTCTACTGGTCTTTGTGTTGATGAAAGACACAAAACAAGCTGCTTCCTAAACACATTCAAAAGCGAGGCCAGAGACTAACAGTTGGCTCTGTGCCACTGGATAATGTCACAAGGCATTACAATATGACTGTTCTTTTGTGAATTTTAATGCAGTTTTACAAAAAAATATCTGGAATAGAATGCTGGTTTCCCTGATGTGTTCAATAAGCTGTCTGGTGCTTACTCATTAGGGAAAGAAATCAGCTGGTTTTCCCCATTGTAATATACATGTGACTCAACTCCCAAAACAAAGGAACTGCCCTGTTGTGAGCTCCTCACTTTTACCCACAAAAATCCAAAATAAAATTGGGTGAGCTAGACGACAGCAACCCAGACATCATAATGGGACATGACAAAAGCACATCTTGTCCATTCAGTACCACCAAGCCTTTCTCACTAACACCTGGGGAAAGATGCTAACATCAGGAGTACTGTTCCACAGACTAGTCAAGCCAACACCCAGCATGGTCATGTAGCCAAGGCATGTCCATCACCATCTTTGAGTATGCCATGTTTCAGTGTCAGGATAGTTCTAATAGAGTTAGTGGCACAATGATATCCAATGAAGTGGTTTGCCTCCATATTGAACACTTGGAAGAGACATTGAGGGTCACAAGTAGAATGCATTGTGATGGGGGTCGTCATTGGCCATCAGCAAGAGTAGCTCAGTAATATCACTACTGACCAAGCTGTCCAAGTCCTGAGCTGAAATGTACCAAACTGGGTTTGAGGCAAGGTGAGGGAATCAGCAAAAAAGACAATCTACTTGACCTCATCCACATCAATGAACCTGAGTACAAATGTTACTTGACACTATTCAGGACAAAGTTACATGCTTGAATAATAGCTCATTCCCAAGCATTCACTTCCTCTTCCTTCAATACACAGTGACAGTGTGCATAATGCTATCTACAAGATGCACTGCAGAAATTCACCTTCACTCCTCCTTCCAAACCCACAATTCCTATCACTTGAAAGACTAAAGCAGCCAATACATGGGAACACGCGTAAGTTCCCCTCAAAGCCACTCAGCATTCTGTCTTGGAAATATATTGCTGTGCCGTTAGGGTAGTGAAAATCCACATCTAACCACACTATTCAACCACATTACTTGAGCATCAGCTCAAGAATATGTTTGTTGTCACCTTCTCATGAACAACTTTGGACAGGCAATAAATAGTAGCCTTGGCAGCAATGCCCATATCCCTTGAAAGATAAAAAAAGATCATTTTTACTTAGTGTTGTTTTTGGAATAGTTTTCTTTGTCTTCGCCAGTAATACCAAACAGACAACAGCATCCCACCCCACACTGTGGCTGGCTTTCCTTTCATTTCCGTCGAGAATTGGACATTATGTAAAGTCAGCTGCCAGTTGGCAATCACCCATTTTGCTTTTTGGCAAAGAGTAATTTCATCACCTTTGAGTGCACGCAAATACTTTCCACATTTCCACATCCAGACAGGTCAGGCTGGGGAAGTGGAGATTGGATCTCTTCCCCCACAACACCAATCCCCACCCCCTGACCAACACCATCACCACCAATACCAACACCACTGCTAACACTCACCAAGTCAGCTCCAGGCATTCTATCTCCAGCCTTGTCTGTTCTCTCTGTTTTACCAGCCCCATGCACTCTCTCTTACCATCCCCCTACCCCTCCCAACCCCATGTGATCTCTTTTCCCCTGCAGTCATTCTGTCTTCACCTCCAGCCCCATATAATCTCTCCATCCCACCTCCCACAAGCCCTGTCTGTTCTCTCACCCTTGCTAGCTCCCTGCCATTTCAATGGTGTACCTGTTGTGTCCACATATACGGTGTGGACTTTGTGCATGATTCAACAATGTAGACAATTGAATCCATGTGCATTCTCATTGCCAATGCCCCTCACATGCCCAGTTGTCCCCCACATGCCCAGTTGTCCCCCACATGCCCAGTGGTCCTACAGTTCAAGTGACAGTTTCTATCCACTTTTGTCTTCAAAACATTTTAGTGGCCCTGCCTGCATCGCTCCTGGGGAAGAGAATCCTGAGGGAGAATTTCATTTCACCTCAATCTCTCTCCCTCAAGGGGTAGCATGCATCCTCTCAAGTCCCCATAGGATCTTATAGATTTCATTAAGATCAGCTCTTATTCTTTTAAACTCCAATAATTAAAGGCCCAGTCTCTCCTGGTAAGATCAGCCACAAAACCCTGATATCAACTGAGTGAGTCATCTCTGAATTACTCCCAATATGTTTCTAGATTTACTTAATTTCAGATTGCAACAATTCGCTGCCTGATTTTTTTTTGTCACATGTCACAGCTGGTTTGCTGGTCAGTTGCCATGAAGTGATATACTCTGCCTAATGATTTTTCTGCCTGTGGAAGCGTTGACACTTGTAAATGATGTGTTAAATTTAGATATAACCTAACATAGACTGTTTAGTCCAGATGTTGCTTGTACAGGTTTTTGTCCAAAGTCTGAACTACGCAATGAAAAGATTGAATCAATACCATTTTCTTAGTCCATTTTCTTTTTAGATTACAATGTTTTCTCTTTTTTTTGTTTTGTAGTTTTATGTTAAGTACAGAGCGTGTTGCCAAAACATGAGTAAGTGTAAAGTGCCTAGGGCTTCAGCTTGTTAAGTAATTGGCACACTGAAAGATGGCTGACCCCAATAAACACCAAACCTGAGACTGACATCCAAATACATTGAACAAATAACCATTGTTCACATGTGGCTCTTGACAAGCTCTTCAATTCTAGATCATCTTGATTTTGTTTTCAAGCCATTCAGTGGTCTTCGCTTTCTCTACCCAAATCCCAATTTTAGTTTTCTAAGATCTCAGCACATTTCCTCTTCTGCAACCCTGATTTTAATCAGTCTGACTCTGTAACCATATTTTCAGCCACCAAGTTCCTAAATTTTGGAATCTCTTCCATAAAGCTCTCAGCCTTTTTTTTCCTTCCTTTAAGATGCTGCTTATAACTTAACTATTGAACATTGAAGAACATAGAACAGTAAAGCACAGTACAGGCACTTCGGTCCCTGATGATGTGCTGACCTTTTATCCAAATCTAAGATCAAACTGACTGACATACCCTTCAGTTTATAATCATCGATGTGTCCATCCAAGAGTCAATTAAACGTCCCTAATGTATCTGATTCATCCTTGGCAATGTGAGGCAGCAGTGCGAACCATTAAGTTGTCCATAGTGTTAGGTGCATTAGTCAGGGGTAAATATAAGGTAGGGGAATTGGTCTGGTGGGGTTACTCTTCGGAGGGTTGGTGTGGACTTGTTGGGTGGAAGGGCCTGCTTCCATACTATAGGGATATTAATTCTAAGTCTAATTCTAATTCTATTTCTATTATCTCTCATAATATATAAGAATTAACAATGAGTACTGTAGTGCTGAAAAATTGAATTAATATTTATAATGACTTCTAGTAAATATAGTCATATTACAGTTATAGGCAATGCCATGTCATGGAGTCATAGGGATCTACAACACAGAAAGAATCCCTTTGGTCCATCACGTGTGCCTGTTGCAAACAACTAACTAACTATTCTAATCTAATTTTCCAACATTTAGCCCCTTAGCTTTGTATGTCTTGGCATAGCATGCACATTTAAACACTTCTTAAATGCTATGAGGGTTTATTCCTCTGCCATCCTTCCGGGCAGTGAGTTCCAGATTCCCACCACCCTCTGGGTGAATAAGTTTTTCCAACATCCTGTCCAAACCTTCTGTCATGGCTAGTCCTGAGCAATTCAGTTACAAACTGTAGTTTGTTTGCCTCAGTGTGTCATGCTACAAGAGGGCTCAGTAAGATGGAGTGTGAGGCCTTTCTGCCATTGGGTCCCATGTTATGATGTGATGATGGTACCATGAGCATGTCTGTAAAAGAAACATTGCATGTTGTAATGGGAAGTAAACACAACAATAACAAGCCATGGAACATGAATGCAGGGGAGATAAGAGTCAGAAATGTAAGACATGTCACCTTAATTTGCTATGTAGATCATATGGGATTGAGGTAATTTATTAGTTCGGATGAATGACTGGCTGATGGACAGAAGACAGAGAGTGGGATAAATGTTTTCTTCAGGATGGCAAAACATAACTAATGGAGTGCCACAGGGTTCAGTTCTTAGATTGCAGCTATTTACAATCTGCATTAATGACTTAGATACAGGGATAGAAGGCTCTAGAGCCGAATTTGTGGATGACACAAAAATAAGTGGGACGGAATGAGGAAATAAGGTTAGGAGAGTGGGCCAAAATGAGGCAGATAGCGTTTAATGAGGATAAGTTTGAGGTCATCCATTTTGGACAAAACAATGGGGAGATTCTTCGGTGTTTCGATGCAGAGGGATCTGGGTGTCCTAGTTCATGAGTCACGGAAAACCAGTGTGCAGATATAACAGATAATCAAATAAGTGAATGAAATGTTGGCTTTTATAGCTAAAGGAATAGAATATAAAGGAATATATTGTTGCAACTATACAAGACATTGTGAGACTCTACGTGGAGGTTCACTGGATGATCCCAGAGATGAGGGGTTTGTTGTATGAGGAGAGATTAAACAGTTTAGGTCAATACCCTCTGGAATTTAGAAGAATGATGGGAGATCAAATTGAGGTATTCCAGACAATAAAAGGTATGGATAAAATAGATGTGGAGTGGATGTTTCTGCTGTGGAACATTCTAGAATAAGATGCCATAGTCTTAGCATTGGGGCAGCAAATTTAAAAAAAGAGTTGAGGAGAAACTACTTCTCCCAAAGGGTTGTGAATCTGCAGAATTCACTGTCCCAAGTGAGGCCCCTTTTGGTCAAGGCTGACCATGGGTTGCATCCTCATTGTTCTGGCTTTCTGCTTCTCTGAAACAGTGTCGCTTGTGACTGAAGAGACCAAGTGTGACAGTGCCAGTCGCAGAGGTCACATCTGTATGTGGTCATTGATCTGCTAGAGTTGCTGCACTCCTTCCTTGGTGTCGCCTTGTCTGCTGCAGCACTCGTCAGCTTATTTCCCCCTGTTTTATGGCATTGGTTCAGGGTGCTTCTCCATCTCCTGCAGTCAGCTGCAAGCCTTTCCCAGAACTCCCTAACAATATCAAGCGCCTTCATGTCCCTCATGTAGATGTCCTTGTAGTGCATTTGGAGACACCCTGTGTGCTTCTTCCTGGATATAAGCTCTCCACATGGGATGTCCTTTGGGATGTGGATGTGGCCCAGCCAGCAGAGTCTCTGCTGCCTGAGCAGAGTGTAAGTGCTGGGAAGGCCAGCGTGAAATAGGACCGCTGCGTTGGACAGTCTGTCTTTCCAGGATATGCCCAGGATAGGGTGGATATTCCTCAAGTGGAAGGTGTTCAGTCTTATCTCCTGTCTGGCATATGTAGTCCAAGTTTCACTACCGTACAGCAGTGTGCTTATGACGCAGGCATTGTAGACTGACGTTTTTATCTTCACTGTCAGCTTGGGATTTGTCCACACTCAAGTTGTGAAGCGAGCAAGAGTTGAGGTTGTTTTCCCAATCCACTTGTCAATCTCTATGTCCAAGGAGAGGTTGTCATGATGGAAGAGCCAAGGTATGTAAACTGATAGACGACACTGAGTACATAGCCATCAGTGGTGATGACCGTAGTACCTCTGTATCTGTCCTTCAGACTGATAGTCAGCCCGAAATCCTTGCAAGCTTGGGAGAGGCGATCTATCAGTGACTGGAGTTCCTGCTGGATGTGTGTTTTAACTGCAGCATCATCAACAAACAGCATGTCCCTGATGAGTGCCTCACGTACTTTTGTCCAAAGTGCCCCAAAGACCGGTGGATACTGGGACAGTGAGTAAATTTAAAGAGGAGTTAGATGGATTTTTAATTGGTAATGGGTTGAAGGGTTATGGGGAGTAGGCAGGAAATGGAGGTGAGGAGCACATCAGCCGTGATCAAATGGTTGAGCAGACTCGATGGGCTGAATGGCCCATTTTGCTCCTATGTCTTATAAACTTATGTAAGCAAGAGGTCAGGCCATGGCTGTGGAAAGAGAAAGAGAGTTAACATTTGAGGTCAATGACTCTTCATCAGAACTGGGAGTTATAAATATGGAGGTAAACAATGATGGCTAAGTTCTGTGTTGGAGTGGAGCTAGGAGTGATTACATCATGAAAGGGATGATATGACCTTAAGGACTAAGAGCAGGAATAGACCATCTGGTTCCTTGAGCCTGCTCTGTTATTCCAAACAGTGTTTGATGCCATAAAATAAACTTATGTTCAAGACAGACATTGAGGAGAAGAAAAAGTCAGGCACTGTCTTCAGGCTCAGACTCCAATGTAACCTTTACTTATTATGCAATTATAATCAATGCCATTATATATGGTAATCTTAGAAATACCAGGTACTGTACTTATTGTTACAGTATCTAAGGAGTAAAGTTACTGATTTTCTTAATGTATTCATTATTCCTCTGTGCTCTTAAGTTCGAACTCTGCCTTCACTGGGCTAATTTCATGTCAGCTCATCTCTCATTACCAGAAGGTTGCTTTAGGTTACCTGAAGCCCAGTTTTTCTGCTGCATCCTCATAGTATGTGAAGCAAATAGGGCAAATATACAAAGAGAAGATGGGCCTAAAGGGGGTGCCATATATCAGAATCACAGGCAAGGTGGGGCCCTACAATTTTACCTCAGTCCCAGTGAGAAGTTGCCTGACCTGTACTGATTGAACCCTGAATTGCCCCAGCTGATCTGGGGAAGATGTCAGTGCAATACCAACTTCTCCGCTGACTTTACAAATAACATAGTCCTTCAGAACAACCTCTAAGCGTGACATTGCAATTTCTCAGCTCCTATTCCCTGAGTGTCTCTGAAGAATGCTGTTGAATCAGTGCTAATTGTCATTGAATTATTGGATTATTATTCACTTCTATTATCTATTTTCTTTGCAGTAATAGACTTGTGTCCAACTGATAATGGATTTATTCTACCCTTGCAAGGTTTCCAATGGACCCAAACAGCTGCATTTGTACAGTTTGTAATATATTCCTGCTAATTCAAGAACACTGGAACAGGCACAGTTAGTCACATCATGTTTGTTAACTTTTTACCTGCCGTGAGAGAGCTGAATTTAACCTTATCCGTAATCGGAACAAAACATAAATTAAATGTTTGAAAGTACTTGCAGACTGTGCAATGTGGACAATGTGGATCTATTTCAATAGAGTGTGTATGAAAATCAGAGCTGCTGCTATCAAACTGTTATCCTGTACTTTGCTCTGTACAGGAGCAGTTGTATTGCTGCAGTGATGATGTCATTTACCGTTTACGATGGGCTTCATACTGTTAAAGCAGAATATATAAAAACAACCGTAGGTATCCGAAAGTAAAAATCAGAAAAGAAAACTCCTCCTGCAGTATTTGTATTGAGATTTCTATGCTCCTGACTGACTGTGTTTCAGTCTTTCCATTTCTGAGAATTGAGCATTGCAGAGTTTGAGAAAAGGAGGCTCCAGAAACATACCATATACACGTTCCTGTTCTCACCCTCTTCCCATGTATCAGATTGTGAGGGGCATGAACAAGGTGAATGGAAAGCAGCTGTCCTCCTTAGTTGAAGGGTCAGTAACAAGACAGCATAATTTTAAAGTGAAAGGCAGGAGGTTTAAAGGAGATTTGAGGAAAAACCTTTTCACCCAGAGAGTGGTGGGAATCTGGAATATATTGCGTGGGGAGGTATTTGATGGGGGAAGCCAGATAACCTTTAGAAAGTACTTGAATGAGCATTTAAATGTCATAACATTCAAGGCTATTGCGGGAAAGTGGGACTAGGAAAGAACAAAGAACACTACAGCGCAGGAACAGACCCTTCAGCCTTCCAAGCCTGCGCTGATCCAGATCCTCTATCTAAACCTGCTGCCTATTTTATAAGAATCTGTATCCCTCTGGAAGGTAGTACTATATTTTTGGTGGTACAGACTTGATGGGACTTTAAGGCTTCTTCTGTGTTGTACGATTCTATGATCTAGTAACTAAGTCGTGACTCATTTAATACCCTAGACTGAGTTAGTATTAGGAATGCCCATTGAGAGCATGCAAAGTCATGATTGAACATTGAAATTCGATGTTTCGGGCATAAGCCCTTCGGTCCTTTGCAGGTCTGTGAGAGTGTTGTCCTGTGCTGGGGTAGGGCTGATTGCAGGGAGTGTAGGTAGCGACGCATGGCTGCAAGGGTGGAGCGGAGGAT
The DNA here is from genome assembly GCF_020745735.1 of Hemiscyllium ocellatum. Lineage (NCBI taxonomy): Eukaryota > Metazoa > Chordata > Chondrichthyes > Orectolobiformes > Hemiscylliidae > Hemiscyllium > Hemiscyllium ocellatum. The sequence goes on from NC_083437.1 coordinate 5,087,400, forward strand.
CCGGAGGGAGGTCTGATGCTGGAGGCTTCGGATTTGTTGTAGGTACAGGTTGTCCTGGTTGGTAATGAGTCTGTTTGAGAACGTGGCTGAAGAGCTTCTGTGCAGAGGAGATGACCTGGGGGGTGCAGTGTGAGAGAGACTCACTGAAATCCTTGTAGAGGGAGGAAGAGAGCTTCTTCAAGGAAGGCATCCTTGCAAGAGGATTCGCAGTAGGTTAAAATCTTCGGGTAAAAAATGAGGTCTGCAGATGCTGGAGATCACATGAATCTGTGCCCAAGTGATGGAGTGAGCAAAATCCTAGCCTCCTGTTTGATGACGAACATAATTGAAGGAATGGAGAAGGTGGTCGTTATTGATGAGATTAGCACTATTCTAGCACCCCAGGACATTAGATGACACTGCTCTATGTCTGAAAAGAGACAGTTGCATGTTACAACCACTGGTATTACCAGTCGTACAGTGCATGTTGGTTGTAATTATCCATACAGCAGACGGTGCAGTTCTGCAAATGGTTTTGCGTCAGGCTGCATCTGTCCAGCCAGGCAGAATGCACCTCAGCTTGGGTCACAGTGATGGACACTGTCAGTTCCATCTTGTATTCCTTCCATTCACCCTCCCTTTCTGTCTCTGATGCAAAACAAATGCTCCTGAATTTCCATTGAAAAAAATCCATTGTATTGATGACAGAATGTACTAAGTAAACAGCAGTTTTGAAATACAAAATCTCCTAGTTAATTATGTTGCAACAGGAAGAAATTGTAGGATACAATTAATTGTAGGATACAATTAAAAAAGGATTTACATGCTACTCACACTGTTTACCGTTGGGAATTTTCAGTACACTTCCAGAAATAGCACATCCAGCCAGTCCTGGACACTGATGTTGTTTGAACAGGTAAATCACTGAGCACGAAATTAGCTTAAGGATGATGTGGATATCTGAATGACTTAATCAGGATCAAATTATGACACAGTTGAGAGCAATTGATAGGAATCAACACCAGGTAACCAGAGAGCCTTGGCTTTGTTGGGGCTGTAGTGACTTGGCTTTGTAGTTAAACATACTAATTAATGTACTGCTGAATATGTAAATAGTTTGGGATACATCATCACAGCAAGTTAACATGTGATGTGGTTGTTGGAGCAGAGCTGAACTGGTGTATAAAGTGCTCGCCTGGAGTCTTGTTACTTGCAGTAAAGAGCCCTTCATTTAGATTAGCAATCACCGTCACAATATTTGGTACATTTGTGTGAAGGTCAGATGCCACACTTGCTTCCGAATTAGATTGTGAGCTCAAGTTAAATCCTTAGACGGCATCTTTCAAACCTATGACCACTTCCATCTTGAAGGACAAGGCAGCAGATACATAGGAACACCACCACCTTCAACTTGCGAGCCATTCACCATCTTGACTTGGAAACATATGATAGTTCCTTCTGTGTTGTTGTGTCAAAAAGATTGATGTGCAGGAGTTGGGATGCCTCACTACATGTATAGAGCTTTAGTGAGACTACATCTGGGGCATTCTTTACAGTTTTGCTTTCCTTACCTAGTGAAAGCTAGAGTTGCTTTGGAGAACCAACATCAAAGATTCCCTGACTGAATCCTGGGACAAGGACTGGTCCTGCAGTGAGAAATTGAGTAAACAAGGGCGATGTTGCTAGAATTTAGGAAAATGAGAAGTGATCTGCTAGGAACACGTAATATATACGTTTCTTCAAGGGCTTTAGGGATGGAAGTGGAGTTAGGGAGATAAATTTGTTTGAACAGAACAAGGGGTCAGTCATTTGGAGCTGCGATGAGAAGAAATTACTTCACTCAGTGCGTTGTCAAAACTTGAAGTTTTCCTTTCCTCTGGAGAGCTGTGAATAGTCAGGAACTGATTGCGCACTGGGCCCTTGATTTGTGAACATCTGACTTCCGAATGTTCATACTTATGAGTGCGATCACATACAGGAATGTAATTTTAAAGAGCTGACATACAAATGTTTCCTGTACTTACAAACAGCTGCTTCACATTGTCCAGTATTGTGTTGTGACTTGCGTACAAATTGACATGTGAGCAGACTCCAGATCAGAACGTTCACAACCCAGGGACTGCCTGTACTCCAGATTGGTACTTTTTCAATACCCAGGGCATTAAGAAATAGGGGATGACACAAGAAGATAGAAGACCATCGATAAACTTATTGAATGATGGACACAATATACAAAACAGACACACTGATGCTTCTAGGATGCATAAGAAACAGGAATGGGATTTGGACATTTCACTTCTTGAGCCCACTGTAACTCCCATTCCTGTTTCTTATGTACCTCAGCATCAGAAATGTGTCTGTTTTGTGGGTCGTGGCCTTAGCAGCAGCATTTCCCATCTGACAGGCAATAACTCAGTTAATCAGGCTCTCCTTTTCATGGAAATCTGGTTATAAAGACCACATCTCCCTGAGGCACACCTCTCTCTGAGACACACCTCCCTGAGCCAAACCTCCCTGAGCCACACCTCCAACTGAGGCACACCTCTCTCTGAGCCACACCTCTCTCTGAGACACACCTCCCACTGAAGCACACCTCTCTCTGAGACACACCTCCCTGAGCCGCACCTCCCTGAGCCACGCCTCTCTCTGAGACACACCTCCCTGAGCCGCACCTCCCTGAGCCACACCTCTCTCTGAGACACACCTCCCACTGAGGCACACTTCTCTCTGAGGCACACTTCTCTCTGAGACACACCTCTCTCTGAGACACACCTCCCACTGAGGCACACTTCTCTCTGAGACACACCTCTCTCTGAGACACACCTCTCTCTGAGACACACCTCCAACTGAGACACACCTCTCTCTGAGACACACCTCCCACTGAAGCACACCTCTCTCTGAGACGCACCTCCCTGAGCCGCACCTCCCTGAGCCACACCTCTCTCTGAGACACACCTCCCACTGAAGCACACCTCTCTCTGAGACACACCTACCTGAGCCGCACCTCCCTGAGCCACACCTCTCTCTGAGACACACCTCCCACTGAAGCACACCTCTCTCTGAGACACACCTCCCTGAGCCGCACCTCCCTGAGCCACACCTCTCTCTGAGACACACCTCCCACTGAAGCACACCTCTCTCTGAGACACACCTACCTGAGCCGCACCTCCCTGAGCAACACCTCTCTCTGAGACACACCTCTCTCTGAGGCATACCTCTGTCTGAGACACACCTCCCTCTGAGCCACACCTCCCTTTGAGCCACCCCTCCCTGAGGCTCACATCTCTCTGAGGCACACCTCTCTCTGATGCACACCTCTCTCTGATGCACACCTCTCTCTGAAACACATCTCTCTCTGAGGCACACCACCCTGAACCACACTTCTCCATGCGCCACATCTACCTGACCCACACACCTCCCTGAGACATACCTCCCTGCGACACATCTCTCCCTGAGTCACACCTCTCTCTGAGCCACACCTCCCTGAGACATACCTCCGTCTGAGCCACACCTCTCTCTGGGACACACCTCCCTCAACCACACTGAGCCACACCTCCCTCTGAGGCACACCTCTCCCTGAGCCACACCTCTCCCTGTGCCACACCTCTCCCTGAGCCACACCTCTCCCTGTGCCACACCTTTCCAAAAACCTCTTACATTTGCTTGAAAGTTCTATCCCAGTAAATGTCAATGTTGAAAAGGTAGCAATCCAGTATGAATTTGAATCACACGTAGGCTTGTCTGAGTAGAAATGGGAGACTTTATATTAAAGATTAATAATATTGGAGGTCTGATTCTGTGTTCTACCGAAGTTCCAAAATCCCTTGAGCCTCCCATTATTTTATAAGAAGATCTATGTAATCAATATAGGTTGAGTAGGATTGAGTACTTCTCAATTTTACTAAGCGCTACCAAAGAGTTCCATCTTACAAAGATTTGTATTAGTGATATTTTGCTCGGTAGTATAGATCTTAAATATCATTAAAAAGAGACAAGCAGGTGAAGCTTTTTTAAATCTTATCCTCGTCAGGACTAGGACACTAGAAACAGACCTGAAAAAATGAACACCAGTTTATACAGCATGAGCAGAGAGTACAGATTGGTTGAGATATTGTTTGCATGGAGATGCAGTAAAAGCAGCTAACTGTCACTCTTAGTGATCAGATCAGGAAGGTCAACTCTGATTGGTCAAGGTACTTCAATATTGATTATTTAATCAATACTGTCTAATATAGGATGTGGTGTCTGCTATGGGACATGGTGTCTGGTATGGGACGTGGTGTCTAATTCGGGACATGGTCTCTGATATGGGACATAGTGTCTGATACGGGACGTGGTGTCTGATATGGGATGTGGTGTCTGATATGGGATGGGGTATCTGATACGGGATGGGGTATCTGATATGGGACGTGGTGTCTGATACGGGATGTGGCGTCTGATAAGGTATGTGGTGTCTGATATGGGACGGGGTATCTGATACGGGACAGGGTATCTGATATGGGACGTGGTGTCTGATACGGGACAGGGTATCTGATATGGGACGTGGTGTCTGATATGGGATGGGGTATCTGATATGGGACTTGGTGTCTGATATGGAACGGTGTATCTGATATAGGACGTGGTGTCTGATATAGGATGTGGTATCTAATATGGGACGGGGTATCTGATATGGGACGTGGTGTCTGATATGGAATGGTGTATCTGATATAGGACGTGGTGTCTGATATGGGACGGGGTATCTAATATGGGACGGGGTATCTAATATGGGACATGGTATCTGATACGGGATGTGGTATCTGATACAAGACGGGGTATCTGATATAGGGCGTGGTGTCTGATACGGGATGGGGTATCTGATATGGGACGTGGTGTCTGATACGGGATGTGGTATCTGATACGGGACGGGGTATCTGATATAGGACGTGGTGTCTGATACGGGATGTGGTATCTGATATGGGACGTGGTGCCTGATATGGGATATAGTGTCTGATACAGGATGTTGTGTCTGATATGGGATATGGCGTCTGATACGGGACGTGGTGTCTGATATGGGATGGGGTATCTGATATGGGATGGGGTATCTAGTATGGGGCGTGGTGTCTGATATGGGATGGGGTATCTGATATGGGGCGTGGTGTCTGATATGGGATGGGGTATCTGATATAGGACGTGGTGTCTGATATGGAACGGCGTATCTGATATAAGACGTGGTGTCTGATATGGGATGGGGTATCTAATATGGGACGGGGTATCTGATATGGGACATGGTGTCTGATACGGGATGTGGTATCTGATATGGGACGTGGTGCCTGATACGGTATGTGGTGTCTGATACGGGATGGGGTATTTGATACGGGATATGGTGTATGATATGGGACGTGGTGTCTGATATGGAATATGGTGTCTGATATGGGACGTGGTGTCTGATATGGGATGAGGTATCTGATACGGGACGGGGTATCTGATATAGGACGTGATGTCTGATATGGGATGTGGCATCTGATTTGGGACGGGGTATCTGATATAGGACGTGGTGTCTGATACGGGATGTGGTATCTGATATGGGGCATGGTGCCTGATATGGGATATAGTGTCTGATACGGGACGTTGTGTCTGATATGGGTATGGTGTCTGATACGGGACGTGGTGTCTGATATGGGATGGGGTATCTGATACGGGACGGGGTATCTGATATGGGGCGTGGTATCTGATATGGGACGGGGTATCTGATATAGGACGTGGTGTCTGATACGGGATGTGGTATCTGATATGGGGCATGGTGCCTGATATGGGATATAGTGTCTGATACGGGACGTTGTGTCTGATATGGGTATGGTGTCTGATACGGGACGTGGTGTCTGATATGGGATGGGGTATCTGATACGGGACGGGGTATCTGATATGGGGCGTGGTATCTGATATGGGACGGGGTATCTGATATGGGACATGGTGTCTGATACGGGATGTGGTATCTGATATGGGATATGGTGTCTGATACGGGACGTTGTGTCTGATACGGGATGTGGTATCTGATACGGGACGTGGTGTCTGATATGGGACGCGGTGTCTGATACGGGACGTGTTGTCTGCTACAGGACGTGGTGTCTGGTATGGGACATGGTGTCTGATATGGGATGTAGTGTCTGACATGGGATGTGGTGTCTGATACAGGATGTGGTGTCTGATGTGGGAAATGGTGTCTAATGCGGGATGTGGTGTCTGATACAGGACTTGGTGTCTGCTATGGGACGGGGTGTCTGCTATGGGACGTGGTGCCTGCTATGGGATGTGATATCGGACACGGGACGTGGTGTCTGACACAGGATATGGTGTCTGACACAGGATGTGGTGTCTGATACGGGATGTGGTGCCTGATTCGGGACCAGGTATCTGGTATGGGACGTGGGGTCTACTAAGGGAGTTGGTATCTGCTACGGGACGTGGTGTCTAATACAGGATATGGTGTCTGATATGGGATGTTGTATCTGATATGGGATATGGTGTCTGATATGGAACCTGGTGTCTGATATAGGACATGGTGTCTAACACGGGACATGGTGTCTGATACGGGATGTTGTATCTATATGGAATATGGTGTCTGATACGGGACCTGGTGTCTGGTACGGGACGTGGTGTTTGATATGGGACGTGGTTTCTGATACGGGACATGGTGTCTGATATGGGACCTGGTGTATGATACGGGATGTGATGTCTGATGCGGGACATGCTGTCTGATACGGGACCTGGTGTATGATACGGGATGTGATGTCTGATGCGGGACATGCTGTCTGATACGGGACCTGGTGTCTGATACGGGATGTGATGTCTGATGCGGGACATGCTGTCTGATACGGGACCTGGTGTCTGATACGGGACCTTGTGTCTGATATTGGATGTTGTATCTGATACAGGATGTAGTGTTTGCTACGGGATGTGGTGTCTGATACGGGACGTGGTGCCCAATATGGGACATGGTGTCTGATACGGGACCTGGTGTCCGATACGGGACCTGGTGTCCGATACGGGATGTGGTGTCTGATATGGGACGTGGTGTCTAATATGGGGTGTAGTATCTGATACAGTATATGTTGTTTGATATAGGCCATGGTGATACAGGCTATCAAGCATATTGTTTGATACGGTACATGTTGTTTACAGTCGATCAGTTGTTGGGACCTACATGCAGCCTACTTACCTGGCATCTCACCATCACTGAAAGTATGATATTTTTTATTGCAGGTAATTAAATCTGTTGAAGAAGGTTACCGTCTTCCAGCTCCCATGGGCTGTCCTGCAGCCCTCCATCAGTTAATGCTGGACTGTTGGCAGAAAGATCGCAGTGAGAGGCCCAAATTTTTCCAGATCGTCAGTGTATTGGACAAACTCATTAGGAACCCCACTGCCCTCAAGATTCTTGATACCACGAGCAGGTAAGAAACCAGTTTCCCGCAGCTTTGTTTTCCAGGGGTCTGAGACAGTGACCTCTGTGAGGGTGGAGGTTCAAACCAGGGCTGCAGAGTGTCAGTGTCAACTGTTTTACTTCAGCTGTCATTTTTATTTCCAGTGAATTCAATCAGGAGCAATGTAAAACGAGCTGTTGACTTGCTTCCTTCATTTCACACTTGCACTCACTGTTAAGATCCACCCCATTACTTTTAACATCTTTTGTGCTGCGTGCACCATTACGCCATTTGTTCCGAATTATGGAAAGATGGCAGTTCAGTTGAAGTTGTATATTACAGGACTGATCATGCCTGAACTCACTGCCACAATGGTGAAGGCTGGCAAGATTTGAGGACTCTTTGTCATAGTATGTCCAAATGCTGGCAATTCACAGGATATTCAGACCGAGTAAGATAATGGAAAAAAGATGGGGAAGCAGTTACTTTGATTAACTGTAATGCATGCTGCAGAAAAGCTAATGTAGCAATCCTTCAACAACTGCACAGCACGCCTGTCTTTAATCAAGATTCAGGTGGAGTTGGAAGTGCTCATACATCCACAGAGTGTTCATTTATTTACATACACAGAATAAATCCCTGTCAAAGTAGATCACAGCAACAACATGTTCCACGAGACATAAGAAATGGACACTGCACTTTTACAGGTATCTCTTGTGTTTCAATCCTTTCTCAGACAGATGGAGAAAACACTTCATATGTGCTATGTTTCCGAAATAGTGAAGATTAATGAGCAAACCTGCTTAGGAACAGATTTATACTATTCAGCCTAACCAGTCTGTTAGGACATTGTTTTAAATCATGGCTAATTTTACTTCAACTTAACAGTGTAAAATAATATGTTTTCTGGAATTTAAAACATTAATGATTTATCGTATCTGACTCAATGAGCATAGCCTCCAACTATTCTTCTGCACACCAACTTTACTGCAACCTTCATACTAATGTTGGGCTGTCTCTTTACTTTAAACCTGATTGATTAGGTGCCTATTTCTCTCTTTCCCCTCTGTCCTGCGATCTTGGGCAGATGGGAGGAACACTAGGACCCCCTTCCGGTATCACATTCTGGTGAGGGTAAGAACAGGCGGATATGGTAGATATGGCAAAGAATTAGTGCAGGGGGCAGGGATTCAGATTTTTGGAACATTGGGACCTTTTCTGGGGCGGAGGGATGACTGTTCAAGGGGAACGGGTTGGACCTGTACTGGACTGGGATCAATATCTTGTTAGTCTCACGCTACAATGGAGGGATTAAACTAGATTGGCAGGAGCAGGGGAGGGCAGGGATGGAGACCAGTCTCATTCTCTCGCTTTCTCTTTGTAACCGTTGATCAAGAACCTATCTATCTTAGTTTTAAATATACTCAATGACCTGGTTTCCACAGCCTTCTGTGGCACTGTATTCCATAGATTCACCACTCCTGACTAGATATATCCAAAAATCTTATCTCCATTCTAAAATGTCTTCCCTTTACTCTAAGGCTGTGCCCTCAGGTCCTAGTCTTTCCTACCAATGGAAACATCTTCCCAACATCCACTCTGTCCAGGCCATTCAGTATTCTGTATGTTTCAATTGGATTCCCCCTCATACTTCTAAACCCCATTGACTATAAACTCAGAGTCCTCTAATGTTCCTCATATGCTAAGCTTTTCATTCCTTGGACCATTCTCGTGAGCCTCCTCTGAACATTCGAAGGCCTGTACATCCTTCCAGTGCTATGGGGCTCAAAACTGTGCACAATCCTCTAAATGTGGTCTGACCAGAGCCTTGTGGAGCCTCAGAAGAGCATCCCTGCTTTTATATTCAAGGCCTTTCAAAATAAATGCCATCATTGCATTTGCCTTCCTAACTTCTGACTCAACCGGCAAGTTTACCTTAAGTAAATTCTGGACTCGAACTCCCAAGTCTCTTTGCACTTCAGACTTCTGAATCTTTTCCTCATTTGGAAAATAGTGCATGCCTCTATTCTTCCTAACAAAGTGCATGACCTCACACTTTCCCACATTGCACTTTATCCACAAGAATTGCCTGCTGAATTAAATTGCATCTATTTCAATACAAGAGGGCTGATAGGTAAAGCTGATGAACCTAGGGTGTGGATAGGTACGTGGGACTGGGATATTATAGCCATGACAGAAACATGGCTAAGGGAGGGACAGGACTGGCAGCTTAATGTGCCAGGGTACAGGTGCTTTAGGGTGGACAGAGATGGTGGAAAGAGGGGCGGGGGAGTTGCATTTTTGATTAAGGTGAGTATCACAGAAGTAATCAGAGATGAAATAACTTGAAGGATCATCCAGTGAGGTTTTGTGGGTGGAGCTAAGAAATAAGAAGGGGGTGGTAACATTATTGGGATTGTACTATAGGCCCCCAAATAGTCAACTGGAATTACAGGAACAATTATGCAGAAAGATTGGGGAGACTTGCAGGAGCAATGGGGTTGTCATAGTCGGGAATTTTAATTTTCCTAACATAGACTGGGACTGCCATAGTGTTAAGAGCTAAGATGTGGTGGAATTTGTTAAGTGTGTTCAAGGAAATTTCCTCAAACAGTATACAGAAGGTCCTACTTGGGAAGGGGCAAAATTGAGGGACAGTTGGGAAGAAATCTCGGACCAGTGACCATAGTTATATTAATTTTAAATAACTATGGAGAGGGACAAAACTGGTCCACAGGTTTTAGTTCTAAACTGGGGAAAGGCAAATTTCAATGGAATTCGCCAGGAGCTTGCGGTGGTTAATTGGAGTAGTTTGTTTGCAGGCAAAGGGACCTCCAGCAAGTGGGAGTCCTTAAAAAGTGAGCTAGCTGGAGCTCATGGTCTGTATGTTCCTGTGAGGGTGAAGGGCAAAGTTGGCAGAAATAGGGAACCCTGCATGACAAGAGATATGAAGAGTTTGATGAGAAAAAAGGAGGAGGTTGTGGCTCAGGTACAGGCAACTGGGATCAAGGGAATCCCTGGAGGAATATAGGGGATACAAGTGTTTACTGAAGAATGAAATCAGGAGGGTGAAAAGGGGGCACGATCTAGCCTTGGCTGAGAAGATTAGGGTGAATCCAAAGAGGTTCTTTAAGTATATTAAAGGAAAAAGAATAACTAGAGAGAGAGAGTAGGGCCCCTCAAGGACCAAAGTGGATGTGTATGTGTAGAACCACAGGAGATAGGCAAGGTCCTCAATGAATAATTCCCCTCTGTGTTTACCGTGGAGAAAGACATGAAGACTTGGGAACTTGGGGAAGTTAGTGGTCATATTTTAGGGACAATCAATATCACAGTGGAAGAGGTGTTTGGCATTCAGGATGTATGAAGGTGGATAAATCTCCTGTTCCTGACCAGATATATCCAAGAAAACTGCAAGAGGCAGGAGAACAAATTGCAGGGACCCTGGCTGATATTTTTGCGTCATCGTCAGCCATGGGTGAGGTCCCAGAAAACTGAAGGGTAGTGAAGATTGTGCCCTTATTCAACAAGGGCTGCAAAAAAAAGCCTAGGACCGGTAGATTAGAAAGCCTTAACATGTGGTGGGTAAGTTACTTGAGAAGATTCTGTGGGATAAGACATACATGCATTTAGAAAGACAGTGTTTGATTAGGATTAGTCAGCATGGCTTTGTGCATGAGAGATCATGCCTCACAAATTTGTTAGAGCTTTTTGATGAAGTGACTGGGAAGGTTGACATACTCTATATGAATTTCAGTAAGGCCTTTGATAAGGTTCCACATGGTGGGTGGCTCTGGAAGGTTAGATCACATGGAATCCAGGGAGAGATGGCAAGTTGGATACACAATTGGCTTTATTGTAAGGAGCAGAGGGTAATAGTGGAAGGATGCTTGTCAGATTGGAGGTTTGTGACTAGTGAAGTGCCTCAGGAGTCAGTGTTGGGCCCATTGCAGTTTGTTATCTGCAGCAGTGATTTGGATGAGAATGTACAAGGCATGATTAGTATGCTATGTCTGCCTCTTTGTTGGATACGTGGAACTGTCCATCTTCCGCAGCCACACCGGCACCATTCCTTTTCCTCCGCTACATTGATGGCTGTATTGATGCTACCTCATGCTCCCACGAGGAGGTTGAACAGTTCAACTACTTCACAAACACTTTCCACCCCAAACTCAAGTTCACCTGGACCATCTCGGACAGCTCCTTCTCCTTCCTGAACCTCTCCACCTCCATGTCCGGCGACCGACTCAACACTGACATCCACTACAAACACACAGACCCTCACAGCTACCTGGACTACACCTCCTCCCACCCTGCCTCCTGTAAAAATGCTATTCCCTCCTCCCAATTCCTCTGCCTTCACTGCATCTGTTCCCAGGAGGACCAATTCCTTCCATCTTCCTTCCCACCTATCAGCTCCACCCACCTCTCTGACCTATCACCTTCACCCCACTTTCATCTACCTATCGCTTTCCCAGCTACCGTCCACCCCCACCCCCCCAGCCCCACCCCCCTCCCATTTATCTCTCAGCCCCCTTGGCCCACAGACCTCAGTCCTGATGAAGGGCTTATGCCCAAAACATCGACTCTCCTGCTCCTCTGATACTGCCTGACTGGCTATGCTTTTCTTGCGTCACACTCTTCGATTCTGATCACCAGCATCTGCAGTCCTCACTTTCTCCTCCATGATTAGTATGTTTGCAGATGACAGTAAAATAGATGGTGTTGTGGACAGTGAGGAAGGTTATCAGGAACTGCAGCACAACCTTGATCAGCTGGGGAAGTTGGCTGAGAAATGGCAGATGGAGTTTAATATAGATAAGTGTGATGTCTTGCACTTTGGAAAAACAAATCAAGGCAAGGTGAATGGTAGGGCCTTCAGGAGTGTAGTGGAACAGAGGGACCTTGGAGTTCAGGTGCACGGTTCTCTGAAAGTGTAGTCACAGATAGACAGGGCAGTGAAGAAAGCTTTTAGCACTGAGTACAGAAGTTGGATAGTTATGTTGCCATTGTACAGGACACTGGTGAGGCTGCACTTGGAGTATTTTGTTCGGATTTGGTTACCTTGCTATAGGAATGATATTATTAAGCTGGAAAGAGTGCAAAAGAAATTTACAAGCATGTTGCCAGGACTCAGCACTCTGAGTTATTGGGTGAAGTTGGACAACTAGAACTTTTTTTCTTTAGAGCATAAGAGACTGAGGGGGGGGATCTTGTAGAAGCATATAAGATCATGAGAGGCATGGATAGGGTGAATGCACTCAGTGTTTTTTTCCAGGGTTGGGGAATCGAGGACTAGAGGGCATCAGTTTATTGTTAGAGAGGAAAGAATAAAAGGGAACCTGAGGAACAACCTTTCTATACAGAGGGTGGTACGCATTTGGAATGAGCTGCTCGCGGAAGTAGTTGAGGTGGGAACATTAACAACATTTAAAAGGCATTTGAACAAGTACACAAATAGAAAATGTTTAGAAGCATATGGGAAAAGTGCAGGGAAATAGGGTTAGTGTGGACTGACATTTTAGTCAGCATGAACCAGTTTGGGCTTAAGGGCGTGTCGTTGTGTTGTAGAGCTCTATGACTCTATTTGACAAACCTCAGTAAGTGCCAACAATATAGTGAAGGGTTTGGTGATCAGTGAAAGAAATGGATTTCTCATGGTTCATGATGTTTCAAGAAACTACTTCAAGGTCAACCATCCTCCTGTCTCAAAGTGTTCTTAATAAATAATTTTAAAACACAATTCTGAAATGTGTTTTTATCCATTAAATTGCTTCTGTGTAAAAGCAGTCTAATAAGTCCTTGAAAGTAACCATCCTGACAGTAGTCTCATTAAATGTTCCCCTTTCTTTGTTAAATTGACTTGCATCAAACATTAGCCAGCAGTAACTCAGCATAAAGTGTTAAAATGGCTTTTCTCTGAAAGAAGGCTTCCTGTCTTTCAGTGAATTTGATTCTTTTCTCCATCTGTCAAAAGGAGGCTGACAGAGTGAGTGACAGAGTGCAGACAATTTTTGTATGTGGACGTATTTGTTTGGGCAGGAAGTCCTGCCTGTTCCAATATTTATTAATATGTGACGTTTCCGTTTCTCATTTGCTGTCTCAGCATGTTTCCAGAACCAGCTTGCATCAAATGTAAGAAAGAGTTAGTGCAAATACTTCACCTGTGGGAGACAAAGAAAATCTGCTCTCTGGCCAATAACCATTCAACGTCGGCAAAATATAGTGACTTCTGGGAGAGTTATGTTTCCATTTAACCTGAAACATTTTCTTTTCTCTCAAGAAAATTGATAGGAAGGAGTATATTGATTTAACTGTGGGATTCCACCCTCTGTTAGAGATCTGTGCCCAATTCCATAATTTGCAATGATAGAATGGACATAGCTTCATCACAAGCGCAAATTGCCTCATCGCATGATTGACTCCATTGCCATGTGTGTTTGAGAGAGATTGTGCAGTCAGTTTTGTAGTTAGAATTGGTGATATTCTCAGAGAGTCTGGGCTGTAGAAACATTGCCTATTTGAATTTCAAACTTCCTGCAATCCCACAGACTCCTTGCACTGGAACTTCCTGGGGCTCCCATTAGCACATCCATGTCATTTGACCCTCCAGAGAATGGAAGATGGAGTGAGCAACAGATACTGAGCGCTATTATTTCCCTGTGGTTGGAGAACGTTTGGTGCAGTGAAGCTGTGGGGGGGATTTAACGCTGATGAAGAGTTTGAAGTTGATTTCTGAGATACAGAAACCTTGTTCACACTAAATATTTTCAGACAAAAATTATTTCTCACAACAACCTCCTTAAGTTCTTGCTAGGAGAAGGGAGTCATATATTAGACGCTGATTTAATCCTAGATTTATTCAATGGTAAATTAGATAGATTTGTGAAATACAAATGAGAAACATTTTATCCATATGCATGCATATAAACATAGACAATGAGCTTTCTAAAACAGTAGTAAGTTGCTGAGATCGATGGCCAGCATGGATGTTGAAACTAGAAAACCAAACGGGATTGATGTTTATAATGAGTATGCCAAGGGAGTATGTGGAGAGGTCTTCCCTTGCCTGAAACAATATGAAGAATCAAAGAGAGATGAGGAGGGCTCTTTTCTTGCTCAGTAAATGTTTGACCTACATCTTCTGACCAGGATTGAAAATCGATTCCCAATTCTACTAAACATAAAATGCACTTACCTTTCCCTACTTGTTCTGTGTCACTTCTGAGGGAAGATCATTCATTACTTGTCTTGATGTGGGAATCCTCAGAGGCAGTGATGCAGAAAGTCTGCATGGAAACCACAGCCCCTTATTACAGCATGAGCTGTTGTACTTCTGGAAGTGAAGAGTTTCAAAATCCCAACCTTGCTTTGAGCACCTACACGGAGCAGATATGCGCGTGAGGGGGTGGATGCATGTGGCAAATGGGGAAGATGGAAGGTGGATTGGGATAGTCAGTTTGGGTCAGGATGGGAGTTAGGTCAGAGAGCTGTTGGTGGGAATCAGTTGGCATTGGGTCACATCTAGTCTAGGGATTTCAAGGGTGTTTAGAGTGGGTCGAGGAGAGGAAGAGTCGGGTGGAAATCCACATGAGTAATCTGTCAGATTCTACAGAACTAATTATCCCAGAAGCAGAAATCTCCAAATTCCCTGGCACTTCCCATAGATCCTTGCACTAATTCATCCTATGGGATATATCCAGAATCCAACTATCCAGAAGTCTGAAGATCTGGGCTATTATGGTCTGCAAACACAGTCTGAAAGTGCAGTGTAAACAGAGTCAAAAGTGAATTTCCCAAAGGGAACCAGCTGGATAGGTGAAGGTGGGAAATGGCAGGGTTATGGAGATGGAAATATGAATGGGATTAGCTGATTAGCTCTTTCAAGGATCTAGCACAGACACAAATGGTCATGAGGTTAAATGACTGTGATGTTACATATTCTTACTGTAGAAAATCATATACATTTAAGGAACAGAAACTACAAAATTAAATTCTAACATGTTTCCCAATAAATAATCATCACTTAAATATTTCCTCATTTTTCTAACTCTTCCACTGTCCTCTGGATTAACTAAAAGCTTTCTTTCCATAAAGATCTCATCTTATATGATCCAATTACACTCACTGAGCTGCTGCTTGTTTGTACCTGCTTAATACAATCTCAGTCTGTTGACAAAACTTGCTAAAAATCAATATAACATCAGCCATACTAAAAAAAATCAGACAATTCTATTAAGAATTGAATAAATCAGAACGTCTGAAGATATTTGAAAATGTTATGTTTGACTGATTCTCAAACCTATCAGCAGCAAGGCTGTGGTTGGAAATCTCTGCTTGTATTTACTGTGGCCTAATTTTTATTTCCATTAAATTTAGTGTGGGGTGGGCAACACAATAGCAGAAACCCCTCCAGCCCACCCCAAGGAGTTCCACATCATGTGGAAACACCTTGGCTGAACATGATGAGATTTATCAAACCTTTCATATTGTGTCTGGTTTAAAGGACAACATCAGACCAATGTAAGATAATAGAAGTAATGCAACCAATGCAGGATAAAAATGCTTCATATTAATTAGAGTAAAGTCAAAGGCTGCCTGATTCTACATCAGATGAAGATTATGAAGAGGAAGAAAGCTGTTAATTTAATAAACAAATCTCAAGATTAAGCTGAGTGAAAGTAGGGAAATGATAGTAAGGATCATGTGGATGATGGCTATCTAGGAGGTAGCCCTAGAGATAGAATTTTAAAACCATCCTGCTGCAGCTTGTAGCTGCTTCAAGCAGGAGATTGACTGTCACCATCCATCATGTTTGTTATCCTCACTTGTGCCCACCCTCACAATTCGCTGGAGCTCACCTGCAGCTGCTCTGTAATATCTATCATCCAACTACGTCTAGATTGACCCGTCTCTGCTACCCTCCTCTTTGTCTTCTAGAATCCCAATCCAACATTTGGTTAAATGGGGATGCTTTTACACTATCATGTTGAACTTGAATCACCACCCAGGTTGACAACAGAGTTGGAGGCAGAAATGGGCAATTTTTAACTGTATTCATTGGACCCGTGTGTTACTAGCTCGGCAAGAATTTATTGCTTAAAGCACAGTTAAAAATTGACTACACTGTTGTGTCAAACGTTGGCCAGACGAGGTGAGGATGGCAGATTTCCTTCCCTAATGGCTGTTAGATTGGGTGTTATGGTTGCATGGCCATCATTAGGCTAGCTCTTTGTTAATTCCACCTTTCATTGGATTCATATTCTATCAATTGTTATGGTGAGGTTTGAATCTACATACCTAGCACATTAGTTTAGGGATTTCGGTTATTGTTCTATCGACGCCATCATTATGCCACTGCCTGCCCCTAAGTTTGATGTCACAAACTCAAAAAAAAGGCTTAATTCTAAATGATATTGAGCTTCAGGAGGACTTTTAGGGTAGGGGCTGATAAAAGAGGCCATTTGGAGAATTAGCATTGGCTCCCTGAATTATCTGTCCAGTGACATGACCACTAGAGCACTATGTGCTCAACAAGTAGATGGAGACATGTCCTGTATCAGCTATTTAAAAAGATCCAAGCTGCATTAATCACAGATCCACTCCACCCTCCTCCCTGACCTATCACCTTCATCCCCTCCCCCACTCACCTATTGTACTCCGTGCTACTCTCTCCCCACCCCCACCCTCCTCTAGCTTATCTCTCCACGCTTCAGGCTCTCTGCCTTTATTCCTGATGAAGGTCTTTTGCCCAAAACATCGATTTTGCTGCTCCTTGGATGCTGCCTGAACTGCTGTGCTCTTCCAGCACCACTAATCCAGAATCTGGTTTCCAGCATCTGCAGTCATTGTTTTTAGCCCGTCCAATTCAATAGCCTAATCCTGCTTTCTCCCTATAAGCTTTGATCCCATTCTCCCCAAGTACTATATCTAGCCATCCCTTGAATACATTAGGTGCCTTGGCATCAACTACTTCCTGTGTTAATGAATTCCACAGGCTCGCCACTGTTTGGGTGAAGAAATGTTTCCACATCTCCATCTTAAATGGTAAACACTGAAATCTCAGACTGTGACCCTTGGTTCTGGACAGACCCACCATCGGGAATATCCTCCCTGCATCTACTCTGTCTACTCCCGTCAGAACTTAATAAGCCTCTGAGATTCCCCCTCATTCATCTGAACTCCAATGAAAACAATCCTAACCTAGTCAATCTCTCCTCATACGTAAGTCCTGCTATCCCTGGAGTCAGCCTGGGAAACCTTGACTGCACTCTCTTGAAAGCAAGAGAATTCTTCCTTAGAAAAGGAGATCAAATCTGCAATTAATTTTCTGGAGGTGGTCTCACCACGGTCCTGTATAACTGCCACAACACATCCCTGCTCCTATACTCAAAACCTCTTGTAATGAAGGGCCAACATACCATTTGTCTTCTTTACCACTTGCTGCAGCTGCATGCTTATCTTCAGTGACTGGTGCACAGGGACACCTAGGTTCAACTGCCCCCCCCCCCCCCCCCCCCCCCCCACACACACACACACACACACACACACACACAAAATTTACAGCCATTCAGGTAGTAATCTGTCGTCTTGTTCTTGATTCCAGAGTGAATACCCTCACATTTTTCCAAATTATACTGCATCTGCCATTGATTGGCCCACTCACCAAACCTGTCCAGATCACTCTGAAGGATTTCTGCATCCTCATCCCAGTTCACCCTCCCATCCAAGTTGGTATCATTTACAAACTTTGAGATGTGATATTTTGTTCTCTCATGCAAATCATTAATATATATTGTGAATAGCTGGGGTACCAGCACCAATTCCTGTGGCATCCCACTAATTACTGCCTGAAAATTTGAAAAGGACCCATTAATTCACACTCTGTGTTTACTCTCGGCCAACCAGTTTTCTATCTATCCCAATACACTTCCCCCAATCTCATGCACTTTAATCTTGCACAATAATTCCTTACATGGAACTTTGTCAAATGCTTTCTGAAAGTCCAAATAAACCACATTGACTGGCACCCCTTTGTCAACTCTATTAGTTACATCTTCATAGACTGTCATCAGATTCATCAAGCATGATTTCCCTTTCATAAATCCAAACTGACTCTGTCTGATCCTGCCACTGTTTTCCAAATGCTTCTAAAGTCCCTGATAATGAATTCAAGAATTTTCCTCACTACCAATGTTAGGCTCACTGGTCTATAATTCCCTGTTTTCTCTCCACCTCCCTTTTTGAATATTGGAGTTACATTAGGTACCCTCCAATCTACAGGGACTGTTCCAGAGTCTATAGAATCGTGGAAGATGACCAACCTGGAAGAAGCCAACCCTTTTTTTTTTCAGGACTGAAAAATTCTCCAACAGGACATAAAGGTTAATCAAGGATATTCAGGAAAATAGAGAAAGCACTCAAATAAAATTGGGGTGCTGATCAGCTATCATCGAACTGAATTGGGAAACAGGTTTCAGGGCTGTATATGTTCTTAAACTGCCGACAGCCCATTAACACTCAGACACCATCCTTCTACTCCTGAAACACTGGGCTGGGGAAAAAAATGAGTTGCATGATTTAATTTGTAATTTGTCCAGATTGACTTGGGCTGTTTCATTTACATGGTTTCCTCTAAATGGGATTAACCACAATTTTGAAAAATTGAATCCACTGCTCCAGATAGCAAAACGTAGAAGCTCTAGTGTGACTAATACATGAATTAAAACTTAATAATTAAGACTTAAAGGCTACAGGCAAGGACATGTCTTCAATATTCTCTCAGATACTGCTTTACAGGAGAATACATCAATGTTATAACTTTAGCACTGAGCATTGTCTAATGAATGATGAGACTCTCAGTTTCATATTATCACACACTCTTTATTTTGCAGACTGAACAGTCCTCTGCTAAACAGAAACATTCCCAACTACACATCCTTTGCCTCTGTGGATGAATGGCTGGATGTCATTAAAATGGGACGCTATAAAGACAACTTTGCAGCTGCAGGTTATTTATCACTGGGCCTGGTAATGAGAATGAACCTGGAGTAAGTACTGAGACAGTGCAGATGATTAATACAGTGAATTAATATGATGGATTTAAATGCCCATTTTGCAGTAAAGTATACTGTAATTAAACTTTATTCAACTTTCATTTCTTCCTTGCCCTATAAATCACTCCTTGTGTTGGACTTTGAGTTCCATGTGTCTTATTTGCTCGATTTAGAATAACATTTGAGTCAAATGTTTTTGCCTCTGCACCATTTATACATCTGCATCAAACCAGAGGGTGTTTCCAGATAGAACAATCTAACAAGAACAGTAATGTTGCAGTCTAAGCCTCAAGCCTTTGCACCTGCTCAAGCAGCAGTGTGTGAAGCAACTTCCTGCAATTTGAACCTTAAAACGTTTTGACAATGATTGCATAACTGCATTTTTAGATCATGGTGTACAAATGATGCAGGGACATTAGTGAGGATGCACAAATGATTTTCTAGGTTCATAGAAAAAAGAGAGGGTGTATCTATCAGGAGCAGAGGAATACATTTTGTCTCTTTACTTCTGAAAAGAAAAGGTTGAGGGTTGACCTACTGAAAATATTTAAAATTATGAAAGGCTATGATCAAGTTTAAACCAAAGAAATGCTTGCACATCAAGGGATATGGTGTTGCGAGTCAGGCCAACATTTATTGTCCTTTCCCAGTTACCCTTTAGGTGGTGAGCAGCCATCTTGAAATTTTGCAGGGACAGAACTGTTAGGAAGTGAGTTCCAGGATTTTGACCCAGCAGCAATGAAGGAACAGTGATATATTTCCTAATCAGAATAGTGAGAGGATTGTATGTAGTGGTGTTTCCATATATCTACTGCCCTTCGACCATAAAACCGTAAGATGTTGGAGCACAATTAAGCCATTCAGCCCACCGAGTCTGCTCCACCATGCCATCATGGTTGATATGTTTCTCAACCCCATTCTCCTGTTTTCTTCCTGGAGTCCTTGATCTCCTTATTAATCAAAAGCCTAGCTATCTATGCCTTAAATGCACTCAATGACTTGGCTTTCATAGCCCTCTGCAGCAATGGGTTCCACAGATTCATGGTCCTCTAGCTGAAGAAATGTCTCCTCGTCTCATTTCTAAAGGGTCACCCTTCAGCCTTGAGACAGAGAGTGCCCTAGGGTCCTACTCTTTCCCTTGAGTGGAAAAGTCTACTCAACATACACTCTATCCAAGTCTTCTGTAAATTTCATTGAGATTCTCTGATCCTTCATAACTCCAAACATAAACCCAGAGTCCTCAACTACTTCTCACATGACAAGCCCTTCATTCCCTTGATCATTCCTGTAAACCTCCTCTTGTTCCCCTCCAATACCATCATATCCTTCCTTAGTTACGGGGCTCAAAACTGCTCACAATATTCCAAATGCAGTCTGACCAGAGCCTTGTACAGACTCAACAGTATATTCCTGCACTTGTATTCTTAGTCTTTTGAAATAAATGCTAACATTGCATTTGTCTTCCTAACCACCAACTGAACCTACATGTTCACCTTAAGAGAATTCTGAACTAAGACATCAAGTCACTTTGTACTTCAAATTTCCGAAGCCTTTCCTGTTTATAAAATAGTCTATGCCTCTATTCTTGCTACCAAAGTGCCTAACTTCACAATTTATCACGTTATTTTCCATCTGTCACTTCTTTGCTAATTCTCCAGCCTAGCATTTGTAATAAGGTGGATGAATTGAGTGCTCATTAATAGATACTTATTAATAGATATGATGTAATTGGGATCACAGAGACCTGGCTCCAGAGTGACCAGGCTTATTCAATTTTCAGGAAAGATAGGTGGAAAGGAAAGGGAGATGGGGGTAGTGTTGCTGGTTAAGGAGGTGATTGAAACAATAGCAAGGGAGGGCATTAGCCTGGACATTATGGAATGTATATGGGTGGAGCTGCGGAACACCGAAGGGAAAAAGACATTAGTGGGAGTTGTGTGCAGACCACCAAACAGTAGTTGTGAAGTTGGGGATTATATCAAGCAGGTAATTAGAGATGCATGCAATACGGGTGACTTCAGTCTACGTATTGATTGGACTAACCACAATGGTACCAATGCAATGGAGAAGGATTTCCTGCCTTGTATGACAGATGGTTTCCTCAACTGATATGTCAAGGAATGGGGTTGAGAAACATATCAAGGAACCAACAAGAGGGTATTGTGTTGTGAGAGAGGATTAATTAATGACAGTATTCTTCATTTAAAATGGAGAGTGAAACAGTTAAATCTGAAGCTATGGTCCGGAACTTAAAGAAAGCTAACTTTGATGATATGAGGCATGCATTGGCTAGGATAAGCTGGCCAAATATACTTGAGGAGTTGACAGCGGATAGGCAATGGCAGACATTTAAGGGACATGGATGAACTTCAACAACTGTACATCCTGGTCTGGCATCAGGGAAATGGCTCAACCATGGCTAACAAGGGCAATTAGAGATAATGTTAAAGCCAAAGAAGAGACATATAAATTGGTTATAAAAATCAGTAGACGCAAGGACTGGGAGAAATTTAAAAGGGTTTAATTTGGAAGGAGAAACTAGAAATGAAAGTAAGGTCACGGAAAACATTTAAAAAATGACTGCTAAAGCTTCTATGAATATGTGAAGAGAAAAAGACTGGTGAAAACAAATGTAGGTCACCAGTTGAACAAATACTTTGGATCTGTCTTTACTAAGGAGGATACAAATAATCATCCAGAAATGCTAGAGGACAGAGGGAACTGAAGGAAATCCTTATTAGTCAGGGAATTGTATTGGGGAAATTAATGGGATTAAAACCTAATAAGTCCCCAGAGCATGATGCTCTGCATCCCAGAGTACTTACAGAAGTGGCCCTAGAAATAGCAGATGCATTAGTGATAATTTTTCAGCATTCTGTAGACTCTGGAAGAGTTCCAATGAACTGGTGGGTAGCTCACATAACCTAACTTTTTAAAAAAGGAGGGAGAGAGAAAATGGGGAATTATAGGCCAATAAGCCTGACATTGATGGTTGGGAAATTGCTGGAGTCAGTTATGAAAGATGTAGTAACTGAGCATTTGGAAAGCAGTCTCAGAATCAGCCCAAGTCAGCATAGATTCACAAAAGTGAAATCATGTTTGACAGATCTTCTGGAACTTTTTGAGGATGTGACCAGCAGAGTGGACAAATATGAATCAGTAGATGTTGTGTCTCGGGACTTTCATAAGGCTTTTGACAAGGATTCACTCAAGAGATTAATAAGGAACATTAAAGCTCATGGTATTGGAGGTAAAGTATTGACATGGATATGGAACTAGTTGGCAGACAGAAAGCAAAGAGTTGGAATAAACACGTCCTTTCCAGGGTGGCAGGCAGTGACGAGTGGGATGCCGCATGGTTCAGTGATGGAATCTCAGCTGTTCACAATTTATGTTAATCATTTGGACAAAGGAATTAAATGTCATATCTCCAAATTTGCAAATGACACCAAGCTGGTTGGTGATGTGCACTGTCTGGAGGATGCTAAGAGGCTGCAGGGTAACTTGATACCACGCGTAACCCCGCCCCCACACTCACTTCCGTTACGACGTGTAACCCCGCCCCCACGCTTAACCCCGCCCCCACACCAAGCTTCATCACCACGTCTAACCCCGCCCCTACGCCGATCTCTGCCCCCGCCCCTAACCCCGCCCCCACTCCCAGCTCCAGTCCCACACCAGGTCCTAGCTCCCAACCTTGCCGGATCTTCACCATCCGTCCAGCTCTCCCCTTCTCCGAGGATGAAAGATCAGTCCTCAGCAGAGGCCTCACCTTCATTCCCCTACGCCCTCGGATTAATGAGTTCAACACGCGGCGAGATATTGAACAATTCTTCTGCCGCCTTCGCCTTCGTGCCTACTTTTGCAACCAAGACTCCCGCTCACCCTCTGACGATCCCTTCTCTCGCCTCCAACACACCCCATCCACCTGGACACCCCGTGCTGGCCTCTTACCCGCCCTCGATCTATTTATAGCCAACTGCTGCCGCGACATTAACCAACTCGACCTGTTAACACCTCCCACCTACTCCAACCTCTCACCCTCAGAACATGCAGCCCTCCACTCCCTCCGCTCCAACCCCAACCTCACCATCAAACCGGCAGACAAGGGAGGCGCGGTAGTAGTTTGGCACACCGACCTTTATACCGCTGAGGCCAAACGCCAGCTCACGGACGCCTTCTCCTATTGCCCCTTTGACCATGACCCCACCTCCCATCACCAAACCATCATCTCCCAGACCATCCAGGACCTCATCACCTCAGGGGATCTCCCATCCACCGCCTCCAACCTCATAGTCCCACAACCCCGCACCGCCCGTTTCTACCTCCTGCCCAAAATCCACAAACCTGACTGCCCCGGCTGACCCATTGTCTCAGCCTGCTCCTGCCCCACCGAACTCATCTCCACGTACCTCGACACGGTTCTGTCCCCTTTTGTCCAAGAACTCCCCACCTACGTTTGGGATACCACCCACGCCCTCCACCTCCTCCATGATTTTCGCTTCCCCGGTCCGCAACGCCTTATCTTCACGATGGACATCCAGTCCCTGTACACCTCCATCCCCCATCAAGAAGGACTCAAAGCCATCCGCTTCTTCCTTTCCCGCCGCACCAAACAGTACCCTTCCACTGATACCCTCCTTCGACTGACTGAACTGGTCCTCACCCTGAATAACTTCTCTTTCCAATCCTCCCACTTCCTCCAAACTAAAGGAGTTGCCATGGGCACCCACATGGGCCCCAGCTATGCCTGTCTCTTTGTAGGATATGTGGAACAGTCCATCTTCCGCAACTACACTGGCACCACCCCCCACCTTTTCCTCTGCTACATCGATGACTGTATCGGCGCTGCCTCGTGCTCCCACGAGGAGGTTGAACAGTTCACCAACTTTACCAACACCTTCCATCCCGACCTCAAATTCACCTGGACTGTCTCAGACTCCTCCCTCCCCTTCCTAGACCTTTCCATTTCTATCTCGGGCGACCGACTCAACACAGACATCTACTATAAACCGACTGACTCCCACAGCTACCTGGACTACACCTCCTCCCACCCTGTCCCCTGTAAAAACTCCATCCCATATTCCCAATTCCTTCGTCTCCGTCGCATCTGCTCCCAGGAGGACCAATTCCAATACCGTACAGCCCAGATGGCCTCCTTCTTCAAGGACCGCAGATTCCCCCCAGACGTGATCGACGATGCCTCCACCGCATCTCCTCCACTTCCCGCTCCTCTGCCCTTGAGCCCCGCCCCTCCAACCGCCACCAAGACAGAACCCCACTGGTTCTCACCTACCACCCCACCAACCTCCGTATACAACGTATCATCCGCCGTCATTTCCACCAACTCCAAACGGACCCCACCACCAGGGATATATTTCCCTCCCCTCCCCTATCAGCGATCCGCAAAGACCACTCCCTTCGTGACTCCCTCGTCAGGTCCACACCCCCCACCAACCCAACCTCCACTCCCGGCACCTTCCCCTGCAACCGCAGGAAATGCAAAACTTGCGCCCACACCTCCTCCCTTACTTCTCTCCAAGGCCCCAAGGGATCCTTCCATATCCGCCACAAATTCACCTGCACCTCCACACACATCTTCTATTGCATCCGCTGCACCCGATGTGGCCTCCTCTATATTGGGGAGACGGGCCGCCTACTTGCGGAATGCTTCAGGGAACACCTCTGGGACGCCCGGACCAATCAACCCAACCACCCCGTGGCTCAACACTTTAACTCTCCCTCCCACTCCACCGAAGACATGCAGGTCCTTGGACTCCTCCATCGCCAGAACATAACAACACAACGGTTGGAGGAAGAGCGCCTCATCTTCCGCCTGGGAACCCTCCAACCACAAGGGATGAACTCAGATTTCTCCAGTTTCCTCATTTCCCCTCCCCCCACCTTGTCTCAGTCAATTCCCTTGAACTCAGCACTGCCATCCTAACCTGCAATCCTCTTCCTGACCTCTCCGCCCCCACCCCACCCTCACCTTGACCTCCTTCCACCTATCACATCTCCATCGCCCCTCCCCCAAGTCCCTCCTCCCTACCTTTTATCTTAGCCTGCCTGGCACCCTCTCCTCATTCCTGATGAAGGGCTCTGGCCCGAAACGTCGAATTTCCTGTTCCTTGGATGCTGCTTGACCTGCTGTGCTTTAACCAGCAACACATTTTCAGCTCTGATCTCCAGCATCTGCAGACCTCACCTTTTACCCCACAACTTGATAGGGTGGCTGAGTGGGCAAATACTAGGCAAATTCAATATAATGTGAATAAATGTGAGGTTATCAAAAGCAGATCACAAAACCAGGAAGGCAGATTATTGTCTAAATGGAGGCAATTTAGGAAAAGGTGAGGTGCAATGAGACCTGGGTGTCATGGTGGAACAGTCGCTGAAAGTTGGCATGCAGGTGCAGCAGGCAGTGAGGAAATATAACAGCATGCTGGCCTTCATAGTGAGACAATTTGAGGATCAGAGTAAGGATGTCTTGCTGCAATTATACAGGGCCTTGGTGAGGCCATACCTTGAGTACTGTGTACAGTTTTGGTCTCCTAGTCTGAGGAAGGACATTCGTGTTATTGAAGGAGTCCAGTGAACATTCACCAGGCTGATTCCCGGGATAGTAGGACCAACCTATGAGGAAAAACTCAATCGACGGCCTTGTACTCACTGGAATTTAGAAGAATGAGGGGGAATCTCATAAAAGTATATTAAATCCTGATTAGCTTGGAGAGGCTAGATGCGCGAAGAATGTTTCCGATGTTGGGAAGTCCAGAATTAGAGGTCATAGTCTCAGAATAAGGGACAAGCCATTCAGGAATTAGCTGAGGAACAATTTCTTCACTCAGAAAGTTGTGAATCTGTGGAATTCTCTCCCACAGGAAACTATTGGGGCCAGTTCATTAGATATACTCAAAAGAGAGTTGGATGTAGCCCTTGTAACTAAAGGGATCAAGGGGTATGGAGAGAAAGTGGGAAAGGGAAACTGAGATTGCATGATCAGTCATGATCATATTGAAAGGTGGTACAGGCTCCAAGGGTCAATTGGCCTACTCCTGCACTTATTTTCTATGTTCCTGTGTTCAAGTCCTTCTGCAGCCTCTCGACTTCCTCAATCTTACCTGTCCCTCCTCCTATCTTTGTGCAATCTGAAAACTTAGTAACAATGCCCTAATTTCGTTTGTCCAGACCATCAATGTTAAATATTAATAGTTATGGTCCCAACACTGACCACTGTAGAACTCCAATAGTCACTGGCTGCCATTATGGAAAAGACCCCTTTATCTCTACTGTCTGCCTTCTGCCAGTCAGCCAATCCTCTATCCAAACCACTACAATGTCCCTAACACCATGGGCTCTTAGCTTATTTAGCAGCTTCCTGTGTGGCACCTTGTGGAAATTTAAATGGATCACGTCCACAGTCTCTCCTTTGACTAATTTGCTCACTGTCCTAACTTTTCCTTCTGGATGGTAGAGGTCATGGATTTAGAACAAGCTGTTCCAGGAATTTTATTGAATTTCTGCACTGCATCTTGTCAATGGTACACCGTACTGCTCCTGTGCATCAATGATGAGGGGATGAATATTGAAGGTATTAGATGGGATGCCAGTCAAGTGACTGTTGAGTCCTGGATTGTTCTATATTGAGCTTCTTGACTATTTTTGGAGTTGCACTCTTCCAGGCAAATGGGAATATTCCAACATTGATGGTAGGCAGGCTTCAGGTAATCGGGGGGGTAAGGTACCCACTGCAGGATTGCTAGCCTCTGACCTGGCTTGTGGTTCTTCAATTCAGTCTTTGGCAATTGATAATCTCTAAGATACTGGTAATAGAGGATACAATGCAGACAATGCCATTGAATGCTAAAAGGTGATGAATAGATTCTGTTTTGTTGCAGACAGTCATTGCCTGGTGTGTATGTGCCCTCAATGTCATTGCCACTTGCCTATCCAAGCTTAGATATTGTCAGATCTTGTTGTATTTGAACCTGGACTACTTTGGAATCTGAAAAGTTGCAAATGGTGCTGAACATCAATGAACAACGCCATTTCTGAGGAATGTCTAAAGGGAAGGTCATTGAAGGAGCAGCTGAGAGACGGTTGATCCTACAACACTAGTTGCAGCTAGTTTTGGAGCACAAGTCTTCAGCACTAGTTTGACTCAATAGCATTTGCTGTTTCCAATGCTTTTAGCCATTCCTTGACATCACATGGACTAAATAAAATTAGCTGAAGACTGGCATCTGTCATGTTGGGGTCTACCACATGAGGTTGTATTAATTATACACACTGCATTTCTGGCTCAAGATGGAATCAAATCTTATAGCCTTGTCTTTTGCACTGATGCTTTGCCATCACTCAGGAAAAGGATATTTGTGGAGCCTCCTCAATTGAATTGTTTCATTTTCCACTATCATTCACAACTGAATATGGCAGGACTGCAGAGATTAAATCTGATTGTTTGATTGTGGGATCACTCTGTTTTATCAGCATGATCCCAGCTGATCTTATTACTGGACAAGTTAGATCCCAGAATGAAATCTGGCTATTAGACCATATTCTGCAGTGCTTTGTTTTTAATGAGGTGTCACTCTCACAGAAACATAAGTACACAATGCTACAGAATTTGCTTTAATAATGAAACAGATGTTGAGCAATTAAAACAAATAAAGATAAAATCGAGTAAGCATGATTATTTACTTATAACTTAAATTTAAATAGGCTAAAACACAAAATAGAGTCATAGAGGTGTACAGCATGGAAACAGACCCTTTGGTCCAACCCGTCCATGCTGACCAGATATCCCAACCCAATCTAGTCCAACTTGCCAGCACCCGGCCCATATCCCTCCAAACCCTTCCTATTCATATATCCATCCAAATGCCTCTTAAATGTTGCAATTGTACCAGCCTCCACCACATCCTCTGGCAGCTCATTCCATACATGTACCATCCTCTGCGTGAAAAAGCTGCCCCTTAGGTCTCTTTTATATCTTTCCTCTCTCACCCTAAACCTATGCCCTCTAGTTCTGGATTCCCTGACCTCAGGGGAAAAAAAACTTTGTCTATTTATTCTATCCATGTCCCTCATAATTTTGTAAACCTCTATAAGGTCACCCCTCAGCCTCCGACGCTCCAGGGAAAACAGTCCCAGACTGTTCAGCCTCTCCCTGTAGCTCAGATTCTCCAACCCTGGCAACATCCTTGTAAATCTTTTCTGAACCCTTTCAAGTTTCACAACATCTTTCCGATAGGAAGGAGACCAGAACTGCACGCAGTATTCCAACAGTGGCCTAACCAATGTCCTGTACAGCCGTAACATGATCTCCCAACTCCTGTACTCAATACACTGACCAATAAAGGAAAGCATACCAAACGCCACCTTCACTATCCTATCTACCTGCGACTCCACTTTCAAGGAGCTACGAATCTGCACTTCAAGGTCTCTTTGTTCAGCAACACTCCCTAGGACCTTACCATTAAGTGTATAAGTCCTGCTAAGATTTGCTTTCCCAAAATGCAGCACCTTGTATTTATCTGAATTAAATTCCATCTGCCACGTCTCAGCCCATTGGCCCATCTGGTCCAGATTCTACTGTATTCTGAGGTAACCCTCTTCACTGTCCACTATACCTCCAATTTTGATGTCATCTGCAAACTTACTAACTGTACCTCTTATGCTCGCATCCAAATCATTTATGTAAATGACAAAAGTAGAGGACCCAGCACCGATCCTTGTGGCACTCTACTGGTCACAGGCCTCCAGTCTGAAAAACATCCCTCCACCACCACCCTCTGTCTTCTACCTTTGAGACAGTTCTGTATCCAAATGGCTAGTTCTCCCTGTATTCCATGAGATCTAACCTTGCTAATCAGTCTCCCATGGGGAACCTTGTCGAACGCCTTACTGAAGTCCATATAGATCACATCTACTGCTCTGCCCTCATCAATCTTCTTTGTTACTTCTTCAAAAAACTCAATCAAGTTTTCCCATGCACAAAGCAATGTTGATTATCCCTAATCAGTCCTTGCCTTTCCAAATACAAAGTCCGCTGCCTTCGCCTCCGTGCCTATTTCTTCAACCAGGACTCCTGCCCACCCTCTGATGTCCCTTTCTCCCACCTCCAACACACCCCATCCACCTGGACACACTGTGCTGGCCTCTTACCCACCATCGATCTCTTAGATCTCCGCCCCCATGCCCAACCGCGCACCAACGCCGATCCCTGCCCCCACGCTGATCCCATCCACATGCTGATTTCCGCCCCACTGCCGAACCCCGCCCCCCACGCTAATCTCCGCCCCCATGCCCAACCCCGCCCCCACACCTATCCCCGCTCCCACTCCCAGCTCCAGCCCCACACCAGTACCTAAATCCCAACCCTGCCGTATTTTCACCATCCCTCCAGACCTCCCCCTCTCTGAGGATGAAAGATCAGTCCTCAGCAAAGGCCTCACCTTCATCCCCCTATGCTCCCGTATTAACGAGTTCAACACGCAGCAAGACATCGAACAATTCTTTCGCTGCCTTCGCCTCTGCGCCTACTTCTTCAACCAGGACTCCCGCCCACCCTCTGGTGACCCCTGTTCCCACTTCCAACACACCCCATCCACCTGGACACCTCGTGCTGGCCTCTTACCAGCCCTCAACCTCTTAAAGGGAGGCGTGGTGGTAATTTGGTGCACCGATCTTTACATTGCTGAGCCTAAACGCCAGCTCACGGACACCTCCTCCTACTGCCCCCTTGACCATGACCCCATCTCCCACCACCAAACCATCTTCCAGACCATACATAACCTCATCACCTCAGAGGATCTCCCATCCACCGCCTCCAACCTCATTGTCCCACAACCCCGCACCGCCCGTTTCTACCTCCAGCCCAAAATCCACAAACCTGACTGCCCCGGCCGACCCATTGTCTCAGCCTGCTCCTGCCCCACCGAACTCATCTCCGCATACCTCGACACGGTCCTGTCACCCTTAGTCCAAGAACTCCCCACCTACGTTCGGGAAACAACCCACGCCCTCCACCTCCTCAATGATTTCCGACCCCCAACGCCTTGCCTTCACCATGGACATCCAGTCTCTATACACCTCCATCCCCCATCACAAAGGCCTCAAAGCCCTCCACTTCTTCCTTTCCCGCTGAACCAACCAGTACCCTTCCACTAATACCCTCCTTCAACTAACTGAACTGGTCCTCACTCTGAACAACTTCTCTTTCCAATCCTCCCACTTTCTCCAGACCAAAGGCGTAGCCATGGGCACCCAGATGGGCCTAGCTATGCCTGCCTCTTCTTCGGATATGTGGAACAGTTCATGTTCTGCAGCTACACTGGCAACACCCTCCACCTTTTCCTCCGCTACATCGATGACTGTATCGGAGCTACCTCGTGCTCCTACGAGATGGTTGAACAGTTCATCCACTTCACTAACACCTTCCACCCTAACCTCAAATTTACCTGGACTGTCTCAGACTCCTCCCTCCCATTCCTAGACCTCTCCCTTTCTATCTCGGACAACCGACTCAACACGGACGTTTACTATAAACCGACCGATTCCCACAGCTACATAGATTACATCTCTTCCCACCCTGCTCCCTGTAAAAACGCCATTCCATATTCCCAATTCCTTCGCCTTCGCCGCATCTGCTCCCAGGAGAACCAATTCCAATACCGAACAACCCAGATGGCCTCCTTCTTCAAAGACCGCAATTTCCCCTCAGACGTGGTTGACGATGCTCTCCATCGCATCTCCTCCACTTCCAACTTCTCCGCCCTTGAACTCCGCCCCTCAAATCACCACCAGGACAGAACCCCACTGGTCCTCACCTACCACCCCACCAACCTCCAGATACATCATATCATCCTTCGTCATTTCCGTCACCTCCAAACAGACCCCACCACCAAGGATATATTTCCCTTCCCTCCCCTATCAGCATTCTGGAAAGACCACTCCCTCCGCGACTCCCTCGCCAGGTCCACACCCCCCACCAACCCAACCTCCACTCCTGGTACCTTCCCCTGCAACCACAAGAAATGCAAAACTTGCGCCCACAGCTCCCCCCTCACTTCCCTCCAAGGCCCCAAGGGATCCTTCCATATCCGCCACAAATTCACCTGCACCTCCACACATATCATTTACTGCATCCGCTGCATCCATTGTGGTCTCCTCCACATTGGGGAGACAGGCCGCCTACTCTCAGAACGTTTCAGAGAATACCTCTGGGACACCCGCACCAACCAACACAACCGCCCCATAGCTGAACACTTTAACTCCTCTTCCCACTCTGCCAAGGACATGCAGGTCCTTGGCCTCCTCCATCGCCAGACCATGGCAACACGACGCCTGGAGGAAGAGCGCCTCATCTTCCGCCTAGGAACCCTCCAACCACAAAAGATGAATGCAGATTTCTCCAGCTTCCTCATTTCCCCTCCCCCCACCTTTTCTCAGTCCCAACCCTCGGACTCAGCACCACCTTCTTGATCTGCAATCTTCTTCCCGACCTCTCCGCCCCCACCGCCTCTCCGGCCTATCACCCTCACATTAACCTCCTTCCACCTATCGCATTCCCAACGCCCCTCCCCCAAGTCCCTCTTACCCTGCTTGGCACACCCTCCTCATTCCTGAAGAAGGGCTTATGCCCAAAGGTCGATTCTCCTGCTCCTTTGATGCTGCCTGACCTGCTGCGCTTTTCCAGCAACACATTTTTCAGCTCTGATTTCGGTCCTCACTTTCTCCTTTCCAAATATATGTACATCCTGTCCCTCAGGATTCCCTCCAACAACTTGCCCACCACCGAAGTCAGGCTCACTGGTCTTTAGTTCTCTGGCTTGTCTTTAATGCCCTTCTTAAACAGTGGCACCACATTTGCCAACCTCCAGTCTTCCGGCACCTCACCTGTGACTATCGATAATACAAATTTCTCAGCAAGAGGCCCAGCAATCACTTCTCTAGCTTCCCACAGAGTTCTTGGGTACACCTGATCAGGTCCTGGAGATTTATGAACCTTTAACCGTTTCAAGACATCCAGCACTTCCTGCTCTGTAATCTGGACATTTTGCTAGATGTCACCATCTATTTCCCTATAATCTATATCTTCAATATCCTTTTCCACAGTAAATACTGATGCAAAATAAAAGTGTAATCTCATTAACTCCAAAACGTTCTTTGATATGTTCCAAACATTTAAAAAAAATCCCTTTTATAGAGCCCCAGAAATACTTCTTTTACACCAGAGAACACATGTATATTTTTTAATACCTGAATAGGCTTAAAGTAAATCAGACTTTAACTGATAGACTGGAAACGCTGATAGTTTCTTCCTGAGATATCTTACACCTGAACTTAAATGTACTCAGCTTCAGATTACCTCTTCTGGGTCTAAACCGAGCAGTCTGGTTTGGAGTTAACACTAACTCCTTACATTAAGATAACTGGACCACAGAATCACAGAAGTCTTAATCCAACATGCCAGTACCAGCTCTAGATTTACCATATTTCACTGTTCTTAAGCTAGCATCTCCATCCAAAGACTTCACAGAACTGTCCAAAACAAAGTAAAACTATTTAAAAAAACTCTTTCATTGTACTATAGCTATTCCCAAAAATTAAAATAAACCTTAAGTCTAGAAAATTCTAACAGACCTTAAAGCTTAATAGTTCCCTTTGCTAAGTCATAAGATAAGGTGAGCAAAAGCCATTAGTGCTTCCAAATTGGCTTTCTGAGATTTGTTTCAAAAAATCACCATGGCTACGAAATATTTACAAGTTAATTATTAACTTCAAACACACAAACACCTAAATGTCACTAATTCATAATTCAAAAACCCAAACTTAAACTTTCATGACATTAAAATACATATAAATAAAAACTATTTATATCACACCACCCTTTATGTGCTGCTTATGCAGTTTGTTGTAGCTTAGGCACCTCACTTTTAGGTACATCTAGTATTGCGCCAGGCATACCATCCTGCACTGTTCATTGACTTCAGTGGTCAGCACTGCTACCTCACAGCACCAGGGATCTGGGTTCAGGTTCTGCCTTGGGTGACTGTCTATGTGGATTATGATTAGATTAGATTGCCTATAGTGTGGAAACAGGCCCTTTGGCCCAACCAGATGACACTGACCCTCCGAAGAGTAACCCACCCAGATGCCTTTCTCTCTGATTAATGCACCTAAGACTACGGGCAATTTAGCTTGGCCAATTCAACTGACCTGCACATCTTTGGACTGTGGGAGGAAACCAGAGCTCCCGGAGGAAACCACGCAGACACGGGGAGAATGTGCAAACTCCACACAGTCGCCTGAGGCTGGAATCAAGCCTGGGACCCTGGCACTGTGAGGCAGCAGTGCTAACCACTGTGCCATCACGCTGCCCGTTGGGGTTTCCACCCAGAAGTTTGTACATTTATCCCGTTTCTGAGTGGCTTTCTTCCAGGAGTTCTGGTTTCTTCCTACAGTCCAAAGATGTGCAGGTTAGGTGGATTAACCATGCTAAATTGCCCAGGGATGTGTAGATTAGGTGGATTAGCCATGGGAAATGCAGGGTTCAAGGGATAGGGTAAGGCAGTGGGTTTGGGTGGAATGCTCTTCAAAGAATCGGTGTGGACTTATTGGGCCAAACAGCTTGTCCTCACAGCAGGGATTCATGATTCTATGATATAAATATAGCTTCTTCAATATCATGAAGCAATGGCTTCAAGAGCAGGTCAGAGGCAATGAATTATTTGGCAAATAACTCACCTCTGTCTCCTATCTTGTCCTCCATCTACAAGAGGTATATATGAGCCACTTTCTGGTTGGATTCAGCTTCCACAACACACAAGAAGCTTAATATCAATGAAAGGAGCAGCAGTGACTCAAGAAGGCAGCTCACCACCTCTTTTGGCAGGATAATCAGGGATGGCCAATATACACTGGTCCAGCCACATGAGTAACCCATCCCAATAAAAAGTCCCAAGGTGCATCAAAGGAGCATAATAAAATGAGGATTAAAACAAGCCATGTAATGAAATCTTTGTTCCGATGACCAAAAGATAGGTCAAAGATTCAGGTTTCATGAATAATCTTAAAGGAGAAAATTAGGTGGAGAGATACACAGAGGGAAGTCCAGAGCTTGGAGGCCTAGGCAGCTGAAGGTATGGCAACCAATGGTTAACTAATTCAAGTTGTAAATGAGTTTTAAACAAGGACAGATATCTCATGCAATAAGGCTATTGAGGCTAGAACATTGGAGACTAGCCAGGAGCAAGTTGTTATAGTTGGAGTCTGGAGGGTGTCAAGAGCATCTCTAAGTGTTTCAGCAGCTGAGATAGGCCAAGTCACATGAGCTTACAGATGTGGAAGTTGGAAACCAATGTAAATCTGGGAGTTATTCCTCATTTTCCTCCCAGTTAACATTCTGAGCATTTGTACAGGTGTTTCTGATTGATAAATCACTGGGAATAGTCCATTCAATATTTACGCTTTTCCAAACTTTTCTAATTTATAAAACCTTGATTTAATTATCTCACTTTGATTCCCATTTTGTCAACTCATTTACATGCCTTACTGCACTTTCTTGGTGCCAGTTTAGTGAGTTGGACCAGGGTATTACAGCACATTGGAAAACTGTTTTTAACATTGAGGATTTAGTTATATAGCAGGGTGTTGAATTTTGCTTCACAGTACTCACCTGAAATGCTTTTTAGACATGTTCTCAAGATAGAGGGGCTACATAAATTCAGTTTGTTCTCAGTAATAAGATGTATTTATTTGCATTCCTGTTCTTTCCCAAAAGTGTGATATATAAGGCCATTTGTAAGGCCCCAGTACTTTAAGGTATCAGGAGAGCCTGATAAAGTAGGTAAGAAGGCATATGAGATTTATTAGTCAAGGCATTGAGTTGAGGAGCAGGGAGGCTATGCTGAAACTGTTTGAAACCTTTGTTAATATTGTGTCCAATTCTGGAAGGAATTTAATTATACTGGAGGACATGTCAAAGAAATTTACCAGGATATTGCCTGGGCTGAAGAGTTCCAGTTATGAAGTGAGATTGGACAGACTGGGACTGTTTTCCTTAGACCACTGGAGACTTAGAGGGGGCATGATTGAGATGTATAAAATGATGTGGGATGTAGAGAGCAAAGAGATGGAGGGATGAACAACCAGGGGACACTGATTTAGGTAAGGGGCTGGACATTTAGAGTGATGTGAGGAAAATGCTTTTCACTCTGAATGTGATGGGAATCTGGAACTCGCTGCCCACTCCGGCCCCTCCACATCATGCCTGACAGGGCAATAGAGGAGAAAATTCTTATAATATTTATGAAGTATTTAAATGTGTATTTTTGGTGCCAAAGCATACAAAGTTATGGGCCAAGTGCTGGAACATGGGATTAAAAAGGATAGGCAATTATTATTGATGGGCACTGATGTAATGGACCTGTTTCTTGTGCTATAGACCACTACAACGCTGATTGTTTGATTAAGGCAAGTTGGTCCAATTCTACTTTGGATGTATCTCCAATATTTGTGGGCGGCACGGTGGCACAGTGGTTAGCACTGCTGCCTCACAGCGCCTGAGACCCGGGTTCAGTTCCCGACTCAGGCGACTGACTGTGTGGAGTTTGCACGTTTTCCCCGTGTCTGCGTGGGTTTCCTCCGGGTGCTCCGGTTTCCTCCCACAGTCCAAAGATGTGCGGGTCAGGTGAATTGGCCATGCTAAATTGCCCGTAGTGTTAGGTAAGGGGTAAATGTAGGGGTATGGGTGGGTTTCGCTTCGGCGGGTCGGTGTGGACTTGTTGGGCCGAAGGGCCTGTTTCCACACTGTAAGTCTAATCTAATGTCTGTCAGAGCCATGCAACCAGAAAATCCATGGCCTGTCTAGGTTTTTGGCTGATGCCATCTAGTCTCACTCTGCCTGCCTGCCTGCAGGAGTTATGCTCAAAATCTGAGGATATTTGAGGCCTTTCTACTTGTGGTGAACATTCTTTTGGTGTTGTTTTGCCCACAAATTCATGTTCTCTGTATTGAACTGTCCACAGATCATGAAACAGATGATCACATCATTATTTTACAAAACCTCTCCACCCTTCTCTAGCACAAACATGGCCATGAAAGAATGGCAGGCTACCAGAATGATCATTCATCTACACTAACTCTAACCTGACTTACGATACTGTTGTCTTAAAGTTTAACTAATGATACGTTATTGAGAGGAAGGGAGACAGATCCACGGTGCTGTAAAGTGAGGGATGGTGTTTTGTGTTTGGCGTAACTTTTTTTTATCTGATCAGAAGTCCATTGTTAAAATCATAATTCACAAAACACAGCATGACTTCAGTTCTTCCTCAGTAACCTAGTGAGAGATTACACAACCCTGGCTATGAAAATGCAGCATTCTCCAGTTGGTGTGCTCTGAAATATCATTTCCCAAGAGATCTTCCAAAAGATCAGCTTGAGCTAACTTCATCTCACTGATGATTTGAAGGTGACTTTACATCAGTCTTTCTTTCCCTCCTATCAAATGAACTGTTATTATGGAGTGAGTCTGCAAACCTGCATTTTAAAGTTCTCTGAGGCTTCTCACTGAGGGTCTGAACCACTTTGGGCTTTGCTCAAAGTCGAAATGAATCTTGAAAAATGTCTGTATTACAAAGGAGGAGGTGCTGGATGTCTTAAAGTGCATAAATGTGGGTAAATCCCCAGGACCTGATCAGATGTACTCCAAAACATGGTGGGAAGCTAGGGAAGTGATTGTTGGGCCCTTGCTGATATTTGTGTCATCGATAGTCACAGGTGAGGTGGCAAAAGACAAGAGGTTGGCTATCGTAGTGCCATTAATTAAGAAAAGTGGTAAGGAAAAGCCAGAGAACTGTAGACCAGTGAGTCTGACATCGGTGGTTAGTAAGTTTTTGGAGGGAATTCTGAGGGATAGAATTTGCATGTATTCGGAAAGGCAAGGACTGATTAGAGATTGTCAACATGGCTTTGTGCATGGGAATCATGTCTCACAAACTTGATTATGTATTTTGAAGAAGTAATTAAGAAGATTGATGAGGGCAGAGTGGTGGATGTGGTCTATACGGACATCAGTAAGGCATTTGACAAGGGTCTTCATGGTAGACAGTTCAGCCAGGTTAAATCTCATGGAATAGAGGGAGAACTAGCCATTTGGATACAGAGCTGGCTTGAAGATAGAAGACAGAGGATTGTATTGGATGGTTGCTTTTCAGACTGGAGGCTTGTGACCAGTGGTGTGTCACAAAGATTGGTGCTGGGTCCACTGCTTTTTATCATTTATATACATAATTTGGATGTGAACATATAGGAGGTATAATTTGCAGATGACATCAAAATTGGAGGTGTAGTGGACAACGAAGAAAGTTACCTCAGAGTACAATGGGATCTTGATCAGATGGGCCAATGGGCTGAGGATTTCCTGATGGAGTTTAGATAAATGTGAAGTGCTGCACTTTGGAAAGGCAAATCAGAGCAGAACTTATACACTTAATGGTAAGGTCCTGGGGAGCGTTGCTGAACCAAGAGAACTCGGAGTGCAGGTAGATATGATCGTGAAGAAGATGTTTGATATACTTTCCTTTATTGGTCAGAGCACTGAGTATAGGTGTAGGGAGGTAATGTTGAAGTTGTACAGGACATTGATTGGACCACTTTTGGAATATTTTGTGTAATTCTGGTCTCCCTCCTATCAGAAGAATGTTGTGAAACTTGAAAGGGTTCAGAAAAGATTTACAAGGACATTGGCAGGGTTGGAGGATTTGAGCTACAGGGAGAGGCTGAATCGGCTGGAGCTGTTTTACCTGGAGTATCAGGGACTGAGACGTGGTCTTGTAGAGGTTTATAAAATCATGAGGGGCATGGATAGGGTAAATAGACAAGGTCTTTTCCCTGCTGTGGGGGAGTCCAGAACTAGAGGACATAGGTTTAAGGTGAAAGGGAAAGATTGAGAAGGGACCTAAAGGGCAACTTTTTCATGCAGAGTGTGGTACATGGATGGAATGAGCTGCCAGAGGAAGTGGTGGAGGTTAGTGCAATTGCAACATTTCAGTATATTGAAATGTTCTGGATGGATATATGAATAGGAAGGGTTTGGAGGGATATGGGCAATATGGACCAGCTGCTGGCAAATGGCACTAGATTAAGGTAGGATGGCTGGTCAGCATGGACAGTTGAACTGAATCGTCTGTTTCCATGCTGTACATCTCTGACTCTATGTGTGATTATTTTACAGTTAAGTGAGCAGCCATCTCCAAATTACAAAAGTTGTTTGAGTTCCTTGTTCCCAACCAATTCCTTCATTGCTGTAGGACAGTGGAGTAGATTTATACAGAGCATGGTGAACAATGGAATAGATTTGTACAGAATATGGTGAATAATTTGAAGGTATACACATGCGAACCAAGTGTGAAACCAATGGTATATTATGAGGGACAATAATTAAAGCATAATTAATAAACTGAATTTATTTTCATAAAACTGTAATCTGTCATTGATGCTCAAAATATACTGAAGGTTTCACATTTTGCTGAAAAATCTGCAAGTAATAGAAATTATCAATAATGTAATCACCAATGCAATCACATATATGTCTTTTTTCCAATATTTATGTTATAAGTTGCAAACAATCAAATTAAATGCTGATATTTTCAACATTATGAAGTGAACCTAAAAGTTCCTTTTTGTGCTTTAATTATCTCTCCTCAATAAAGTAGGATTAGGCAGTGAGGAGTAAAAAATGATCCAACCCAAACCAATGAAATTCAATGTCAATTTTACGGTCATATATTCAGACCTTATGTAAATATAACTTGGACAATTGTCTCAGCAGCTTTGTTCACAATAAAGAGAAATCGAGTTTCATGCATCAAATACCAGTCAGTTTTGCAACAGTTTCTACCCTAAGTTGTTAGAATACTGAATGGAGTCACAAACCTTTAACATTCACCTGTACCTGTGTTTTTGTTTTTGCCGCTGTTTATCTATTATTTACTTATCTATGCTACATAACTATGTAATCTACCTGTATTGCTTGCAAGACAAAGCTTTTCACTGTGCCCCGGCACACATGACAATAAATTCAATTCAAT
Organism: Hemiscyllium ocellatum; assembly: GCF_020745735.1. Lineage (NCBI taxonomy): Eukaryota > Metazoa > Chordata > Chondrichthyes > Orectolobiformes > Hemiscylliidae > Hemiscyllium > Hemiscyllium ocellatum. The sequence continues at coordinate 5,126,937 of NC_083437.1, forward strand.
TCAAATAGAGTTTGTGGTACAGAGCTGAGGGAACAAATACATTGCCATCAGAGGGTGGTAGGGGTAAAATGGAAGAGTCATTGTGCCAGTAATCCAGAGCCACAGGTTAATGTTTTAGAGGCATGGGTACAAATCCCATCATGGGAAGTGATGAAATTTGATTCAAATCAACAAAACTAGAATTTAAAACTAGCCTAATGACAACCATGTAGCCACTGCCCATTATTATGAAAATGCATCTTGTTCATTAATATCCTTTCAGGGAGGAAACCTGCAGTCTTTACTTGATCTAACTTCCTCGTGACTCTCGACCTACGACAGCAGGTTGACTCTGAGCTGCCTTCTCAATTGGCCTAACAAACCACTCAGTTCCAACTCAATTAGAGATGGGCAAAGAAATGAGTCATGAGTGTTTATGGTCAATTGATATAGAAGAAATATATAATGAAAGATGTTAATGCAGAAGGTGCATATAGGCTTCTAATTTTTGTGTATTTGTGTAAATTGTGTGAACTATGCAATGTCTTTCACCAACAATGGGGTAGAGTCAGTGAATGGGAGAGTGTTCCGAAATCAGATCGAATTGAGTGTGTTGTCAAAAGCTTGAAGCACTTTCTCCCTCTCCCCTTCTAGTACATACCAATGGCCACACATCTATTCAACAAGTGGAGCCCACAGCTGAGATATATTTGACCGCAGGGCGACACTGCCTGATTCTCATCTTACCCTTGATAGATGTCAACACAAATGGTTAGGAGTCACTGGTTAGCAATTGAAAACAGGAATCAGGGCATATTTCCCTTTGTCTGTCTCTGGGTTGCTTGGTGTCTATGCCACTGTCGTAGTCACTGAATGTGGAGCTGCACTGGACCATGTGATGCAGACTCAATGGGCCGAAGGGTCTTTTCTATGCTGGATGATTTTATGGCTGTTGTGGAGAAGTGCCAGTTGCTACTGAGTCAGTGAACAGTTTAGATATATTTATTTAAACAGGGAGATTTAAAATCAAATAGCATTCAAGCATCATATTAAAAGCCTGTTTTAAGGCTTGTGTAGCAATGAATGAACATATGAAATAATGATTCTGTAAAATAACAATGCAGAAAACTGCTGAAAAATAGAGAACATTCATCAGATGCAGTCACACTTGTAAAGTTAACATTCTGTTGAAGAATCCTTCCTGAAATGGATCTATTCCTTCAGAGGTCAACAAGGAGCAAGCTGGTGGTAACTTTTACCTGTTCAGCTGGAAAGGTTAATGTACACTGTGCCCTACACCCTAATGTGGCCAGGCAGCAGCCATCCTTTCATTGCTGATATAACCTGATTGCTTCATCTGTTTTCTTCGCTGCTTCATCAAATATTTATCTTGTTTAAAAAAAACGCATTTACTTTGTTCAGAGTACAGATTTCAGAAGCTGAAATAACCATGAGTGAGACTCAGCAACACAGCAGGGAGATTGGTACCTGAGGACTCAGTTAGAGCACTGCCTCCAGCCAGTGTTCAGTGTTCTCAAACCGAATTTAAACCATGATAGTCCGGTAACCCTTTCACTGACTAATACCCACTTCAGCATAACTTCAGAAGCACAAAGCAAGACAAGGGAACCAAACAAAAAAGGCTTTTATTAAAACTGAAGTTTTTTTTCACATTGATGAGTGTAGCCTTTGTATGGTGTAGAATCCAGCAAGTGTCCCCCAGTATTTTCTTTATATTTAAGCTTTGTCTGTTTTGCTGGACAAAGGTCACGTTAAAATCCAGGAGCAAAACAAAAATTGCTGGAGATACTCAGCAGGTCTGTGAAGATAAAGCAGATGTAATGTTTCATATCTAGTGATCCTTCTTTGCAACCATCCTGACTTGGAGATTTATTATCGTTCCTCCTGTATCATTGGGTCAAAATTCTGGAATTCCCTCTGGATGTAAACCTACCTACACCAAATGGGCTGCAACAGTTCAAGAAGGCAGCTTCTTAAGGGCAATTAGGGGATGGGCAATAAATGCTTGCCCAGCCAGTGACACCTATATCTGAGGAGTGAATGAATAAAAGAAAAGAATCAGTGCCCATTTGCTGTTTGCGATAGTTTTTTTCTAAACAAACTGCTCAATCATGTTACACATACCTCCTGAGTAGGTAGGACTTGAACCAAGCCCTCCTGAGCCAGAGATAGGGACACTACAACTGCTTCACAAGAGCCCCATTTGGTTAGAACAAAGAACAAAGAACATTGCAGCACAGGAACAGGCCCTTCAGCCCTTCAAGCCTGCGCCGATCCAGATCCTCTATCTAAATCTGCTGCTTATTTTCTAAGGATCTGTATCGCTCTGCTTCCTGCCCATTCAGGTCTCTGTCTAGAGACATCTTAGATGATGGTATTGTGCCCACCTCTACAACCTCTGCTGGCAATGCATTTCAGGCACCCACCAACCTCTGCATAAAGACCTTTCCACCCATATCTCCCCTGAACTTTTCCCCTCTCATCTAGATGTCACCTAGAAAGGGGACGAAATGTTTGCAAGAAAAACTCCCAGCTCGGCGAACAGAACCACAACAATGAGCACCCGAGCTACAAATCTTCTCACAAACTTTTCCCCTCTCACTTTGAATTTGTGACCCCTAGTAATTGAGTCCCCACACTCTGGGAAAAAGCTTCTTGCTATCCAACCTGTCTATACCTTTCATGATCTTGTAGATCTCAATCAGCTCTCCCCTCAACCTTTGTCTTTCTAATGAAAATATTCCTAATCTACTCAACCTCTCTTCATAGCAAGCACCCTCCGTACTAGGTAACACCCCAGTGAACTTCCTCTGCACCCTTTCCAAAGCATCGACATCTGTTTGGTAATGTGGTGACCAGAACTGTACGCAGTATTCCAAATTTTGCCGAACCAAAGTCTTATACAACTGCAACATGACCTGCCAACTCTTGTACTCAATACCCTGTCCTGTGAAGGAAAGCATGCTGAATGCCTTCTTGACCACTCTATTGACCTGCGTTGCCAACTTCAGGGTACAATGGACCTGAACAACCAGATCACTCTGGACATCAATTTTCCCCAGGACTTTTCCGTATACAGGTAGACATTCCTTTATCCGAAATCCATGGGGCCAGCTAGTTTTCGGATTTCAGAATTTTTCAGATTTTGGAATAAATGACATTTTCACAGTGAAACAAAAAAAAAATCTTACTAAGCAGCAGGCCCACGTGTGAATAGTGTGAGTGCTGAGACACAATTGATTCCTGCCAGTGCTGGGCCATGCCACCATGTCACAACTGAGTGACATGGATCGAGTGGCTGTGGAGTTGGGTTAACTGCTTGCATGCCAAGCAACCTTGTTATGGAGAAACAGAACTTCATGATTAAAACTTCGAATTTTGGAGCTCTTCAGACTTTGGAATTTCGGATAAAGAAATGTCTACCCATACTGTATAATTCGCTTTTGAACTTGATCTTCCAAAATGCATCACTGCACATCTGCCTGGATTGAACTCCATCAGCCATGCCTCTGCCCAACTCTCCAATATATCTATATTCTGCTGTATTCTCTGACATTCTCCTTCACTATCTGCTACTCCACCAATCTTAGTGTCATCTGCAAACTTGCTTATCAAGCCACCTATACCTACATCCAGTTATAGAGTCATAGAGATATACAGCACAAAACAGACCCTTCCTTCCAACTCGTCCGTACCAACCAGATATCCCAACCCAATCTAGTCCCACCTGCCAGCACCCGGCCCACATCACTCCAAACCCTTCCTATTCATATACCCATCCAGATGCCTTTTAAACGTTGCAACTGTACCAGCCTCTACCACTTCCTCTGACAACTCATTCCATACACGTACCAAACTCTGTGTGAAAAAGTTACCCTTTAGGTCTCTTTTATATCTCTTCCCTCTTATCGTGTATCTATGCCCTCTAGTTCTGGATACCCCCACCCCAGGGAAGAGGCTTTATCTATTTATCCTATCCATGCCTCTCATGATTTTATAAACCTCTATAAGGTCACCCCTCAGCCTCCGACACTCCAGGGAAAACATCGCCAGCCTGTTCAGCCTCTCCCTATAGCAACATCCTTGTAAATCTTTTCCAAACCTTTTCAAATTTCACAACATCCTTCCGAAAGGAAGGAGACTAAAATTGCACGCAATAATCCAACAGTGGCCTAACCAATGTCCTGTACAGCCACAACATGTCCTCCCAACTTCTGTACCTCAATACTCTGACCAATAAAGGAAAGTATACCAGACACTTTCTTCACTATCCTATCTACCTGCGACTCCACTTTCAAGGAGCTATGAACCTGCACTCCAAGGTCTCTTTGTTCAGCAACTCTCCCTAGGATCTTACCATAAAGTGTATAAGTCCTGCTAAGATTTGTTTTCCCAAAAGTAACTCCTTGCATTTATCTAAATTAAACTCCATCTGCCACTCCTCAGCCCATTGACCCATCTGGTCCAGATCCTGTTGTAATCTGAGGTAACCTTCTTCGCTGTCCACTACACCTCCAGTTTTGGTGTCATCCTCGAACTTACTACTTGTACCTCTTATGCTCACATCCAAATAATTTATATAAATGACGAAAAGTAGTGGACCCAGCACCGATCCTTATGGCACTCTACTAGACTCAGGCCTCCAGACTAAAAAACAAGCCTCCACCACCACCCTCTTTCTTCTACCTTGGAGCCAGTTCTGTAGCCAAATGACTAGTTCTCCCTATATTCCATGAGATCTAACCTTGCTAACCAGTGTCTCATGGGGAACTTTGTCGAACGGCTTACTGAAGTCCACATAGATCATGTTCACCACTCTGCTCTTATCAATCCTCTTTGTTACTTCTTCAAAAAAACTCAATCAAGGTTATGAGACATGACTTCTCATGCACACTGCCATGTTGACTGTCCTTTATCAGTCCTTTCCTTTCCAAATACATGTACATCCTGTCCCTCAGGATTCCCTCCAACAACTTGCCCACCACCGACATCAGGCTCACTGGTCTATAGTTCCCTGGCTTGTCCTTGCCACCCTTCTTAAACAGTGGCACCACATTAGCAAACCTCCAGACTTCCAACACCTCATCTGTGACTATCAATGATACAAATATCTTAGCAAGAGGCCCAGTTATCACTTCCTTAATTTTCCACAGAGTTCTAGTGTACACCTAATCAGATCCTGGGTTGGGTACCCATTCTTTTTGAATACACTGTATAGGTGATTTTCCTCCGTAGTTCCTGTGTACTGCAGTGTGTGGTAGCTTGTTGAAATAATGTTCTGATGCAGTTTCATTTTTGGATGTTGGGGTGATTGCTTCTGTAGTTCAATTTTGGTCCGTATGTGTTGTTTTCCTGTAGACGCTGGTTTGAAATTCCCATTGGCTGTTCGCTCTACTGTGACATCAAGGAAAGGCAGTTTGTTGTTGTTTTCCTTGTCTTTAGTGAATTTTATGTCAGTAAGGGTATTATTGATGGTCTTGACAGTACCCAATGAACACTGTCCACCAACAAACCCAAACAAGCAGACAAAATGCATCCAGAAACCCTAACCTCTCCCCTACATCAAAGACATCTCGGAAATGACTATCAGACTACTCAGACTCCTTGGTATCATGGTAGCCCACAAACCCACCACCACACTAAAATAACAGTTAATGAACTTGAAAGAACCTATACAGACAACAAGCAAAACTAATGTCATTTACAAAATAACGTGCAAGAACTGTAACAAATATTATGTTAGACAAACAGGCAGAAAACTAGCCACCAGGATATATGGACATAAACTAGCCACAAAACGACCTGACCCTCTCTCACCAGTATCCTTACATACAAATAAGGAAGGACCCTACTTCGACTGGGAGAATACATCCATCCTAGGACAAGCCAAACCAACACACACACGAGAATTCCTAAAAGCATGGCATTGCAACCGGAACTCTATCAATAAACACATTGACTTGGATCCCATTTGCCACCTCCTGAGAAAAAGAACTAAAAGTGACATCACCATAAAATGGCATCATCACAGGAAATGACATCATCAACTCAAGGAAACTCAAACATATAAATAGAAGGCAGAAAACACCAGCAGTGCTTTGTCTGGAGGTTCACTGACGATGTTACATAGTATGGTGATGAAACACCTGAAAATGAACCTTGCAGCTCAGCGAGTAAACCTACATCCAGAACCTCAATCTAAGCTACAAATCTGCTTAAAACATCCAGCACTTCGTCCTCTGTAATATGGTGATTTTTCAAGCTGTCATCATCTATTTCCTTACATTCCTTATCTCCCATGTCCTTTTCACCAGTAAACACTGATGCAAAATTCTCATTTAATATCTCCCCCATCTCATGTGGCTCCACACAAAGGCCCCCTTGCTGATCTTTGAGGGGCCCTATTCTTTCCCTAGTTACCCTCTTGTCCTTAATGTATTTGTAAAAACCCTTCGGATTCTCTTTAACTCTATTTGTCAAAGCTATCTTATGTCCCCTTTTTGCCCTCCTGATTTCCCTCTTAAGTATACTCCTACTGCCTTTATACTCTTCGAAGGATTCATTCAATCTGTCTTGCCTGTACCTGACATATGCTTCTCTTGAAACATCAGAACAAGAGGGCTAGCTTTAACTTTTGCTGGCTAGATATTTTCTGATCAACCTCTTCAGAGGGTTCATCACACACTTCTGGAGCAATTGGGAATTGAATCCAGGTCTACGTAACTCAGAGGTAGGGACGCTACCAACGCAACACAAGATCCCTTGCTGTTTGCTACATGCTGTGAAACTGCCTCCATGACAAGAGGAATGGAAACCTGTTTTGAGAATTGTTACATTATCCTTGCCGTACAGAATGGTTTGCTACAATTATGTGACCTTTACAAGAGCAAGGCCTTTGTGGCAGCCATTGAAAACACACCACTTGAAACATGGAGTTAGGAATGCCGAGGCTGAAACCATGTGGATCTTCAGAGCTTTTAGGAGAGCCATTTAATGGAAGAAAGAGCAAGGAAGAAGTGAGGGACAAAAGTCTGCATATTTGTATTACTTATGCATTACATGCTAACACAGCTTGTGGTCCTGATCCTGAGATATTCCTCAAATCCTTTGCTCGGTTAATTTATACTGATCAAGCTTTAAGCCGAATACGGTAGGAGAGTTTTTGTTTTCCTACGTAGACTGTAAAGATAAAGATCAGCGTGAACATGATCAGGATGTAATTCCTCAGAAGGAGAAACCTAGGGGAAGATTAGCATATATTTGTCTATGGTTAAGTCAAAATGGTTGTGTGTTTTCTGCTTCGATGTACTGTGGAAATGAAAGGGGCTATAAGGGAGAGTTGGATTACTTTTTACTCTCAATGGCAGTGCTAGGAAATAACAACATTAATTTAAAAATCAGATCAAATAAAAGTAGCAATGCTGTGATTAATGCTGATGTAAGATTGTTTTAAGTTGTATTACAACTTAAACGCATTGAGGAGCAGAAAAATCATATTGCAGAGATTTTTGAGGTCTTTGAAGGCAAGCTTTGAATCCCACATTGCTGTTACTTATGTCTAATACATCTTCAACATCTGAGTTCCTGGGACATAGAGACTATTAATCAGTATTTGACTGCATAGATACTTAGCTGAATCCTGTGGGTTTCTAAACTGGAAGATAATTTCATCAACAGTAGGATCACATCAGCCATGAGATACTGCAATGAGAGCACATCTGTTAAGAAATGTGCAGAAGTTCTGAGATTGTTTATCTGAAGTGCAATAACAGGACAGATGAGACTTTATGCTGAGAGACATCCAAGTGGCATGAGAACAACTGATTGGAAGATAAAATTATCAATAAATAGCAGAAAAGCCTGAAAGTTCAAGATGTACATATTGTGGAGGATGTCACGCAGACCAAGAAGGAAACATATGTAAGATGGGGAAAGCAGTGCTATAACCGCAGGAAGCTGAATCACTTTGCAGCAAAGTGTTTTGCTGGAAACAAGCAAAGTAAGGTTATAAAGATGGCATCTGGAGAAATATCAGCCAGTTTGCACCATACAACAGATGCTATCGAAGCTAATGGTATATATTTGTTAGAATGATGACTACAGAAGGAGAACATTTAGGGAATGTGAAGCATCAGGATAGACGCTGGTGTTTGATGCAACATCACAAACTTCAACATCACTAACTTCATTAACCCATATAAAGTGGCTCAAGTTGGTGACCCAAAATTGAAGTCCTTGAAGGTTACATGGAGTCTATATGATGGAACAATCACTATGCCAAGAGAACAAGCAAAGCTAAGACTCTGGAGTTCCAGCTAATAGACATTTAGTTAAAAATGGGCAAAAGTGAGGACTGCAGATGCTGAAGATTAGAGTTAAGAGTGTGGTGCTGGAAAAGCATAACAAGTCAGGCAGCATCTGAGGAGCAGGAGAATCAATGTTTTGGGCAAAAACCCTTCATCAGAAAGTTAAAAATGTCTGTTTATCTCAATTGCAAGAAATCTGAAGATTGAAGTAGTTATTCTGATAATGATCTGTGATAGCTCCTTTCAGGTGTCCCTGCATCCTGAACCAGGGTCACATTTTAAGGAACTGAAAATGTGTTGCTGGAAAAGCGCAGCAGGTCAGGCAGCATCCAAGGAGCAGGAGATTTGGCGTTTCGGGTATTAGCCCTTCTTCAGGAATGAAGAAGGGCTCATGCCCTAAAGGTCGACCCTCCTGCTCCTTGGATGCTGCCTGACCTGCTGCGCTTTTCCTGCAACACATTTTCAGCTCTGATCTCCAGCATCTGCAGTCCTCACTTTCTCCTCACATTTTAAGGATACAGGGTGGGACTGAGATGAGAAGAAATTTCTTCACCCAGAGAATGGTGAGGAATTCTTTGTCACAGAAAGCATTTGAGGCAAAAACATTGAATGTTTTCAAGAAGGAGTTAGGTGCAGTTCTGAGGGTTAAGGGGATCACAGAGTATGTGGAGAAAGTTGGGGTAGGGTACTGAGTTGGATGATCAGCCATGATTGTATTGAAAGACAGAGCAGGCTTGAAGGGCTGAATGGTCTACTTCAACTTCTATTTTCTATATCTGTATATTATACAGAAATAAAATAGCAGTCCAAGATGACAGCACTTGCCAAGGGTAAATCAATCCCAAAAGAATGAACACTACCTGGAAGTGAGCAGATACCAGAGGAACAGCCTAAAGCTCACGCGTGCCATTGAGAGACCTATATGATTTAAAAACTGCCATCAATACATCTGCAGACATGGCAGAGGTGGAACTGACTTGGGTTAACACTATTTTGTTAATGAATCATAACTTACTTTATAACATTGGGTAAGTTATACAACTTGTATCTGAAAATGATAGTATGTGCATTTTTTTTAATGCAAAGAAACATTCACACTTGTAAACTTCTACCTCTGTTGAAAGTGCCTTTGTTTGCAGCCAGTGGCAACCTTTAAACATACAACACTTGGAGCAAACCCCAACTTGCTTTGATCAGCCTTCACAGAAAAAGACTTTCCTCCAATCTGTCCAATAGACATCAATCAGTTGTCTGTTTTAATCCATGTACACAGTATAGATCATTGTAGTGATTGAGATGTTTCTGCCCATGATGGTGAGATTGTTTAACTATGCCATCCCTCAACCAAAAATGTTTTGAGGCAAAAGCATCCCAGTTTTGTTTTTCTTTTGCTGGTTATAATTAAGGAATAGATGTCTGATGGCAACTGATTCTTGCAGGAGCAGATATTTCAAATGTTCTCAAATATCAGTGTGTGCGGGAAGATTCTCCCAGATGGAGTAATTGCTTCATTATAAGCAGGTTTTTCTCAAATAATACTCCTCAAGGTTTCAAACCTGTTTGCCAGCTTTACTAGAAAGTTCCGCTAAGTTTCTGCAGCCTGAATTTTGCAGTTAGTGATTAAGGATTGGTTTCTCAGAATTGTACCTAAGTTATCGGCATCTATGTACCTTTATTTTAATTTTTTCCCAGAATGTGGGCATCACTGGCTCGGCCAACATTTATTGTCCATCCCTAATTACCCAGAAGGCAGTTAAGATCAATCATATTGCTGTGGATCTGGAGTCACAAGTAGGCCAGTTAAGGATAGTAGTTTCTTTCCCCAAAGGACATTAGTGAACCAGATGGGTTTTTTCAGCAATGGTTTTATAGTCATCATTAGATTCTTAATTTCACACTGGATTCAAACTGAACCATGTACAAGAGTAGGGTGAGGGCTAGTGTGAGCCAAACTCAGTGGTAATTTTAGGTGAGAATAAAGGGTGAAAAATTGGATTCCTGACTTAAACCCACCTCCAACTCCCCAATTTCCAGCCTAACAGAGGTGGGCAAGTAGTCACTTAGTCAACCAGCTCCAAGTAAATGACATTTCAATAGAATAAAGAGACCGTGAACCTCATTGGTAAGCTCAGGCTAGAATAACACAAGCAGATGGGGTTAAATTACCTCAGCAGGCAAGGGAGACCCAATATCCAGGTTTCAATGTCTTTCTGACCGCTCGCAAGGAGTCCACAAAACTATGGACCAAGTGTTTGAAAATAGGATTAGAATAGCTAGGTGCTTACTTTTGACTGGGACAAACTCAGTGGGCTGAAGGGCCTTTTTCTGTGCTGTTAGTTTTCAAAGATTAAAGGTTATTTGTGACGTTATTACTGAAGCTTTCTTAGGAATAAAGGGACAAAATTATTAAGAAAAGCACATCACAGATACTAATATTGAACCAAGTTTCAGAGTAAAGAACACCTGAAAGCTCCAATAAGTAGCATGGTATGTCATTAAGGCTAGTGGTTTGATTTCTTGTTTTTGTTTATTCATTTGTAGGAAGGCCAACATTTATTGACCATCTCTAATTGCCCCGGAGTAGGCGATGGGGAGCTACCTTCATGAACCACTGCAGTTTATGGGATGTAGGGACACCCACATTGCTGTTTGGGAAAGAGTTTCAGGATTTTGATTCCACTGCAGTGAAATAACATTCATATATTTCCAAGTCAGGGTGGTGAATGACTTGGGATCTTGCAAGTGTTTCAGTGTATCTTGTGCCTCATCCTTTGAGATGGTAGAGGTTGTAGGTTTGGATGATCTTGCCTCAGGAGTCTTGCTGAATTGCAACCGTGAATCTTCTAAATGCATCACACTGTTGCTGCTATGTGTTTGTGGTGAAGACCATAAATATGTGGATGGTAGTAGATAATGTGCCAAGCAAGTGGGCTGCTTTGTCCTTGCTACCCTCTTGCTTTTTATTTGTGTACAAAAAGCCTTGGGATTCTGCTTAATCTGGTTTGCTAACAACTTTTGATGACCACTTTTCACCCTGATAATTATTTGTTTAATTCATGGTCGCCATTGGGCAAGAGGCTGTAATTATGAATTATGTTGAAATTAATTTACTCTTAAATGCTGAATTCTCTTTTCTTTTGTACTTTTTTGCTAAGTAACTAGTTAGTTAAGTAACTTCTTGCCCTTAAATTGATTTCCATTCTGAGGCTATTGGTTAGGTTGTTTTTATAGTACAGTCTGTAGAGAAGCAGGTTAACCTAGAACACAGATTGACACATTTGACTGCACGTTTGCAGGTTGCTGTCTGATTAACTCCACTGTACAGCTTGCTGTTTTTTGGGGGTAAATGTATACAACCATCCAGCTTCCACTAAATGTAGGGAATCTTGTCATGTCAATGAGACGCTGAAGTAAATTGATCACCGTAGGGTTGACAGTCCGACCAAAGAAAGGCACAGTACACAAGTTTAATTCACAGAGGAATGTCCAGTGACGTTGTCAACAACCCCAAATTATAAGAATTGCCTTAATGTCTCCCCTTTTTCTGGGTTTAAGGAATTTTACCCAAATATGTTTCTTGTGGATCAATCCTTAATATCAAAATGTCTTCCTTGCTTCTGTTGTCCTTCTCCCCAAGCTGAGATCATGGCATCCTAGGAAGTATTTGAACCTAAGGTTCTGGCAATAAGGGGACCAAGAGTGGGGGCAGATGAGAGAGTGGGGGATTGATAATAGGATGAGTTGCAGCATGGTCAGAGGAGGTGGAGAGGTAGTGAGAGGGGTTGTAGGAGGAAAAGGGAAAATACCTCCTTGGAAGGTTCTGACTGCATTACTTTGTAACATGCTAACATTCATCAGGATATGAATGGTGGCGCATACAGACTAGCACCCCTGCATTGTTGTATTCGTCAAATAGCAATCTAACACCCTCCTAAACTTGATAGTGTTGTCGGACTCAATGCTCTTCTTGGAATAGCCCTTTCCATATACTATATGGAATCACACTCTTAAATGTATTTATTTGTCCTCCCATTTCTGAAGTTCTAACTCATTTAGCAAGGAAGCTTTTTTGTTTTTCTGCAATGCAACCTACCAATAGCTGATTCATATCTTGACACTGGCATACCAAATTAGGTCTGAGCATTAGCCTTTTCCACCTTGAATACTCACCTTGAACCCAAGCTCTGACCATCTCACTCTTTAAGTTTTAATTTCCATCACAAGTGAATTTGCAGATTTAAAAATCATACAACACTAGGTTATAGTCCAATGGGTTTAATTGGAAACACACTAGCCGAAAGCTAGTGTGCTTCCAGTTAAACCTGTTGGAGTATAACCTGGTGTTGTGTGATTTTTAACTTTGTACACCCCAGTCCAACACCGGTATCTCCAAATCACGAGTTTGCAGATGATACTAAAATAGGCGGTATCGTAGACAGTGGGGAAGGTTATCAGAAATTGCAGCAGGACCTTGATCAGCTGGAAAGTGGATGGAGAAGTGGCAAATGGAGTTTAATATAGGTCAGTGTGAGGTCTTGCATTTTGGAAAGTGAAATCAAGGTAGGTGTTTCATGGTGAATGATAGTGCCTTAAGGAGTGTGGGTTAGAGTGCTGCTGGAAAAGCACAGCAGGTCAGGCAGCATCCGAGGAGCAGGAAAATCGATGTTTCGGGCAAAAGCCCTTCATGAATCCCTTCCTGATAAAGGGCTTTTGCCCGAAATGTCGATTTTCTTGCTCCTTGGATGCTGCCTGACCTGCTGCACTTTTCCAGCACCGCTCTAATCTTGACTCTGATCTTCAGCACCTGCACTCCTTTCACCTTAAGGAGTGTAATTGAACAGAGGGACCTTGGAGTTCAGGTGCATGGTTTTCTGAAAGTGGAGTCACAGGTAGGCAGGGCAGTGAAGAAGGCTTTTGGAACAGCGGCCTTCATCAGTCAGTGCATTGAGTATAGAAGTTGGGAAGTTATGTTGCAGTTGTACAGGACATTGCTGAGGCTGCACTTGGAGTATTGTGTTCAGTTTTGGTCACCTTGTCATAGGAAGGATGTTATTAAACATAATAGAATGCAGAAGTAATTTACAAGCATATTGTCAGGACTCAAGGGTCTGAGTTATAGGGAGAGATTGGACAAGCTGGACCTTATTCTTTAGAGCGTAGGAGACTGGGGTGGGGACCTTATAGAAGTGTATAAAGTCATAAAAGGCATGGATGGGGTGAATGTACTCAGTCTTTTACCTAGGGTTGGGAAATCGAGGACTACAGGACATCAGTTTAAGATTAGAGAGGAAAGAATAAAAGGGAACCTGAGAGGCAATGCTTTTACACAGAGGGTGGTACGCATATGGAATGAGCTGCTAGTGGACATGGTTGAGGAGGGTACATTAACAACATTTAAAAGGCATTTGGACAAATATATGAATTGAAAAGATTTAAAAGTATATGGGCCAAGTGTAGGAAATGGGGTTAGCATGGATGGTCATTGTGGTCAGCATAGACCAGTTTGGGCTGAAGGGCCTGTTTCCGTGGTATACGACTCTATGATTCTATCACTCTTAATTTCAAGATATTTTCCCTCCTCTTCCCTTCTTGCATTTTCCTTTATGGACAGAGAGAATGTGTGCTTCCACATTAGAATATCTGTCCTATCTAATAGCAAATGGTGTTTAGGCTCAGCAACTCAATCTGTTCTGTTTCTCTGCACAGCCTGATTTTTATTTATCATTTCATGTAAAGATATGAACATCTCTGTCTCTCTCTCTATCTCAAACACACACACACACACACACACACACACACACACACACACACACACACACACACACACACACACACACACACACACATCTTCCAATAAGCAACATCTGCATGAATTTGGTCAAGTCTCCTTTCTGTCATAAAATAGGCATCAGTCCAACCTTGAATACTTTTACAAACTAAATGAAATTTTATTAAGCTGCATATAAAGCTGTGAACTGTGGTCTCATTCATTTTTTGTTAAAACTCTTTCTTGTCTTTTCTCTTCCTGTCTTTGCCTCTCAATCACAGGGACGTCCGAAGACTTGGAATAACGTTGATGGGACATCAAAAGAAAATCCTTACCAGCATTCAGATCATGAGGGAACAGCTAATATGCTCAAATGGCCCAGGTATCCATGTATAGCCAGTCAGAATTTACAGTAGATCGTACAATAGCTCATGGCTAGTGTGCAATAAGGACACTATGGAAATCAAATTGGCTGAACATCAGTCTTTTATAATTTGCCTTTAATATAAACAAGAAAAGATTTACAAATGCAAGAGATGGGTGCTGCTTCTCTCCTGACAAAACTCCTTGGACAATCTTATGATCATTGGTCACCATTTTATAATGGGCAATCTTCAGGGAGACATCTTTCTCTGGAAGAATGAACTGCAATCAATGTGCTAGTAACCATGTTTGACCTTCATGCCCTCTGAACTGACAGTGACCTCACTGCAAGCACCAAGAGGCAGGAATGAGGATCTCGTCAAAGTGGTATAAGTACCTCATTCCACCAGGGTGCACTGACTCCAGTAAAGGATCTAGAAAACATGGTCCTCTGTAAGAAAGATGCTTCAGAAGAACAGGGAAGTGGAGGAGTTAATATGACCAGGAGCTTCAGGACCAGTCCTATGCAGCTGCAAAACCCAATCATTGTCGTAACGTCTTGAGAGCAGTCTTCAACTTTAATATACATGTTTACCAGGAAGGATTTAAATCAGAATTTTTATGACATTGAGAGTTCTGTGGACATGTCAAAATGTACAAAATTTTTGAAAGAAATTATTTAACCATTTATTCTTAGTTGAATTGAAATTTGGAGAGCGCAGACACTTTACAGATTGCTCTTTTGTCTGAAGTTGAGATTTTAGAGATTGCACTTCTGACATGGGAATTATTTGACAGATTCAGTATACTGAAACCAGGACTGATAGGAAATATATCACATTGTGCATTTATCAGTAAATCAGATTCAATTTTAACTACCTATAAAATGTACCCCCGAACCCATTTACCATTTTGATTGCACAAATAATGAGATCTTCCAATTTCTGACGTTGGAAGCTATGAAGATGGTACCAGTCAGCCAATTTTAAGTGGAGTTAATGGCACAACCAGATCAGCAATGATCTCATTGAATGAATGGAACAGGCTCAAGGGGACGAATGGCCAACTCCTGCTCCTACTTCTTATGATTTCAATGATGAAGGTGGTCATTCACTGGACAAGTTTTGGAATTCCAACACCTGCAAATGTCCCAGCAATTGTTCCACATAGTCTCTGGGACTTGCTGTGAACTACGTCTGACACCTATGGGGTTAGTTTAGCTCAGGCGGGTAAAAACACTGAGGGTTCAATTCCAGCACCAGCTGAGGTTATCATGAAAGATTCTCCTTCTCAGCCTGTCCCCTTGCCTGAGGCATGGTGTCCTTCAGGTTACATCGCCATCATTCATATCTTTCTCTGATGAGAGGGCAACTTATGATCCAGTAAAACTTTGATGATTTACTTCACCTTTACAACAAAGTACTATTCAGTAACTATCAAATGCTGGTGCAACAGCTTAACTGAGCTATACAGAGGCCAGCAGTGCTTGTGAGTTCTGAGTCTGCCACACTGATAGGGCAATTACTGTCATGATAACAAGATTAACTCCAGCCACATGTGCAAGGCAACAACTTAAGATCAACGTACGCAATAAGACTAATGACCACTGTAGTGTTGATGTCACATCAACAAATGTCCCATGCATGTTCAGCAACCATATGTCCAACACAAATCTGAGCCAATTATCATTCCCTTCAGTCTGACTCCTTGTTTCCAATATTGATACAGTACTGAACATTGGAGTTGCGAGTCTATAGGAACATTATAGCTTTAGGATCCTCAGCCAAACCCATCGTATGCAGTATCTGAGTCCTAAAAAGGACAGTTATTTAGAACGATGACTCCATGTTTGAATCAGATGTGCATTATCTAGAAATTATTCTTGCAGATTAATTTAGTTAGTTTAGGCTCCAAGGTGGTAAACAGTAAGGATTATATTTATGAGTAATGTGTTCCTTCTTCCTAAAATGGAAACTGGAGTTTGAAAGGAGGTCATGAGCCTTTAAATCAATTGCATGATTTATCTCACATGGAGTCAGTTGTGGAGTGTGAGCCTCTCCGAGGTTCTGGACCTGTGTTTTCAGACTGTTCGTGGTATGGATTGCAGCACTTGTGTCAAACTCTTTATAAGTACCATCTTAGAACAGTTTGAATGAATATTTTAGTATTTATTATTATATGGTAGCGTTAGTAAAGTGTAAAAACAATAGATACTTGTTTATACTCCAGACAGGGAGAGAGGGGCATTGTCACATTTCTTGTCCTGCATCTCTCCAGACTGTATAACTGATAAGGTTGTTATGTTAGAATTCTGCAGTATTTACCAGTTGATCTTCTACAATGCATCAGGTAAAGTTGTGAAGGCAATACATTTGTAATGTAGGGATATGAAGTACATTGCTAGAAACTAACACATACATTGTATAAACAGGAAGCAGCTTGGTAGTAATATTCAGTTAAAAGAATGGATTAACATCTTGACCTAATACAAAATGGCGACATTCAGGGTGTCATCAGACCAGAAAATAACCCATGGTTTATGTTTGCATGTCTCACTGTTCTTTTTCATTGACTTCATCATCATTTTATCTCATGCCAAGTGAGTAAATTGAAAATGAATTAACAAACATGTAGACATCACCTTTCTAAGTATAGTATTTTCATACATGACCTTATAAAATATGTGACTGACTTTAGCCAAGAGCAATGATTGCCCAGACTTCTTTGTGACCATTTCCTAATATTATCATTGTGTCACAAACTCTGTGGTATATTGCTAGAGTTCCTCTGTGTCTCTGTGACAGTTTCTGGCTGTGTGTGTCTGGGTGGCATTCCAACTCGGTGGTGGAGCCTTAGACCCACGTGCCTGTGGTACAGCTGCAGGCTCTGTGCGTCAGTGCTGGTGTCCTCAAGTCTGTGGGCCAGTGGTGAAGTTCTCTGTTCTATAGTTCAGTAGGAGAGTTGTGGGGTCTCTAGTGGATCTCCAGGGTCTGTAGTGGAGTTTCTGAGTCTGTGGGTCTGTGGCGGAGCTATGGACTGTGTGGGTCTGTGTGGAACTCTGGTCTCTGTTGGTCTATGGTGGAGCTCTGGGCTCTGTTGGTCTATGGTGGAGCTCTGGGGTCTGTGGGACTGTGGTGAAGCTCTGAGCTCCTTAGGTCTGTAGTGGAGTTCTGGGCACTATGGGACTGTCGCAGAATTCCCAGCTCTTGGGTCTGTGGTAGAGCTGCAGTCTCCGTGGGTCTGTGGTGGAGCTCCATGCTCTGTGGGACACTGGTGGAACTCCGGTATCTGGGGGACTGTGGTGGTTCTGCTTGCTCTGTGGGTCTGTGGTAGAGCTCTGAGATCTGTCAGTTTGTGGGGGAGCTTTTGGGTCTTTGGTGAAGTTTCCACACCATGTGATACTGCAGTGGAGTTGTTATTTGTTTGCATTTTTGTTTACTGTTCATGGATGTAAACATTGCTGGATGGACCGACATTTTAAGCCATTGCTAATGCTAATAATAATTACTTTGTACCTTTTCTGTGGATCTGAAGATTAGGAACTGTCTCCACAAAGGTGGTGGATGCTGCATCAATTGATGTCAATATCAAGGGATTTGTAGCAAATGGAACTGAGAGACTGAGCAGTCACAATCTATTTGCATTAACAAACCTAAAGTGCTTCTCACACATTGCCCAAGTTAGTTTATCTCAATATTACATTGAGATGCCAAAGGGCACTTGATTTGCCACCTATTGATTGTGGAGAAGTGTCTTGTCTGCAGGGATCTCCTATGCAGACTTGAAATTTGTTTTTTGTGATGAATAGACGACTCTCAAGTTTTCAGGGTTTAAGTAGACACTGATTTCCTTGGCTCACTGCTGCCTCACGGAGACAGGGTTCAATTCCACTCTTGGGTGACTGTGTGGGGTTTACACATTCTCCCCGTGTCTGCATGGGTTTCCTCCGGGTGCTCTGGTTTTCCTCCCACAGTCCAATGATGTGCAGGTCAGGTGGATTGGTCATGCTGAATTGCCCATAGTGTCCAGGAATGTGCAGACTAGGTAGGTTAGCCATGGGAAATGCAGGGTTCCAGGTATAGGGTGGTGGGTGGGGGGAGTTACGAAGATGGTTGGGCTTGGGATGCTCTTCCGAGGGACATTGTGGACTCAACGGTTTGAATGGCCTGCTCCCCCACTGTATGAATTCTATGATTCAATGACCATCAGATTCCATGAGGGCTCCCAGCCTTCCTTAGTTACTTTACCTCAAACCATCTTTATCTTGTCCACCAAAGATTTGGTGAGTAGTCTGTCGTGGTCTGTCATGAGTGAAGAATGTGGTCCACCCCATGTTATGCTTTCATCAGCATTGGTCCTCACCATTTTAGCCTAGAATTGTTCCTATTTCTGGCAGGAGATTACCCTAAGCATTTCACCCTAAGTTATTCCAAAATTCTATCAGGAAACAGACCACCCCATTTCTTCCATCACTGAGCTCTGAATTTGTCTTCATTTCCCCAGGAGTAATATCACTCCCTTGTTTACCTGAGGAACCTTCATCAGGAATAAGGCTTTTGCCCAAAACGTTGATTTTCCTGCTCCTTGAATGCTGCCTGTCCTGTTGTGTTTTCCTGCACCACATTCTTGACTGTGATCAGCATCTGCAGTCCTCACTTTCTCCACACAGAAGCTAATGTTCAAGGATATGGGTTAAAACATTTAAGATGGAGATGGTCAGAAATTTCTTCAGCCAGATAGTGCTGAGCCTGTGGAATTGTCTGCTACAGGCAGCCAAAAATGAATACTCTCAAGAAGGAGTTAGATATAGTTTTGAGAGCTAACGGAATCAAAGGTTATGAGAGAAAGGGGGAAAAGTAGGCTAAGTTGTATGATCAGCCTTGATCCTATTGAATGGCAGAGCAGGTTTGAAGGGCTGAATGGCCTTCTCCTGCTCATCCACTCTATGTTTCTATGATTCTAATGTTACCTTCACTAACCGTGCCTCAACAGGTGTACATGGTGCACTGACAGAAAACCTCACTGCCGTTATATTTGGTGTCCATTGCTTTTCTGTCTTCTGGGTCCTTCCAGCTCAGTTACTAAACCAGAACACTCAAATTCATTACAACCAGGGCAGGCCAAAGAGAAAGACAAACTGAAGCACTCTCGTCAGTTTCAAGTACACATCGTTGGTTTTGAAATTACTCTGCAAGATACCAACAAATGAACATTTTGCACATTCTCGCTCGTTACTAATTGAGCAAAAACAATAAATGGAAAATGTGTTCTGCGTCCTTGATTTGTGTTCCTATGCCAGATTCCAGGTGGAGGCCTAGTTTCTATAGGTTTGGGATGGAACTCCAGAGGGAAAAAGTAAGGACTGCAGATGCTGGTTCCCACTGGTCCTCACCTACCACCCCACCAATCTCCGGATGCATCGTATCATCCTCCGTCATTTCCGCCACCTCCAGACAGACCCCACCACCAGGGATATATTTCCCTCTCCACCCCTATCAGCATCCAGGAGAGACCACTCCCTCCATGGCTCCCTCGTCAGGTCCACACCACCCACCAACCTAACCTCCACTCCCGGCACCTTCCCCTGCAACCGCAAGAAGTGCAAAACCTGCGCCCACACCTCCCCCCTCACCTCTCTCCAAGGCCCCAATGGATCCTTCTATATCCTGCACCTCCACACACATCATTTTCTGTATCCACTGCACCCGATGTGGTCTCCTCTACATTGGGGAGACAGGCCGCCTATTTGTGGAACGTTTCAGGGAACACCTCTGGGACACCCGCACCAACCAACCCAACCGCCCCGTGGCTGAACACTTTAGCACCCCCTCCCACTCTGCCAATGACATGCAGGACCTTGACCTCCTCCATCACCAGACCCTGGCCACACAACGCCTGGAGGAAGAGCGCCTCATCTTCCGCCTAGGAACCCTCCATCACACAGGATGAATGTAGATTTCTCCAGCTTCCTCATTTCCTCTCCCCCCACCTTATCTCAGTCCCAACCCTCAGATTCAGCATCGCCCTCTTGACCTGCAATCTTCTTCCCGACCTGTCCGCCCCCACCCCCTCTCCGGCCTATCACCCTCACCCTCACCTCCTTCCACCTTTCATATTCCCAGCTCCCCTCCCCCAAATTCCCTCCCCCCTACCTTTTATCTCACCCCTCTTGGCACACCAGCCTCATTCCTGAAGAAGGGCTCATGCCCAAAATGTCGATTCTCCTGCTCCTCGGATGTTGCTTGGCCTGCTGTGTTTTTCCAGCACCGCATTTTTCAATGGTGGAACTCCAGAGTCTGTGGGTCTGACATGGAGGTCCAGAATCTGTGGGTCTGACATGGAGGTCCAGAATCTGTGGGTCTGACGTGGAGCTCCAGAGTCTGTGGGTCTGACATGGAGGTCCAGAATCTGTGGGTCTGACATGGAGGTCCAGAATCTGTGGGTCTGACGTGGAGCTCCAGAGTCTGTGGGTCTGACATGGAGGTCCAGAATCTGTGGGTCTGACGTGGAGCTCCAGAGTCTGTGGGTCTGACATGGAGGTCCAGAATCTGTGAGTCTGACATGGAGGTCCAGAATCTGTGGGTCTGATGTGGACCTCCAGAATCTGTGGGTCTGACGTGGAGCTCCAGAATCTGTGGGTCTGACATGGAGCTCCAGAATCTGTGGGTCTGACGTGGAGCTCCAGAATCTGTGGGTCTGACGTGGAGCTCCAGAATCTATGGGTCTGACATATGGAGGTCCAGAATCTGTGGGTCTGACATGGAGCTCCAGAATCTGTGGGTCTGACATGGAGCTCCAGAATCTGTGGGTCTGACGTGGAGCTCCAGAGTCTGTGAGTGGAGTTCCAGATTTTGTGTGTTAGTAGCAGAGCTCCACGTTCTGTGGTGAAGCTCGAGGCTGGAATGGTACTTTTGCGAACATAGTGAAGAATAACCTTCAGGCAAATGTGTTAAGCGTTCAAATGTGTTAAATTTCAAAGTTGTTATCTTTCTTGATTTGGGGAAAACAAACAGTTAAGGATTTTCTGCTTTCATTTAGGCTGTGCAGAGAAGGGCTGCTTGTATTCTACTTATTAATATTCATAGTATCTAAAGTGGTGAATAGCTTTGAGTAATATATGTTTAAGAAGGTTGAATCCTACAGGGATGTTATCGAGTTAATGAAAGTTTAAGTGACCCCTTAATTTTGATGCATTGCTGTCTACAGATACAGGAATAAACCTAACTGACAGGGTCACTAATAGTCAAGCTTCTAGTGATCACTGTTAGTTCCTGAAAACTTAAGTTAACAATTCTTATGAGATTTATGGTTTTAATGAATATCTTGTACTCATTACTACACTGCGCTAAATAGTCAAACTGTCTGTCTGAGGCATCTAATTGAAGGCCAGATTGAATTTTGTTTAATAAATATGAGGTACAGAATGGCTTGGTAACTCACTGCAGATTGCTAACTGCATAAATCTGCAGTAATGGATCACAAATTCCCCTAAGCATAAACATCATCAACATCAGCAGTGAACACTGATGGCCACAGTAGGCTTAGAACACAATTCCAATGTATATTTTATTGAAATTAGCAGATAGGAGTTGAGCACAAATTGATCCAGAATCATCAGACTCATGCAAAGTGGCCACAGAATGGAAAACTGCCACACTGGTTTATACAGGGTGTCCTTCTCAAACCAAGGCCAGAGCCCATTGGCACATAATTACTATCAGCAAGATTTGTAATGCATGTGTCAGCATATTCTTGTGGAACTCCTCTGGGTCCAATTTGAATGCATTCATCAATTCAGTTACTGTAATTGAATCCAGTTTAAATCGAGTAACAGGTCAATTTTGTTTAAACTCACTACCACAGCTTTTTGAATATTGTGATATTAGGCTAGATTTTGACTTCGCAATTGTTGATGGCAACAAGCTACCATCCTGTTTAAGTCTCTTCCCCTTTGTGCAAGTCCCTCCTCCCTACCTTTTATCTTAGCCTGCTTGGCTACTCTCTCTCATTCCTGATGAAGGGCTTATGCTCGAAACGTCGAATTCTCTATTCCTGAGATGCTGCCTGGCCTGCTGTGCTTTGACCAGCAACACATTTTCAGCTGTTTCCATTGAAGCCAATGGAGAGAGATGTAAAAGTTCTGCTGATTTGACGTCTCCTGAGTCACACTATCACTCAAAGTCGAAACTGCCCCAAATAGCAATCGCAAACAATTTCACCTTCAGTACAAGAGTGAAGCTGTCTCACTTGGGAATTCTTGATACTAGCCTGGTATTGTCTACAGCAGTAGGTCTCCCACTTCGCAGCACCTTCAATCTAATTTAAATACATTGTGGCATCACCCCAAGGATCTGTTTGTCAAAACCTTGACTCACTTGGTTTATTGTGTTGTCTAAGCTCCCTATCTGAATTATTGATTTGTGGTTATTCATTTCATTTTGAGTTGAATTTGTTTCTTATTTAAGCTAGAATTCCATGTCTAAAAACAATGAGCAGCAAAGTTTGGTTCACCCACTCTCACTGATTTTCAAAGAGCTATGTTTCAATAATAAACAGTGTGAGTAACAACATTACACATTCCATAATGTACGTGATTTAATTAATATTCATTTCTCACAATTTATCACATACAGCATTTCATTAGACTTCAGCTAGTTTGCTGTGAAATAAAGGCTTTACACCTCAGCAAGTTAGAGCTGAAAACAAGCAACAGCATATTACCTGCCTATTACACCCCCACGCTACATTTCTCCTCACTGATTTCAATCTGCTATCATCCATTTTATTAACCACCTCCAGAAGTCCAAATCAGCTCTTGCAAATTACAAGAATGAAACTTGTTGTCTTAGTTAATAATCCAGACAGGAAGAATTCCACCAGTGTGTGAAAGGGTCCTTTTCTAATTTGATCAACATGATCTGAAGCTAGCCATTCCTCAAAACTTGTTTGCTTTGCACTCTCCAAGTGACAGTGAACAAAGCTGCAAAATTCCCTGTTTTCCCTTTGCAGTCAGTACTGCTGTCCCACAGCTCTGTGACCTAATGGAGAACTGTACATCCAACTAAAGTTTGCAAAGTCATTTCATTTCCTCAACTGGCATGCAGCAACAGATGTTCTATTAGCAAATAAATGCAGCAGAACATCCCATGGAAGCTGGAGATCTGAAACAAAGATTGTGAACACAGAAACAGTCAGCAAATCAGGCAGCAACTGAGCAGAGAGTAAATGGGTTAATGAGGGTAAAATTGTTTGGCAAGTAAATTGAGTAGCATGTATAATATTGGTCTACTCTAACATATGGTTTGAACTCACTAAAGCCCAATTTCACTCGCTCCTGGTGTTTTTTAAAAGTCATTCATGGAATGTAGGTTTTGCTAGCTGGTCCAGCATTTATTGCGCCTCCCTAATTGTCCTGGAGAAGGTGGTGGTGAACTGTCTCCTCGAACTGCTGCAGTCCTTTGCGGTGTCAGTGCACCCTCAATGTTGTTAAGAAGGGAGTTAAAGTGATATTGGGGAATGGTGATATATTTCCATGTCAGGACAGTGAGTGACTCAGAGGGAAACTTGTAGGTGACGGGGTTCCCAAGGATCTGCTGCCCTTGTGCTTCTGTGAGTTTGAAAGTGTTGTGTGGACATTCCATCTGTTTGACAGTCACAGGTAGACATTATAAGTGCAATGGGAGCCATTTGCATCCTCAGCAGTGATATTCAAATTATCTATTCAATTGAATTAAAAAGACTAGGATTGTTTTCACTGGAAAGATGGCAGCAGAGAGGAGAGCTGACAGAGGTCTGCAGAATTATGAGAGGCATTGATACGATGGATAGTCAGAGACGTTTCCCCAGGGTTGAAGTTTCAATTATACAGGGGCACAGTCATGATTTTGGACTGGGGTGTACAAAGTTAAAAATCACACAACACCAAGTTATAATCCAACAGGTTTATTAGGAAGCACTAGCTTTCAGAGCACTGCTCCTTCAGCAGGTGGTTGAGGAGTATAAAATCGTAAGACACAGAATTTATAGCAAACGTTTACAGTGTGATGTAACTGAAATTATATATTGAAAAGGACCTGGATTGTTTGTTAAGTCTCTCATCTTTTAGAATGAACCGAGTTGGAAAACACTTCAGCAGTCTGGGACATTTGACCTTCGGCTAACCGTCTTCCAAGGCAGACTTCGGGACAGGCAACAAGGCAAAGTGGCTGAGCAGAGGCTGATAACCAAGTCAGTACCCACGGGGATAGCCTTAACTGGGACTTTGGGTTCATGTCATACTACAGGTGACCCCATTGCACTATACACACACACACACACACACACACCTACATACAGACATACACTCCCACAGACACACACACTCATGCAGACCCTCTCCCATACGCTCACACATACACTCCCACACTCCCACACACACCCTCTCACAGGCACTCGTAACCATCCACACCCCCTCCCCCCCCCCCCAACACACCCACATTCACACTTGCACATACAAGTTTGTGGCGTGAATTTGTAGTTGCAGAATTATATTTTACTTTGCTCTAAAACTTCATGAATCCATGTCTGATTCTGCAAATCTATTTTTTAGATTAGAATCAGTCTGACCATTGTGGCACAGACAGCCTCACACAGGACACCTCGCACCTTCAATGCATTCTCTGGGCCGACCTGACACAAATTGTTAAAGTTCACTTGAGAATGTCACTTTAAAAAGTTCTGTGATTTACGTATGAAAGAACTGAAACCAACGTGTTCATTCTAAAAGATGAGAGACTTAACAAACAGCCCGATCTTTTTCAATATATTATTTCAGTTACACCACACTGCAAACTTTTGCTATAAATTTTGTGCCTTACGATCTTATACACCACAACCACCTGATGAAGGAGCAGCGCTCAAAAAGCTAGTGCATCCAAATAAACCTGTTGGACTATAACCTGGTGTTGTGTGATTTTTAACTTTGTACAGGGGCACAGGTTCAAGGTGAGAGGGAGAAAGTTTAAGGGAGGTGTGCGAGGGAAGTTTTTCACGCAGAGAGCGGTAGGAGTCTGGAACACACTGGCAGAAGAGATGGTAGAAGCAGGCACATTGGTGACATTTAAGAGGCATCCGAATGTTACATGAACAGGGAGGGAATAGAGGGATATGGACCGAATAAGGGCAGAAGGTTTGTTTTTTTTTTCAGTTTGGGCAGGGCATGATGATTGACTGGAGAGCCGAAGGACCTGTTCCTGTGCTGAACTTCTCTTTTGTTCTTTTGAAGTCAATGGGATGGAATATCAGGACATGTAACAAGATTTAGATCAATGCCTTTCAGCATTCAGTTTCTGCCCAAAATCAATACACCCAATGTCACAGTTTTGTTGGAGGTTCAATGGTAGGGATGGCCATGTGGGACACCATGGTTCTATTCCCTCCCAGTGCATGGCAATCTCTTGATGCAGAATTAGATTAGATTAGAGTAGATTACTTACAGTGTGGAAACAGGCCCTTCGGCCCAACAAGTCCACACTGACCCGCCGAAGCGCAACCCACTCATACCCCTGCATTTACCCCTTATCTAACACTACGGGCAATTTAGCATGGCCAATTCACCTGACCCGCACATCTTTGGACTGTGGGAGGAAACCGGAGCACCCAGAGGAAACCCACGCAGACACGGGAAGAACGTGCAAACTCCACACAGTCAGTCGCCTGAGCCGGGAATTGAACCCAGGTCTCAGGCGCTATGAGGCAGCAGTGCTAACCACTGTGCCACCGTGCCGCCCACTATTATGCAAAAGGTGAGGGTTCAATTCCCCTGTGGGCTGAGGTCATTAAGAAAGCTTCACCCCACAGATAAAACTCGCTATCTCTTTAATGAAAGAGTGGCCTATGGTACCCCAGGACTATGATAACCCTCACACTCAATGTGTAGAGTCATACAGTCGTAGAGATGTACAGCATGGAAACAGACCCTTCAGTCCAACCCATTCATTCCGACTAGATATCCCAACCCAAACTAGTCCCACCTGCCAGCACCCGGCCCATATCCTTCCAAACCCTTCCTATTCACCTACCGAAAAGCTCCATTATGCTTCATTGTAACACTGTTCATTTTAGGATGTTCTGTGATCAAGTTAACACAAAGAACTTAGATCCACATATACCTGGTTCAAATCCATTAATATTCAAATGAAAATATGACCTTGTTGTTTGCAGATTGAGGGTGAAACAAATCCTGATACATTGGTACAAAGCAAATAACAGTTTTACCTTCCTAACATTAGGTTTCTCATTGAAGTCAAAGCAGTTGCAATACTTCAACTTATTGGTTGTGAAGTACTTTGAGCAAGCCCGAGGGCACAGAAAACTAAATGCAAGTTCTTTTATCTGATAGTGAAACTCAACAATACCTTATTGTCATTGCCAAGCAGCAATAACCACATACTATATTGCCCTGCAGAATTGAGGTCTAAATTGATTGATATCATGATATACACACTTTTGGGGCTTTTAATATGTGTGAAGCTTGAGTGAAAAATGAGCAAAGATGATACTAATGTAAGGAATATCTTTCCAATAGCAAGTATGGACAGGGCTTTTAGGGTTAATTCACATCCTCTGGCCCAAGTTAAAAGCTGTAATGTCAATGAAGAGCTACCAGCCATGTTGGCTCACATGTGGCAGCTGGTGTAGTTAAAGAGTGAGCTGACTTTCTCTGGGAGTAGGATATTGAAATATCATTGGCATTTTAGTAGATTCAGAGGAATGTATCCACCTAGAATCTCTTCATCAGCCACAAAAGGTGGAGTAGTTAATTCCATCCCCTTCGTCCTGCCATAAGAGGAGCAACATAGAAACCCAACAGTTCGCTGGCAAAATGCTTGAGCTATTAATCATTCTTTTTTGCCAAGAGGTGATTGATGGCTTCAGGGAGTAACTGTTTTCCCTTGGAATTTAATGGAATGGGCTACTAATGAGGCATTGTCACTTCATACCAATGTGGACTGAGGATTACAGTGTGTATTTAGTGACCTTTATAGACAGCCTGCATTGTGTCGCAGACTGGATCTATAAATCCTACAAATGTTTTTCTGTAGTCAATAGACACTGATCTGAAAATGACAAGAAGACACATAGAAACATGAAAGTGCTGGCTTTTTCTATTATATGATCAGCAAAAGATGTTGGTTTTCACTTTGGAGTGAGAACCAGCTAATTCCTTTAAAATCAATCAAAATAGCTCATTGGGACCGTATAACAAGGCTTCAGATTAAAGCATAATTACTATAGCTTCATGCTTCAGCTCAACTATCCTGTTCTTGTAAATGACTTTGCTTTTCTGTGGCTGAGTTAACACATTAAAAAGAATCGTTGCTTGAAATAGTGTTTGTATATAGACAAGGTTGATTCGGATTCTTGATTGCACAAACATTTCACTGGGCACAGTCACTGGTGATGTCAACCTCTTTGCTGCACTCTGCAGAAATTATAGGAAGCTGGGATTTCAGGTCATTTCTATTATTGCAATCTTTAATTCCAGTGGTTAATCAGGCAGGATAGTGATCTGAGGAACCTGGATTGTTCACAGTCGGGCCAGTAAAGAGCGACTGAATTAATTTCTCTGCTTCTCTCTACTCACTGTTAGGCTGACTAGTGACAGAGGAAATGCTAAAACCTTCTTCATAGAGGCTAACCCATAACATTCTCCTCAGTAAAAGTGTCCAGTGGAGCACACATGCATTTCCATTGCCCAATCCTTGCTGTAATTGTATTAGTTTAGCGATATAAATTATATCATTGTGAAGTATTAAATGTATCCGTTTAAACAACACTTGCTTTTTGGCCAAGACTAGGAATTATATGGTCATGGTACATCAGGAAATTAGGAAAGAGCACAATAACAAAAACGTCTGTAGGAGTTATCTCAATTTTGACCAGTCTCTACTCATTTAGAATTAAAACAGTAACACTGGGAAATAAACACACCAATTATACCCCATTTAAACATATACGTGTCAAATCAGTACAGATAGTTTTTCTATGTAATGCAATGGTTGAATTCTTATGCAACCCCATGTTACAGAAAAATCTGCTTTAGCAACAGCGCCTAAAGTGTTGGCGATGTAATCGCTTTATAGCCAACGCACATTTTAAAAGTTTGTGCTTGAGAAACAGTGTCCCCAGACATCAATTGTTACAGTGAATTTGCATTAATGTAATGTGCATTATAGCAGAACAACCTGTATGTCATTTACCAGTTTCACAGGGGGTATTTTTAATCTCTGCACGTGGCTCGTGTTACTGAATGGGCTTAATACTGACAGATACAGGTCAGGGTCCTGCCTTGGTATTCATTAGTTCATTTTCATCTCTATTAGTTAACACAATCATCAATAAATGTATCTATCAACAGCACCTTAGTAAAACACAGATACCACAACATTGAAGAAATTAGTAATACTACTTCTTCCACTCACTCAAGCAGTATTTAGTGAAATCTGGAAAGTATTGAACCAACACTCCACTGTGTTATTTTTAAGCAGCAGGAATGGAGATGAGCTAAGAGACAGCAGGTACCTGCAGCAACGAGTCTCCAATCTGACCTCGAAACTCGTATGTGTTGGCTTGTTGTATTTATTAATCCAGTGTGTCAGATAAATAATGCTCTTAGTATGAATACATGTGTAATATTAGCAATTAAAAGGAGCAGGGACTGTACATGCGTTGATTTTAAATGAGATTGAATCTGGTATTCACTCAAATGCAGAAAGACAGATGATGAGGTTCTGGAGGGACTGGTGAACGATACTACCTGTTGTCAAGAATTCTCTTCACCAGACACATAACATATTTGTTATGACAGTGCAATCTTATATTTTGTATACGAAACCCACTGTTTATCAGTGTGAAACAGGGAGATCTGAACCATTCAGGCAGATGATTGATTCTCCCCGTCCCAATTCAATGCTATCTGGAATTCAAATCAAAGCAATAAGGTTTCAAATGGTGAGATTCCTGTGTCTGATGTAAAAGGAGAAACAACCTAGTCAATTCTATTGTAATATGAAATGATACTCAAATTATTATCTTTGATCTCTTCCCATGGAAGATGTGTAAGCAGATATGATGTGTTATTATTTTTAAATTTTAGCTTTTGTTCAGGTGAGAAAAAACTTTTAAAAAAATTCTGCCTTTTTTTCTTAAATCTTTAAACTATGTAACCTCTTCTTGCATTGATCTATTTTTCTACTTTATTTATGAAAAATACCAATGTAAATGGTAAGAGTTAGGATTATTTACTGTAAATAGCTGTCATATTTCAAACCAAAGATTTCTTTGTGTTTTCTGTGTTGATGTGTACAAGAGGTGTGTTTGCACTTGCATTTTAATTGTTCTTTCGCTGCTTTTTTTGGCTTTTATTTATTTACTTTCAGTTCTCAATAAATGTGGCATTATTCTGGAGCTGAGTTTACTGTCATTTTTACTGGTAACCCATTTCTGAAATGATTATTCGGTCCATCGAAACCCCTCCAGAATTGATACTGAGGAGTTACTCACGATCTGCGCAAACCATGCTATCTTAAATTTATTCTTAAAGGTGCGCTCCTGTAACATGTACTCTTTTTCTCTGCTAAAAAAACACTTGTCTCTCTGTATTTACTTGGCTGGTGTTTTGCCTTGAAAGAAGTGAGATCTTGGTACCTGAAGCAAATACAGTTTTCACTGATTCAAAATGATACAGCACAGGGAATTAATCTCTCCGTTATGTAATGCTAGCTTTTTGAATGAATTAAATTTCGTCACACTCTCAAGCTTTTGCCTCACGGCCCTGATTTTTCCTGTTGACTATAATCGTGGACAAATGGGGAAAGCAGGTGAATTCAAATTATGATTGTTCTTCACCTCTTAACATTACAGGAGGCGTTAATGGACTGGCTGACTTCTGAGTTGCAGAATGTTCAGGAAGGGTTCTGGCCAATTCCAGTCATGTGATTACAGCAGCCAAAATGAGAGCGCAGCATTGACAGCCATTTGTTTTCAGAAAAGTTTGAAACAGGAAAATTGTGAAGAGAATATAGTTCCACAAAAGGCAAAATTATGATTTCTCTTCATGCCTTCTGGCCATCGCAGTAGTTATGTAATTCCCTCATGCAAGTTGTGACAGAGTTCGCTCCTGCCAAGCTTCCTGGCAGTGCATTTGAAATGATAACACCGAACAAAGAATGACTGTAGCAAAAAGGAGACCAGTCTCTAAGAGCAACTTAGCAATTCCCACCAGTAAAGCAATGACTCACTGTGTAAAAGGAATACACTACTCAAGTCTCTCTGGTTCCTTTGGCAATTATCTTAAATTTGTGGTCTTTGGTCAGCAGCATTCCTGTTACTTCTCCTTACTTAGTCCAAAAAAATCCTTTCTGAGATTAAACAGATGTTTAAAACCTCCCCTTTAATCATCCCTTCTAGGGAGAAGAAAGCAAACTTCTCTTGCCTCTTTACGTGACTGAAGACGTTTATCCTCAACATAAGCAGGCAAATTCTATTCTCAGAAGTCTTCATACCCTCTCTCGAATCTTACACTCTGATCTGGACGTAATGGAGATAGTTTTAACTCCCATAAATAGCTAGATATGGATGGGGTGGGAAGTTAAAACATTAAAAATTCTGAAATAGGAACTTAAGTCACCTCAAACTTGGCCACTTTCAGGTTGGCTGGAGGTGGAGTGAGGACCTGATCAGCAATCCTCTCATAGGGAGTGGGTGGCACGGTGATACAGTGGTTAGCACTGTTTCCTCACACACCAGAGACCTGAGTTCAATTCCGGCCTCAGGCGACTGCCTGTGTGGAGTTTGCATATTCTCCCCGTGTCAGCGTGGGTTTCCTCCGGGTGTTCTGATTTCCTCCCACAGTCCAAAAATGTGCAGGTCAGGTGAATTGGCCGTGCTAAATTGCCCGTACTGTTAGATGTAGGGGAATGGGTCTGGGTGGGTTGCTCTTCAGAGGGTTGGTGTGGACTTGTTGGGCCACAGGGCCTGTTTCCACACTGTAAGTCATCTAATCTAATCTGAAGGAAGTGGATTGGCTATTGAAGCCATTTGTCAAGGCTGTCTGATTCTCTTTAGCACTCTATTTTCATGCTATTTATAGCTGAAAATGTGTTGCTGGTTAAAGCGCAGCAGGTCAGGCAGCATCCAAGGAACAGGAAATTCGATGTTTCGGGCTAAAGCCCTTCATCAGGAATGAGGAAAGTGTGTCCAGCAGGCTAAGATAAAAGGTAGGGAGGAGGGACTTGGGGGAGGGGCTATGGAGATGTGATAGGTGGAAGGAGGTCAAGGAAGGGTGATAGGCCGGAGTGGGGTGGGGGCGGAGAGGTCAGGAAGAAAATTGCAGGTTAGGAGGGCGGTGCTGAGTTCGAGGGAATCGACTGAGACAAGGTGGGGGGAGGGGAAATGAGGAAACTGTGGTTGGAGGGTTCCCAGGCGGAAGATGAGGCACTCTTCCTCCAACCGTCGTGTTGTTATGTTCTGGCGATGGAAGAGTCCAAGGACCTGCATGTCCTCGGTGGAGTGGGAGGGAGAGTTAAAGTGTTGAGCCACGGGGTGGTTGGGTTGGTTGGTCCGGGCGTCCCAGAGGTGTTCCCTGAAGCGTTCCGCAAGTAGGCGGACAGACTCCCCAATATATAGGAGGCCACATCGGGTGCAGCGGATGCAAAAGAAGATGTGTGTGGAGGTGCAGGTGAATTTGTGGCGGATATCAAAGGATCCCTTGGGGCCTTGGAGAGAAGTAAGGGAGGAGGTGTGGGCGCAAGTTTTGCATTTCCTGCGGTTGCAGGGGAAGGTGCCGGGAGTGGAGGTTGGGTTGGTGGGGGGTGTGCACCTGACGAGGGAGTCACGAAGGGAGTGGTCTTTGCGGAACGCTGATAGGGGAGGGGAGGGAAATATATCCTTGGTGGTGGGGTCCGTTTGGAGGTGGCGGAAATGACGGCCATGCTATTTATAACCTGGTTTGAGGTGGGGTGTATAGGAAGGTGAGACTCTAATAAAGTGTCCATGTATGTTATATCCACAAAAAAAAGCAAGACAAATTCGGCTCAACAAATTACTACCTCATCAGTTTACTCTCAATCGCTAACAGATAGATGGAAGGTGTCATAGACAGTGCTATCATTCGCTCAGCAATAACTTGCTCAAGTTTGGTTTCTGTCAGGTCCACTCAATTAGTTCCTGACCTCATTACAGCCTTGGTTCAACTATGGGCAAAAGGGCTGAATTCCAGAGGTGACGGTGAGAGTAACACCCCTTGACATCAAAGCCACATTTGTTGAGTATAGATTGAAACCATTGAGGAGCAGGGAAAAGCACTCTCGTTGCTAAAGTCTCACTTAAACACAATGAAATTAAACAATGCAGGCGGGAGGAGGGGAGGGGGTGAATATAAGAGAAACAATCATAGGAACTTCCTTTGTTTGCATTCATACCTGTCACAAAGAGAGATGTTGTGATTGTTGGAAATCAGTCATCTCAGGTCCAGGAGGTTGTCTAATTAACCTGTTTAGTGATTAGATTCCCTACAGTGTGGAAACAGGCCCTTTGGCCCAACAAGTTCACACTGACCCTCTGAAGAGTAACCCACCCAGACCCATTTCCCTCTGACTACTGCACCTAACACTATGGGCAATTAAACATGACCAATTCATCTGACCTGTGGGAGGAAACCAGAGCACCCAGAAAAAACCCACATAGACATAGGGAGAATGTGCAAACTCCACACAGGCAGTCACCTGCGGCTGGAATCGAACCTGGGACGGTGGTGCTGTGAGGCAGCAGTGCTAACCATGGAGCCACCATGCCACCCAACTTCTGAAGCAGGTGGGACTTGAATAAAGGCATCCTGGCCCAGAGGTAGTGACACTGCACTGCACCACAAGAGCCCTCAGTTCCCCAGGGTAGTATCCTCAGCCCAAACATCACCAGCTGCTTCATCAATGACAAGTCCTCCATCGTAAGGTTGGAAACAGGGATGTTTGATCATGATTGCGTTACATTCAGAATCTTTCATGACTCCTCAGATACTGACGCAGTCTGTGTCCAAGTGCAGCAAGACCTGGTTGATTGTCAGACTTGAAATGATAAATAACAAGAAATATTTGTGCCATGTCATAGGTAGTTTTTTGAGGCATGAAGAGAGAATTGTAACCATTTCACCTTGACATTCAATGGTATTACCATTACTGAATCCTTTATCAATATTCTGGAGCTTACCATGAGCCAAATATTTCACTGGACTAAGCATTTAAACACAGTTATTACATGAATAGGTCACTGGCTGGGTATTCACACACAAGTAACTAGCTTCCTGATTCCCCAAAGTTCATGATCTGTAAATCATAAGCCAGGAATGGAATGGATTACTGTCAGCTCCAATGCTCAAGAAACATAAGAGTGTTTAAAATTCACAAACTTCAACACTTCCTCTCTCCATCACTGTTGCACACTACTGAGATATACTGCAGTGACCTGCCAAGGCTTCTTCAACAGCAACTTCTAATCCACAACCTTTGAGAAGGCCAGAATACAAGAGCTAGGATA
Organism: Hemiscyllium ocellatum; assembly: GCF_020745735.1. Classification (NCBI taxonomy): domain Eukaryota; kingdom Metazoa; phylum Chordata; class Chondrichthyes; order Orectolobiformes; family Hemiscylliidae; genus Hemiscyllium; species Hemiscyllium ocellatum. The sequence goes on from NC_083437.1 coordinate 5,160,945, forward strand.
TACTTCTGAGGCTGTATCAGACTGTATTTTCGATATTGTGAGCAGTTTTGGGCTCCATACCTAAGGCTCCAGAAGAGTTTACAAGAATGATCTCAGGGATGAAGGACTTGTCATATAAAATGTATAAAGGGCTTGTCTTGGAATGTACTCAATGGAGTTTGGAAGCATAAGCTGTGTTTCATTTAAACTTTCAGAATAAAGTGAATGTGGAGAACATGTTTCCACTAGTAGGAGAGACTTGGATCCAAGGGCACAGCCTCAGAGTGAATGGATGACCCTTTAGAACTGAGATGAGGAGAATTTCCTCAACCGGGGGTGGTGAATCTGTGGAACGCATTGCCACAGAAGGCTGAGGAGACCAAATCATTGAGTGTATTAAGACAGAGATTAGATAAGTTCTTGATTAACAAGGGATCAATGGTTAAAGGGAGAAGGCAGAACAATAAGGTTGAGAAACATATCAGCCATGACTGAGTAGCACAGCGGACCCAATGGGCCTTATGATCTTCTATTCTCTGCCACCAAGAAGGACACTGACCACAGATGCATGGGGGCATACGCCACTTGCAATTTCTTTCAAGTTTAAGAACATCCAGATTTGGAAATATACCAATAAAATATACACTGCCAAAATAAATCAATCATTCTGTGACTTTTGAGGCTTTCTGATTGGAACTCTTCCTCGTTTTTCTCTGATGCCTTGCCATAGTAAATTCTAAGGCTCATACTTCCGCTGAGGTCCAACCAATGGTTTGAAAGGATTGGAATAAACAAATTGCTTCAGCAATCTCAATAAATCCTAGAAAGCTGTAATATCTGTAACATCCTTCTCAGCTCGAACTTCCACCATCAAGGACCAGTGCCTGAACTCTGAGCTGGCATCTTCGTACCTGCACACTGCGTAAAATTAGTTCCTATTACTGCTCCTCAACCTTCCCACCAAATGCAGGCCTGAAGTGGAGGACAAGAGCAACATAAATCACCAGAATCCAAAGGCATAATCAGAGTTACTCCCAGTTCAGCTAGGCTGCCTAAAATTACAGAATAGAACAGAAACATGGAGGAAACGAGCAGTGCTAGGATCCTGGCGAATAAACAACAAAATGTAGATGGGATTATACAGGACAGCTGTTCTGATCTAGTTGGAAGAAGCGCTGAAAGTTGCACATCCATAATTTGTTAGTTTTCCTAATCCTGCAGTTCTCCTGGTTAACCATGAGTTACTGAGTGTGGACAGGTTGTTAGGCCAGAGGCAGCTACTTCTGCTTCAGTAGGAACCAAACACAGCTCCATCTTCAGGCCCTTCTGACTTGTACTCTTCCTTTGTATCCTTCATTTAATAGGGCACCCAATTATATCATTCAAAAATATCCCCAACGCTGTTCCCCAAGCTGTGATTGGTTCATGTTTGCCATCACCTCTGTCATTTTTATTCTATGTTATTTTATTAATGGGTCGAAATTAATGAAGAAAAAAGCATTTCTGAGCCTCATCACACAAGAGTACTGAACTCTCATTAACAATGTCTTTTTTCTATCCAGCCTCAATTATTAGCTCATGTTCGCAGACACGGCTGCTCCTCACTCCTCCGCTGGTTCTGCTGCTAATACCAGAGATCTCACTGGTATGATCCCCAGTGACACCAAGAAACCAATAGACCTGAATTTACTGAATAAATACCATGGGGACACAATCGACAAGATGTTCTGTTTTATGCCTCCAACATTTGAGCCAAAATTGAATTCATGAAATATGACAACACATTTGCAATCAATATTTAATAGCCAATGCAACAAAGGGGGATCTCACTAATTTTCCACAGAGTCCACTCTATATATACGGCATCAACCTCAACCACAGAATCCTCCCAATCGCTGAACCTTCTCTTGTAGAGCTTGATGTTTTCTTCAAGGAATTAGCTTGAGCTCCTGTCAATGGCAGCACAAAACCATTTCAAATGTCCATAGTCACTAACTTTACTATATGTATGCAAAGCCTCCTCACTTCTATTCATGAAATCCAGGATGGCGTGGACCTGCCAAGTCTTTGAGTTCTCAGCTCATAGATTCTGCCTCTGCCTTCTTACAGCTGGCTGTACTGCACCACAGGAATTGTTCTGCATCTTTGTCTCTGGTTACAACTGCTCCTCAGAAATCTAATGCTTCACTTTCTGTTCCAGTTTCAGTTTTGATTTTCAGAGGAGCCTGAAGACTCAGAGCGGAATCTTGTGACGGTGATGTTGGTCTCATCTGGCAATCAAGCAAATCCCACCTGTCTTCTTCATCTCTGGTCAAGGTCTCCAGGGACCAAAGTCCTGCTGTCGTGAACTTCTGGATCATCAAAGAGTGAGAGTGGTTGCTGTCGGTATTACATTCAGCTAAGAGCTTAGATTGAGAAGGGAACTAGAAATGGGTGAGTGGGAGATAGTGGGAAAGGGCTACAGGAGGGATACAGAAGTGGCAGGACAGGGGCTGGACTTCAGTTGGTGAGTCCTTGTCCCTTTTTAAGAAAGGAAAATAAGAGTATGCAATACAGCACATTGAGTGTAATCTGTGCATTCAATCAAGACCAGAAGCTCAGCAATCAAAATGGACATCAGGTACAATTAGAGACGGACAGACAACCAAGACAAGTTTCTCTTAATGAAGGCCATCAGCCCTGTCTTAGTGACAATGGAAGCAGTATAGAGTTAGAACATCATGTTGAGGTTATATAGGACATTGGTGATGCCTCTTCTGGCGTATTGCATTCAGTTCTGATCACCTTACTATAGGAAGGATATTATTAAGGAGGTGAGGGTTCAGAAGAGATTTACCTGGATGTTGCTGGGAATGGAGGGTTTGAGTTATAAGGAAAGCCTGCAACTTTTTCACAGGTCTGTAGGAGGTGAGAGGTGACCTTATAGTATTTATAATATAATGAGGCATTTAGATAGGGTTAATGGCAGGGGATTTCAAGACTAGGAGGCATTTTTAAGGTGAGAGAAGAAAGATTTAAAAAAGACTGGGGGCTTTTTGTTTTAAACTGATAGTGGCTCATGTGTGGAATGAACTTCCTGAGGAAGTGACAGATGTGGGTAAAGTTGTAAGACATTGTCATTGCCCCATTAATTTGATTTGATTTGAAATATTATTGTCACATATTCTGCCATACGGTGAAAAGTTTTGTTTTGTGTGGTCTCCAGACAAATCATACATTGCATAAGTACATCAGGATAATCGAAAAGAATGCAGAATATAATGTTACAGCTACAGAGAAAGATCAACATTAATATATGAGAGGTCTGATAACAACTGTTCTTGAATCTGATGGTATGTGTTTTCAATCCTTTATATCTGTTCCCTTTCAGAAGAGGGTGGAAGAGAGTGTAACCGGAGTGGGAGGGGTCCTTGATGATGTTGGCTGTTTTCCCAAGGCAATAGGAAGTGTAGACAGAGTCAATAGATGGAAGTCTGGTTTGTGTGATGGATTGGGCTATTCACAACTCTCTGTTAATTCCTCCGGTCTTGGTCAGAACAGTTGCCATACCAAACAAAGATACTCAGGGTGTGTTGACACGGAAAGAGTGAATCCAAAATGGGCCTGGAGGGTAAAATCTCAATCTTAAAATCCTCACAGGATAATAAAAGTAATGTGAGTATAAATAAATGTTCCTATATAAAATGTCAATCAAATACTGCTGAATACCCAACACATTTCAATCATGAGCAGGAATACATTAGCTAATACATAATTGAATTTCTGCTGCTTCCTGAAACTGACCCAATACTGTTACTTGCCTGAAGAAAGATTCTATAGGAATTGTTTTTGCTGCATGTTAAAATTGTTTAGCCCACATTAGATGGTCTCCTGGCTTCAGGATTTACAATTACTTTATTACCCACTATTCAGCAACACAATAGCCTGGCCCAGGGATTATGACAAATCCTGCACTGTGTGGTATCAATAGTATAATCTGTCACTGTCAGAATGATGGGTATTCTACTGAAATCAGGCCATTTTTAAAGAAACAAGATGGTTTATTTTGAATGGACAGAATGTAATGTTTACAATGAATTTCAATCCATTTCATAACATTCCCCAGAACCTAGAAAATAACCAAACCTGTCACATGATCCATTTTACCAGGATCAGTTCACTTTGCTGAGTAATAAGTCTCTGAAACCATTTGGTGCTAAATATACAAAATCAGCTCTTGTCCTCCATATGAGACTTTCATAATTCTGCCCAACCCTGTGTATTGCAGGGATGTAACCAGGAAGGACTGCAGCTCACAGTAAACACCGTCAGGCCTGAGTCCAGCCTGGCCTCTGGGTGACAGATTTAAAACAGACATAAGGAGGAATCAATTCTCTCAAAGGGTCGTGATTCTGTGGCATTCACTGTCCCAGAGTATGATGGATGCTGGGACATGGTGAAGTGCAGTCAAGATAAGACCAGCCATGATCGTATCAAATAACGGATTGGGCCCAAGGGGCTGAATTGCCTACTTCCGCTCTTATTTCTTGTGTTCTTACATTCTTTGCCGCTCTGAAATAAAGAGATTGCTTGAAAATATTCAGAAGGCTGGCAGCATTGAGTTAATGGGCCAGATTTTCACAGGATCATCCAGACTGTATGGACTTTCACAAATAGCCAGATTCAGAAATCACAACTCACTTTCTGGCAGATCCCATTTTCACCAGTTGCTGTAAAAGCATGGACCAGCAAGTGCATAGGCAAGGGGACAGCACAGTGGCTCAGTGGTTAGCACTGCTGCCTCACAGGATCAGGGACCTGGGTTTGACTCCAACCTCAGGTGACTGTATGGAGTTTGTACGTTCTCCCCATGTCTGCATGGGTTTCCTCCAGGTGCTCTGATTTCCTCCCACGATCCAAAGATGTGCAGGTCAAGTGAATTGGCAATGCTAAATTGTCATGAAAAGAGTGTGGGTTAGTTGCATTAGTCAGGGGGTAATGTAGGGTCTGAGTGGGTTTCTCTCGGGAAGGTTAAGCTGAAAAGCTTGGTTCCACACTGGGATTCTATGGAACTATAAATTTGCTGGTACAATTGAAACCCAATGCCCTGGAAGAGTAGATCTGCACTTCACTCCAGGAGTTATCGCAACTTGCAGTGCGTTACATGACTTGATAATGGAGGCATCGATTTCTTAAGGCATAGATGGTGTGGAAAACTGTCACGCTGTCAAGTTATTTAAATCCTCAGCCCCTCAAAATTTTAAAACAATGACTGCCGGTGCCTGTGACTGTGAGAGAAAGAAAATTGAATTCTCTACACCAGAGGACTGTGAAGGTTCATTTCAAGACAGAGGTTGATAGATTTCTATGTTTTAAAATTATTAAGGAATATGGAGTTGATGGATTCCCCTACCACTTTGACAGATGTGTGAATAATGCAGGAAATTGATGTTGAGATACAAGATCAGCCATGACCTAGTTAAATGACAGAGCAGGGTTAAAGGGCTCCAATTTTGAATCCACGCTGACTCTCTCTAATGAGCTGAACATTTATAGGATTCAGTCACACTTCTCTTAATTATGGAGCAGGAAGGATGGGCCACATCTCATTATTTTAGCTCAAATAAAGGTCTGATGAACAAATTTCATCAAGATAAGGTTTGACACAACATTCAACATTAATTTCAAAAATATCCAGTTGAAATATGAAGTAAACATCATTTGCTTGAGAAAAAAAAATCAAAGCAATGTTAAAAATTTAGAAAATAAGGAACTGATAAAGATAACAAAAGTGCCAAGTAGCTGAGCTATCTGATAAAACCTGTTTTGCCTCTTGACTCAAAAGTAAAGCTAGAGAGAGGTAGTTTAGGTCCCAAGTCCTGGCAACCAGGAAAGGAGGAGGGCCACAACTAACACTAGCCTCACATTCACCTCCAAAGGTACCCACTCTTGATTGGTCCCAGCAGAATACCTGTGACAGGTTGAGTTGGAAGCATGTTGGGGCTCCTCTCTCAACCCAATGTGTGGATGGGTTTCTGCATACAGAACAAGAGAAGGTGAAGAGTCTCTCACATTGTCAATCAATCACACACTCATGCTCTCACTCAATCACACTCACATGCTCATTCACTCACTCATTCTTTCTGTCATACACACACTCAGTAACTCAGTCATACTCACTCACACACTGAGTACTTTCACTGACTCTCACACTCACTTGCTCTCACTCTCAGTCAGATACACTCACTCTCACTCACTCACTCTCCCACTCACTCACTTTCACTGCCATTCATGTTCATCCTAACTCTAAAACACATCCATTCAGACAGATGGATACACAAAACTACTTAGTCTCACACTCATTCATTCTCACACTAACTCATTACATTCACTAGTGAATTGAAGATCGCTAATATGACATGGGTAAGGCAACACTCAGGACACCACACAGGGTCTCACACAAGGTCCTGATACTCACAGGTCCACACACTTCACGCTGTGCCCCATACATGTGGTCCTCACACAGGGTTCCAAACTCAAGACCCACACAAAGGACCCACACACAGATCCATGCACACGACCATCACACATGACCCTCAAACAGGGCCCTCTCACACAGGACCCAAACTCAGGGCATATACACTGGCCCCCACACACAGGGTGCAGCATAGTAGGCCCATAAACGGACCTACACACATTCACAGGGCACATGGTTCTCATGTCCTACAGACCAGTTGTAAACCCAGCAGTTTACCTTCTAGAGATGTTAATCTATAACATACTAATTTTTCTCTTTCACATTCCATAAATGGCAGAGTTGAATGCACAGTTTCTAATCTAGAGGAAAGGATCCTCAAATACAGGAACTTTGGATGATTGTACAAAAACAAAATGTGGTGTAATTTTAAAAAGATTATGAACTCATGGGATTATAAAGTCACAACTTTCCCTATAAGTGACCCTCCCCTCATTGATCTCCCTCCTCTTCACAGATCCTCCCACTCACTCTCTGACCTCTAGAATTAGAGAGAAAGGGTCAGTAAGTGAGAAGGAAGGTAAGAGAGGGAGAGTCGGTGGGGGGAAGGGTAGTGAGGGAAGGTCAGCGAGGGGGAGGGTCAGTGGGGTGAGGGTCAATGATGGACAGTCAGTGAGGGGAGAGTGAGTGAGGGGGAGGGTCGGTGATGGACGGTCAGTGAGGGAGGGTCAGTGAGGAGAAAGGTCAGTGACGGAGGGACAATGATGGACAGTCAGTGAGGGGAGGGTGAGTGAGGGGGAGAGTCAGTGATGGATAGCCAGCGAGGGAAGGTCAGTGAGGGGTAGGGTCAGTGAGGGAGGATCAGTGATGGAGGGTCAATGATGGACAGTTAGTGAGGGGAGGGTCAGTGGGGGGAGGGTCAGTGAGGAAGAGGGTCAATGAGGGACAGTCAGTGAGGGGGAGGGTCAGTGAGAGTGAGAGTCAGTGAGGGAGGGTCAATGGGGGGAGGGTCAGTGAGTGTGAGGGACAGTGTGTGGAGGGTCAGGGAGGGAGGGTCAGTGAGGGAGGGTCAATGAGGGATGGTCAATGAGGGTGATGGTCAGTGAGTGGGATGGTCAGTGAGGGAGGGTAGTGAGAGATGGCCAGTGAAGGTGAGGGTCAGTGAGGAGGAGGGTTAGTGAGTGGGAGGGCCAATGAGGGAGGGTGAGTGAGGGGGAGGTCAGTGAGGGTAAGAGTCAATGAGGGAGGGTCAATGAGGGAGGGTCAGTGAGGGTGAGGGTCAGTGAGGGTGAGGGTCAGTGAGGGAGGATCAGTGGGGGAAGGTCAGTGAAGGTGAGGGTTAGTGAGGGGGAGGGTCAGTGAGGGAGGGTCAATGAGGGGGAGGGTCAGTGAAGGTGAGACTCAGTGAGGGTGAGGGTCAGTGAGGGTGAGGGTCAGTGAGTGGGAGGGTTAGTCACGGGGAGGATCATTAAGGGATGGTCAGAGTGTGAGGTTCAGTGATAGAGGATCAGTGAGGGGGAGGGTCAGTGAGGGGGAGGGTCAGTGAGGGGGAGGGTCAGTGAGGGGGAGGGTCAGTGAAGGAGGGTCAGTGATAGAGGGTCAGTGATGGCGAGGTTCAGAGAGGGGGAGAGTCAGTGAGGGAAGGTCAATGGGGGAAAGTCAGTGAGGGAGGGTTAGTCACGGGGACGATCATTAAGGGAGGGTCAGTGAGGGTGAGGGTCAGTGGGGGTGATGGTCAGTGATAGAGGGTCAGAGAGGGTGAGGGTCAGTGAGGGGGAGGGTCAGTGAGGGTGAGGGTGAGGGTCAGGGAGGGTGAGGGTCAGTGAGGGAGGGTCAGTGAGGATGAGGGCCAGTGGGGGAGGGTCAGTAAGGGTGAGGGTGCATGTCAGTGAGAGTGAGAGTCAGTGAGTGGGTGGGTCAGTGAGGGAAAGTCAATGACGTAGGGTTAGTGACGGGGAGGGTCATTAAAGGGAGGGACAGTGAGGGTGAGGGTCTTGAGGGTGAGGGTCAGTGGGGGAGGGTCAGTGAAGGTGAGGGTCAGTGGGGGGGGTCAGTGAGGGTGAGGGTGAGGGTTAATGAGGGAGAGTTAGTGGCAGGGGAGGGTCATTGAGGTGTTAGCAGCCTGTCAAATAGTGAGGGAGTAGGCAAAGCAATTGAAAAACCAGGGCATGTGAATCTGTACTGGTTTTACACATCATGAAAACAAACATCCTGTTCGCAAATGCAAATACCATCCCAATCAATTGGCCAGGGTTAATGCAAACCAACTTTAAATGTTGAGTCACTGTGCACTTTTCCATTTCAAATAATTTTATTTTTCATCCCTAAGACATGGGCATCACTAGCAAGACCAGCAATTATTTTCTATAGCACACGGGTTTGGTATACATAATAGAGGATATACTGGTTCAGTACACACTATACAGGATATACTGGTTCAGTATACATTATATAGGATACACTGGTTCGGTATACATTATACAGGATACACTGGTTCGGTATCCATAGTACAGGATATACTGGTTCAGTACACATAATACAGGATACACCTTATACAATATATACTGGTTTTGCTGCTCGTGCTGCAGTCTCCTCTATATTGACAAAGCCAAACACAGAGAATCTCCACTCGGCCCACAATTTGCCCCAGCTTTTCAACTCAATACATTTCCTTCCTTTCACAAAGACATCTCTGTCCTTGCCCTGCTGCACAGTCCCAGTGATATTCAATGTAACTGAGTAAAATGCCTCATCTGTCAGTTAGGAGCTTATAGTCTTCTGAACTCAACACTGAACTCCAGACATTCAGTGCATGATCTGTCCCCTTCTGTTTCTTTTAATCATGTATTTATCTGAGTCTTATTTTCACAGTTTTAATTTTGGACACGGCTATTCATCATTCTGCATTCACACCCAGTCTGGACCAAGGCTTTCTTTCACTATTGTAAGCATCACTTCTCCCTTTTGACCCATAAGATCTTTGTTACTTCATATCTCTCAGGCTTTCCTTGATCTCCCCTTGTGGTCTTCATTTTCCTCCCCCTTTCAACAGCATCAAACTTGTCATATTGCCATCTTCCTGAAGAACAGTCAAATTGGGTCTGAAACATTGACTCTGTTTCATTCACTGCGGTTGCTGCCAGATTTGCTGTGTATTTCCAGCACTTTCTGTTCTTATTTCAGATTTCTGGCATCCAGTTTACAAGATAACTGTTACAGCTTCTGGTGTGTCCGTATCCACTTCCACTAAAGCCTGGCCCTGGACGATGTGCTACAATTCCACACCACCCATTGCTCCATGACTATGACTTTGACATTATTTTTATTGAGCTGAAAATGTGTTGCTGGTTAAAGCACAGCAGGTTAGGCAGCATCCAAGGAACAGGAAATTCGACGTTTCGGGCCAGAGCCCTTCATCAGGAATGAGGAGGGAGTGCCAGGCAGGCTGGCACCCTCTCCTCATTCCTGATGAAGGGCTCTGGCCCGAAACGTCGAATTTCCTGTTCCTTGGATGCTGTCTAACCTGCTGTGCTTTAACCAGCAACACATTTTCAGCTCTGATCTCCAGCATCTGCAGACCTCACTTTTTACTCGATTATTTTTATTGAGTTCTGTTCCTAAGTCAATTCTTTTGTCCTTGGGATATCTGCCATCTTCCCCTGTATTGTAAGTAATAATACAAAGTAATTTTTCTGAAAATCTGACATTTCCTTATTTTCATGGTGTGAACACCCACTGAAGTAGTGTCCTGTTCAGGTAAGCCCTGCTATTCTTAGAGTTGGAAGAAATGTTATAATTATTTCTAAGATATGAACTGTATCCCAATTTCTCTAACTTCCAGATGAAGCTTGTTAGAAAGCAGAGACCAGGTTTCTGAAATGAACAAGAATGACCATTTATTCTAAGTAATTACACTATAGCTACAAGGAATCAGATATACACCACTGGTATAAAAGCTATGAAGTAAATGTCTAATTTCCTATCGACTCCCCTTTACATAAACATACACATACATATACAGATACACACTCGCACACATGCACAAAAGGGCACACATACAGGCATGCACACACATTTACACACGAACACAGGCAGACAGATAGATACACAAACAGGCACACACAGGCAGGAACACACACAATCACGTGCTCACATACAGATAAGCATACACACATCGACACACAGAAACACACAGTCACATATGCTCACCTACAGATTAACATACACACACCAACACACAGAAACACACACACAGACACACATACTCAGACAAACAGATAGGGAATCAATTATTGACAGAAGTTCAAAAACTGCAAAGTCAGTTCAGAATCCTTGCATCCTGATTCTGATGTTGAGATAATCCTTCTTCAACTAACCAAGCCCTCTATGTTCAGTTGTCTTTCACTGGAAACTGAATTGTAAGAAATACAACACCATTTATTCACTTGGAAAGTGTCTCCAATTTATCAATTAAAATGTCACAACTCATAGCAACTACTGCAGGAAAAGTAATTGGTTTTCTGTAAGTTTAAAACTGAGATTTTTTAACTGGAGAGAACAGACAGCTTCTGATAAGGAGAGCAACTGTATACATTTCTGTGTCAGTTTGCTGTCTCTCACTGTCTGTGTCCTTGTAACTTGTTACCTGTCCTGATCTGCTCAGTTAGCTCAGAACCAATCAGCTTCACTTGGAAACAACTCCTCAGCTCCTGATCATCTGCACATTGCAGTCACACACAAACACAAAACCAGAGTTAACAACAGATACTTGAATTCCTTGCTGTGAAATCGTGTAACTATCCTGTTAAATATCTGTTTTTAAAAACAGTTCTTTCCCCTTGCAGTTTTTTTTAAAACACCAAAATAAAACAATATGGTCCTAACAATTTACAAAATCAACATTATTGTTTTCAAAGAGCTTGCTAGTTTTCTGAGTACTATTTTCTGGATGAGATTAGATGCCCTACAGTATGGAAACAGGTCCTTTGGCCCAACAAGTCCACCCCAACCCAATTCCCCTACCCTATATTTACCCCTGGCTATTGCACCTAACATTATGTCCAATTTACCTGGCCAGCATGTCTTTAGATTGTGGGAGGAAACCCACGAAGACATGGGGAGAATGTGCAAACACCACACAGACAGCTGCCTGAGGCAGGGATTGAACCCAGGTTCCTGGTGCTGTGAGGTAGCAGTGCTAACCGCTGAGCCACTGTGCCGCCCCTAATTTTTTTTTTTGTTGCTCTATCTGTTTCCTTGTCCTTTTGCTGTTCAAGGTTAACGTTGAGGCAGCCCATGGCTGAAGGTGACACAAAATGGCTGCCCTTGAATTTTTATTTGACGCAGAGATGATGTAAAAGAGTTTTTAGCTGAAGCAAAACCTTGTTAATTTTAGTCTTAAAGTCAATCCATACATTAGGAGAATTGTAGCTTTGTGGATAAAATAAATTCAAAGTGACACGATTAAGATAACATTAAAAATCTTCAAATGAATACACAAAGTGTCCTGTTGCAAACACACAGCTGCAGTTATTTGTGCAGAAACCATTTGATAAAAAAATTCCCTTGACAGGATAAGTAACATCTGTTAATATCCAGCTCAAAGTTAGTAGTTTAGCAGGGATTAAAAGAAAAGACTCGTTAGGCAATTGTTATTATGTTTTAAATATACCTATAAGGGGCATTGTGAAATTCTAAATATAACCTACAAATTAATGTAAAGGGATTTAACTGAATTCCTAAGAGCTGTGAAACCTAAACAGTAAAAAGAAGTCCACTCCATTATCAGGAGGGGTGAAGTGACAAGGATGGGGAATAGGAGTTGGGGGGAGAGGGGGTGAGTGCAGAAGTAGTTGTTAATGGTAAATGTGACTTTAAGAAAATAAGCAATGGCACAACTTAAGTTACTGATGACGACAGTTTGAGAAGATCATTACATTCAAAAGATCAAGTGGAGAATGAAAAAGATAAACTATAAGACCTGGACAGCACTGCTGTCTCACAGTACTAGCTGTATTCAAGTCCAGCCATGGGAGACTGTCTGTGTGGTGTTGCACATGCTCCCCACCTTCCGTATGGGTTTCCAAACGGTGCTCCTGTTTCTTCCCACAGTCCAAAGGTTAGATGGACTGGTCATGTCAAATTGCCCATAATGTCCAGGGATGCGTAGGTTAAAGGGATTAGCCATGGAAAAAGTAGGGCTATAGGGACAGGGTGGTGGGTGGGTCTGGGCAGGATGCTCTTCGGAGGGTCAGTGTGGACTTGATGGTCTGAATGGTCTGCTTCCACACCATAAGGATTCTATGAAGATAAGGGTGAGGATAAGGTCATGCCTTCCATCTTAAGAATCTAAATAAATTTGTTTTTAATGACTTTGTAAAACTGTGGAAATAATTGAATTTTGGTCTTATCAATGGAATTTAAATTGATGCGGTATTATTTAGTAAAGGGAAGTTTATGAGAAGTGTTTACAATTGAGACAGTAATGTTCATCTAAGAATCAAACTTCTGTTTAAAACCCACTTACAGTATTGTAAACAGAGGAAGCTATAACTGCAAGACAGTGAGACTCTGTTTGTTTGATCTCCTAAGGTTGACTGAAAGAGACGTTATTCCCCAACTTGTGAGCTTTGTCAAAGAGCTAACACGATATAACGTCATGCATAACTAACTTTATATCAGAGGAGCAAATTACTGCAGATGCTGGAATCTGAACTGAAAGCAACAAAGACTGGAGATCACATCGGATCAGAAAGCTCCATAGAGAGGAAGCAAGCTAACGTTTTGAGTCCAGAAGAGTCATTTAGATTTGAAACATTTTCTTCTTTTCTTTCCATGCAGTCTGCCTGATCTGCTGTGATCTCTAGCACATTTTCTTAACTTTATATTGGAACTGATATTACAGATTTTATTCCAATTAGTAGAAACGAACATCCTTTTTTATGTCCGGTAATAAGGTTAGTAAGGGTTATACATTCCATAATAGAATTTGTAAGTCATTAGTGATAGGCAAGTATCCAGTTGATTGGCAATTGACTTGATGCAGCTAACAAATAACTGGGAAGGGGCATATATGTCAGTATTGGAATGTGATTAAATAATATCTATTGTAAAATCCGATGGACGGATGATAAAGGTGTTTGCTAAACATCATGAGATCATGAGAGGACATACGGTTATCCATTGAGTTGTCCATCATTGATCATGGGTTTACAAGATGTAATGTATAGTTTAGGGCGATGTGGCTAATAATAACATCAATGGTGCATGTAATCACTGGAACATGCAATGCATAAATATGCTGTACCTGGCAGAGAGAGGCAATGCATACTGTGGAAGCTGCTTCCACTCTCGACTCTAATTTCCAACATCTGCAGTCCTCACTTTTGCCTATCAACTAAGGTCCAGATCAATACAATTATATTATGATTACAATTAAGTAAAATGTAAACATTGTTGGCTATTCAATAAATCTGACACATTACTCATTGTTAATTTGCTTCTCCTTATCAAAAATCCTCATTAACATTCCTTTTTCTTATTACAGGACCTAAGCACAGTTTGATTAGTCCAAAACAATTTTCTATCTTTTAATTCTACTCTATCAACAATTGAGGATATTTAAAAATTACTCATTCACGGATGTGGGCATTGTTGGCTTGACCGATATTTATTGCTCATATTTAAATGACTTGGATATAGTGGGGTGAGTGCCTTCTTGAACTGCTGCAGTCTATGTGCTCTAGACACACTCACAGTTAGAGAGGCAAGGAATTCCAGAATTTGACCCTGCTGCAATGAAGAAATGGAAAGATATTTTCAAGTCAGGACAATGAGTGGCTTGGAGGAGTGGATGTTCCCATGTATCTGCTGCCCATGTCTTTCTAGATGGTTGTGAGTTTGCAAGGTGCTTACTCAGGAGCCTTGGTGAATTACTACAGTGCATATTTTATCTTGCCATTATTTATATTTAATGGAGGAAATGAATGGCTAAGCTGGTAGAAATCAAGTGGGTTGCTTGTCTTGGATAGTGTCAAATGTCTTGGATATTTTTGGAGTTGATCTTCTGACTTGTGCCTTGTAGATGGTGCACACATTATGGTGCAGAGTAAGTCACTGACTTCCAAACTCTGACCTGCTTTTGATGCTTGTATCTGCTCCTGTCGGAAACTTACCATCATGGTCCATGTTACTTATCTGACACACCATCTTCACACTTCCACTGCAGCTCCTTTGCAACCATTCCATCATCCAACCATGCTCTGGTCAATCCCTCTTTCTGCTGCCCTCCACTTTGCCTTCTAGCCATGGAGATGTACAGCATGGTTAGAGAGAGATCTCTTTTCAGTTCTGAACAAATGTTCAACTTTCTTTTTGAGATGTCACTTCTTCGAGTTCTTTTTGCTCCTGCATATTCAATTACCTTTTTCTTTTGTCTTCTGCTCTTTAAATGGAATTGTCAATCTGTGTTTTATCAGTTATTTTTCAAAGGCCTTTACTTCCTTCCGCAATCCTGATTTATTGTCCAGTTTTCTGAGGCAGACAGGACTGTGGATAGAATGAAGCATCTTATGAGTATTTTCCTTGTTACAGGCATGTGTTCTCTTGTTGCTACACATCTCCATCTTCATGATATTACTTCAGGCCATCTCTATCCTCATTCTAATTTCAGCATCGCATCTGCCATCACATAACTATTTCTCTGAAGTTGGCAAATGCATCAACTTGTTCCATTGTGGCACCATCCAATTCAACCTTCACTCTCGTTTCTCCCAATGTATTTCTTTTAACTACCATTGTTTGGGTCTTTTTGATGTTTGTATTCAATCTATATTCACAATATGTTCACAGGGCAGCACAGTGAATCAGTTATCTCACAGCACCAGCGACCTGGGTTCAATTCCAGCCTTGGGTGACTGTCTGTGTGGAGTTTGCACATTCTCTCTGTGTCTGTGTGGGTTTCCTCCCACATTCAAAGGTGTGTGGGTTAGATGAATTGGCCAAGCTATATTTCCCATAGTGTTCAGAGATATGTAGGTTAAATGCATTAGTCGGGGGAAATGTAAAGTAATAAGGTATGGCAGTGGGTCAATGTTTGGGGGGTTGGTGTGGACTTGTAGGGCCAATTGGCCTGTTTCTACACTGTAGGGGATTCTATTATGTTTTTATATTCTACACTTACAATCTATATTCTAAACCTTTGGATTTTACTTAAGCCTATTCTGATTCTGCCAGTAACATGGTTCCATTAACGTACCTCAAGTTGGTTATGTTCATGCCTCCCACTTTTGGCCTGATGTTACATCTAACTCTGTGCATAATTGTTCAATGTACAGATTGAGTAAATTTGGTGATAGTACACTTGCACACTCCTCTCCTCATGGGAAACAAGCTTGATTGTCCCTCTTCTATCATGAATTTTGCTCTTTTGTTTCAATGTAGACTTTGGATCAATCTCACATCTTTACTGACAATATCACAGCTCAGTAACAGTTCTATACAACACATTCAAACATGTTTCATCATCTTAGAAGCATATGTAAATGTTCCTGTTTTCTTCTGGATAATTTTCAAGCTTTTTTTTAGATAAATAACTGGATATCTTCTTAAATATTTCCCTTCAAATTCCTACTCTTGTTTTAAAGTCAGATGTAATTCTTTAATTTTTGTTTCAAATGTATTATTATTTCTTTCTATTGATTTTCACCAAGCATCTTTTTAATAAGCTACTTCATTACATTTCAAATTCTGAAATGATAATGCTCTATTGCTTTAGGTCTCTTCAGTAACTGAAATAATGCCTGTCTCGGTTCAGTTGGAAAGTATCCTTTGGTATATGTTTGATCACAGGTTTCAGTTATCACTTCTTTATCTGTTTCTCTAGGGCTTTCAGAAGTTCTGTTGTTATTTCATCCATGCCTGGAGCTTCCCCTGTACTCAGTTCAAAGTATGTTTACCTCTGATATCTAAATGTTTGGTCTATCATTTGCCTCTATATTTTGAGGATTCCCTCAGGTTGGATCATCATACATTTCAATTGCAAGTTCTGTCTATCAGTTTTACTGCTGCAGTAACTTTAGTAGGTCGTGTATCACAATACTTAGTGCCCCTACTTCAAGGCTTGACGTTCTGGGCTTGAATCCTATCTTGGGACTTGGTAGTCACAGAGACTGTGTCATAATGTGGTCAGGAAAATTGACGATCAACCTGTTGCTATGGCAATGGCAGGTTGAAAGAACAAGAGGTATACCTGGTCCACTAGACACATGCAGAAATCTCACAGCAACAGCCTCTCCATAATAAGAGACTCTGTGCAAAGGTTCATGCTATGAGCAAATGTCCTCTTCATCCCAGGGAACTACCACATACACTACATTATTTTCCAATCACACACCACTGCCTTCATCTTTAATGTGTCTTTATCGATTGTTGCCCTTTTCTTTCTGTTTGTCAAAGGTTTCACATTCTAATTAACAACTCCAATTTTGTGATATTCTTTCAATTCCAATATTTCATCACTCATTTCACTACACCAGTTATCTTTTGGCTGCAATCTTTAGTTGCTTTTCAATTTCATCATAGAAATGTAGACAATACGTGCAGGAGTAGGCCACTGGACCCTTTGAGCCTGCACCACCATTCAATATGATCACGGCTGATCATGCAATCTCAGTGTCCCACTCCTGCTTTCTCGCAACCATATTTCTTTTGTTTCCTCTTCCCAATATCATTCTGAGCATCTCATCTGTCATCTATTCCTTGGCGTTGTTTTCTTTCTATTTTGGTAAGATTTTCTCCACACAATGTTGTGTGTTCACTTTCATGTTTTTTTTTCCCCAAGTGCTTTCCATCTCTTGGTTTGGGAAAATGCAATTAATGTAGTTAGATCTTGGTTGACTGGCATAGTGGTCTGAATGGCCTCCTTCTGTGCTGTAGTAATCAATGACTCTCACTGTGTTTGTTCTGATGCCCTAATCCTGAGAGAGGTAGACATGATTTCACTTAAAGAGTGAAGGCTGTCTGATATTCTCATCCTTCAACCTTTTTAGGTGAAAATGGTCACATATCTTTTTTCCTTTTTGGTTGGTAGTTCCTGTTTCACTGTGATTATTGTCACAAGGTGATAATGATCTGGAGTTATATCCATGCTGTGATATGTATGAAATGTTCTTTACACTGTATTGAAAATGCTGTTTGCATGTACTATCACAGAATTGTTTGATTTCTGTTCGAGTTGTCTGGACTTTTCCAAGTCACAGTCTTCCTTCTGGCTGCTTAAAGGAAGTGTTTGCCACCAGCTGGTCATTTTCTTGATGAGATGTATCAGTCTCGATTCTCCCTTACTTCTCTATCCAAGAGCACATTGACCGATCTTTTCTCATTGACTTTAAAATTTAAGTCACACACTGCAATTCCACTTCAGCCGTTTTAGCTTGATCATAGCATTTCTGGATGCCACCATAAACTGTCTCCATTTCTGCCTCACTGTGACCTTGTGTCAGGGCATCAATTAGTATGACATTCAGATCAAAAAGCTTTCCTTTGAAATTAATCACGGAGGCGCTTCCTCTGTCCACTTGGGTCTTGCCTGCTGTTTTGGAGCTGGGAAGTAGAGCACCTGCTTGGGAAGTCTCGTGTCAATCACGCAGACGAGGTACCCAGCCCATCGTAGCCGATCAAGGGTGGACAGTGCCTCGATGCTGGGGATGTTGGCCTGGTTGAGGACAGTGGTGTCGGTGTGTCTTTCTTCCCAGTAGATGCGCAGAACCTTGCTCAGGCAGCATTGGTGGAACTTCCCCAATGCCTTGAGGTCCCTGCTGTAGACAGTCCATGCCTCAGAGCCATATAGGAGGGTGGGAATTGCACAGCTCTGTACACAATGATCTTGGTGTCAGTATTATGTTGTTCTTGAACACCCTTTTCCTTAGACAGTCAAAGGCTGTATTAACACACTGGAGGTTATGCTGGATCTCTTCCATCAGTAGCTACTTTGACTTACTGGCCACTCCTGAGGCATTGGGAGTGCTCAACGTTCTCTAAGATCTCCCCATGGACCTTGATGTTTAGGAGTTTGCTCTGCAATGCTGGGCCAGGTTGGTAGAGGACCTTTGTCTTGCAGACGTTCTGGGTGAGACTCATGCTCTCATATCCAGCAGTAAAGATGCTGATGATGATCTGGAGTACATTCTCTGAGATTGCACATACTCCTCACAGGTGATATTGTTTTACCCAGTCGTGGCTGGTTGTGTCTCACCTTTTGCTGGTTGCTGCTTTCCTGCAAACCTATTCGGATTTTCTGTCCCTTCCCGCCTTTTCACACCTAAGGGACATGAGAATGATGTCTCCACACTAGACTGGCCAAAGTTGATAGGCCCTTCACTGAATTTTCTACGACTGCTGAATCACAATCATGGTGTATGACCACTGAGTGTGCAATGTCTACAACCTGGTGTTACACATTTGAGATGGAGAGCTGTGGGAAATTAGCTCCTCCTACCTTTCTGATGTGGGTTTCAATGTTTTGGTAGTGGATCAAGGATACAAATCCACACAAAAACCCCCAAATATTTCTGTTCCTGTTCTTGTTACCTTGCTAGTCCAGTAATTTAGCAATGTGGATAGACAGTAGCAAAGTGGTAATGTCACTGGACTAGTAATCTGGATGCTAAGTTAACATTATAGTGAAATGGGTTCAAGTCCTACTGTGACAGATGGTGAAATTTCAATTCCAGAACCAGCTAGAATGACGAAGCTGGCCTACGGTGACTATATGACTATTGTAAAAATTTATCTGGGGCAGTCTTGTTCTCTAGGTTAAGGAAGCCTACATTCTTACCTGGTTTGGCCACGTAGTATTATGATTGATCCTGAACTGCCCTCTAAATTGGAACAGTAAGTCATCCAGTTCAATGAGTGAATTTTTAATAAAACTTGTGTGACGCAAATTGTCCGTAGAACATAGAATATTACAGCACAGTACAGGCCCTTCAGCCCTCAATGTTGCGCCAACCTGTGGAACCAATCTGAAGCCCATCTGTCCTACACTATTCCATTTTCTGCCATATGTTTATCCAATGACCATTTAAATATCCTCAAAGTTGGTGAGTCCACTACTGCTGCAGGCAGTGCATTCCATGCCCCTACTGCTCTCGGAGTAAAGAAACTACCCCTGATATCTGTCCTATATCTATCACCCTTCAATTTAAAGCTATGTCCCCCCATGCTAGCCATCACCATCCGAAGAAAAAGGCTCTCACTATCCACCCTATCGAACCCTCTGATTATCTTATATGTCTCAATTAAGTCACCTCTCAACCTTCTTCTCTCTAATGAAAACAGCCTCAAGTTCTTCAGCCTTCACTCCATGCCAGGCAACATCCTAGTAAATCTCCTCCAAACCATTTCCAAAGCTTCCACATCCTTCCTCTAATGCGATGACCAGAACTATACGTAATGCTCCAAGTGCAGCCACACCAGAGTTTTGTACAGCTGCAGCATGACCTCATGGCTCCAAAACTCAATCCCTCTACTAATCAAAACTAATACACCATATGCCTTCTTAACAATCCTATCAACCTGGGTTGAAAATGTGTTGCTGGTTAAAGCGCAGCAGGTCAGGCAGCATCCAAGGAACTGGAAATTCAACATTTCGGGCAAAAGCCCTTCATCAGGAATGAGGAAAGTGTGTCCAGCAGGCTAAGATAAAAGGTAGGGAGGAGGGACTTGGGGGAGGGGCGATGGAGATGTGAGAGGTGCTATCAACCTGGGTGGCAACTTTCAGGGATCTGTGTGCATGAACACCGAAATCTCTCTGTTCATCTACGCTATCAAGAATCTTACCATTAGCCCAGTACTCTGCATTCCTGTGGCTCCTTCCAAAGTGAATCACCTCACACTTTTCTACATTAAACTCCATTTGCCACCTCTCAGCCCAGCTCTGCAGCTTATCTGTGTCCCTCTGTAACCTGCAACATTCTTTAGCACTATTCACAACTCCATCAACCTTAGTGGCATGGTACCTGTCACCTTATTAGCCCAAGCCTCAATGTTGTCTAGATCTTGTTGAAGTTGAAAATGGACTGCTTCAATTGTGTGGAGTCATGAATGGTGCTGAATATTGTCTAATCTTCAGCAAAGATTCCTACTTCTGACCTTATGATGGAGGGAAGGTCATTGATGAAGCAGTGAAAATGGTTGAGCCTTGGACACTACCATGTGGGATTGGGTGCTCTTCTGGTGCTTTACAGTGTCCCAATCTCTAGACATGAGGACTTGGGTTCAAGTTCCAAGTCCAACCTACTCCAGAGGTGAGTATTAACAGTCCTCAACAAATTGATTCGAAAATACAAACCCGAAGGATTTGGCAGAAAGAAAGTAAGAAGAAAGGTATCATTTTCAAGATGGAAGGATGGATCATGGATCAGTGTTTGGCTTCAGCGATTTGTATTTTATCAATCAATCACTTTGATAGGTCAAATGTGTGTAACATTTCAAAGTACAAAGCTGGGTAGGAAGATGGGATGTGAGAACACATTATCTATGCTCTGAAGTGGTCTAACAAGCTATTCAGTAAGAAGGTTCATGTCCAAAGTGTGAAATGATTAATGTATAAGACAATACAGGTTACAGCTGAAACAAAATTCTTTAGCTTTTGTAGTAAATCAACATTGCAATTATTCTGGAAGGCTCATGGTTCCTGTGCTTCTCATCTCCAATATGGAGCATTCATTGACATCAGGAAAGTAATGCTGTCAGCAAGAACTCAGGTGGTTTAGTTTACAAAGCCAAGACTAAGAAACAGAATATGTTGACATCAATACCAGCAACATGAAGATGATTATCACTTTTATGTTAAGTTACATGGGCCAGGACTCAGGTGGGATTTCTCTTGGGATTGCATATTAATTTCAATTCTCAAAGTTTCAGAGATCAGGCAACTGCTATACCATTTGTTGCAGCATCTAAAACATTTTTGATTAAGATCGAGAGTATTGTAAAATGTGTTCACCAAATGTCTTTTCCTGTTAAGGTCTGACCTTCTCTCTCGTTTTTTGGATGCTCTGGCAGAACCAGGTTGGTGTAGCTTCTTCAATAAATATCCTCACAAATATTTACTTCTTAAAAAAAGGTCAAATGGGGGCAAGTCAGTAAATCCCAAAATACTGACAATCTGTGATACTTCAAATCAATGTTGTCACCGTAAAAACAATGGTCACATCAACATGCATAACCTGCAAATCTAATTTCATTCAGTGAATAACAGATCAGTTCACACCAGAATGGTCAGGACAATTGTCAAACTTTGATTGATTTCAGGGAGATCTATAGCCACATTTCCCTTGGTCAGGAAGGAAAATATTTGCCCAAGTGTATTTTTTTTATTCAAGGTATATTAGTATTACTAGCCAGTACCCAGCTCTGATTACCCTTGACAAGGTGATGGGTGTCATGTTAATATTGGCTCAACAATCAATTGCTCTTCGGGGATTGATTACCTCCATGAGTTAGTTTATTTAACACAGTAAAATGCATTTCTTGTTTTGATTCAGATAGCACAGCAATGGACTGATTTCAGTCTGTGCAGCATATTGTAAGGAAGACAATGTGGAACACTGGAAGGACATTGACAAATTGGTAGAATGGATGGATAGGTGGAAGATGAAGTTCAGTGCAGAGAAGTGTGAGGTGATGCGCTTTGGTCAGAAGAACATTGAAAGACAATATCAAATAGAGATTACAATTCTAAAAGGAATGCAGGAGCAGAGCAATTGGGTGTATGTGCACACAGATCATTGAAGATGGAAGGACAGGTGGAAATAGCCGGTAATAAAGGACACTGAATTCGTGCCTTAATTAATGGGGGAATAACAAAAAGAGAGACCCCTAGATGTTCACGTCCATAATTCTTTCAAGTTTACATCACATATAGATAGAGTAGTTAAGAGAACATTTAGCATGCTTGCCTTCATTATGCCGAACTTTGGAAAAATGGAGTTTGGGCATTATATTGAGGTTGTACAGGACGTTGGTGAAGCCTTTTCTGGAGTATTGTGGCCTATTCTAATCTCCCTGTTACAGCAAGGATATTATTAAGCTGTAGAAGGTTCAGAAAAATTTAGCAGGATATTGGCGGGAATAGAGGGTTTGAGTTATAAGGAGAGGTCGGGACATTTTTCACTGGAGTGTAGGAGATTGAGAGGTGACCTTACAATGGTTTACAAAATAATGAGTGCTGTGGATAAGGTGGACAACAGGTGTCTTTTTCCCAGTGTGGGAATGTCAAGACTGGGGGCATATTTTTAAGGTGAAAGGAGAAAGATTTTTAAAAAAGACAAGGGGCAATTTCATTTACACAAAGAGTGGTTCATGCAGGGAAAGAACTTCCTGAGGAAGTGGTGATGCAGGTACAGTGCAATGCTTAAAGGACATTGAGGTACGTACATGTGTAAGGAATGTTTGGAAGGATGTGAGCCAAGTGCAGGCAGGTGGGACTAGTTTAGTGTGGGGTTATGGTCAGTATGGACTGGTTGGACCATGATGGTGCTGTCACTTTAAAAAGGATATTTTGACTTTTGTTTTGCTTTGAGGAGAGGTCATAAAGGCAGAGGTGCCAAAGAGTCTACTCTTACAACAGAAGGGGAGTGGCCAGTTCTCCCAGTTCAGGTTGCTTCTAGTTTGTTTTTTTTAGCTGTAACAGTCACAAGATATGTGAGTTCAGGGGCATTGCAAGCTTCAGTAAAGAATTCC
Source organism: Hemiscyllium ocellatum (assembly GCF_020745735.1). NCBI lineage: Eukaryota > Metazoa > Chordata > Chondrichthyes > Orectolobiformes > Hemiscylliidae > Hemiscyllium > Hemiscyllium ocellatum. The sequence continues at coordinate 5,184,124 of NC_083437.1, forward strand.
TCTGGCTGTCTTCTGAAATCCCTCTCTGGATTCTGCTACCTCCTCTCTGTAAAAATCTGTGTTTGAATTTACCTTTTTGCCACGGGGTGTGTTTGTCAGCTGGGACTGGATTGGAACAGTTAATTAATAAAAGTTGCTGTATCAGGTCAGTTAAGCTTTCCAATCGTTGTTATTCTAAATTCTACTTTCTTTTGTTTGTGTCTCAACTGTAGTGTTAAATAAATTCTATTTGCTTAAAGCTGAGTGGTTTGACCAGTTCAATCTGAAACACCTGGAACACCCACTTTACATTCCTTTAAAATAAGAAAAAAAAGGCTCTAGGCTACTTTCCTAAAATGTTTTGAGGGGGGTGTCTGGCTTGGTCCATAATAGATTGAGGGCTCTTATCAGGATTGACCCTATAACTCTACTATGGGTTTAGGGTTGTTGGACTCAAAGGTGGCGAGTGGAAAGTGTTAGTGTCTTTTGTTCCAGGTGTTGAATTCAGTTTGTTTAAACAGCGCTTTGCATAGTAATGGCTCTTTCAGCCACGATGAGTTTTCTGGGGGGTGGGTGGAGGAAGTGACTTTAGGGGTTTTACAAAAGGTGAGCAAGGGGTTTTATAAAAGGTGAACTGGCAGACAAGCTACATGAAGGGGAAAGAGAAGTTAAAAATTCAGGTGTTTACATTGTAATAAAGTAGGCAACATGAAGTCACAGTGTCGGTGGGTTAGAAAACACATCGGGAAGATGGATATAGGAAAACAGGATAAACCAGGGAATTTTGTTAAAGTGGTAAAGGAAAGCACAGTGAAGGCTAAAAAGCTGCGCCAAAATGTTGAGCCTGGTCAGAGGTTGGCTGAGAAGAAAGTGCCAACCCTTCTTAAATCATTTACTTGTAAGGGTAAGGTTTACTCGCTTAGGCCAGGAGTAACAGGTAAAGAAATTACAGTATTAAGACATGTCAGTCTTTAATTGGAGATATGTAACTTGAAGGACAATTTTCAGAAAAAGTGGAATTCATGGTGATATGAGAAGTGCTCCAACATGTGGAGTGAAGTCAGAGTGACAACTGAAAAGTGGGGATGTGATGGTAGGAGTACTGGAGAAACTCTCAGCTCCAGGAATACAGTTTGTTCTTGGTAATGATATAGCTGGATCACAGGTAGGAGTGCGGCCTACTGTGGTTGAAAAGCCAGTGGAGAATCAGGTAACTAAGGTATTACAGGAAGTATATCCTGAGACTCTGTGATAACAAGGTCACAAAGCCATCGGTTGAAACAGGAGGAGAAATCAAAGAATACAAATAAGGAAGTTGAAGTAGAATGATCAGGGACCATGTTTGATTGAACGGTTGAGAAAAGCAAGAAAAAGTGGAGGACAAACTGGATATTTTTAGCTCAGAGAAGTTAACTGACTTACAACAGAAACATGAAAAACAAAGCCAGTTGTATCAAATTGTATCAAAAGTATACATAGAAGAAGAATCTGAGTGTATTTCCGAATATTACTATCTTAAAAATGTTGTCGTGATGAGGAATTGCAGGTGATCACATATTCAAGCAGATAACAAATGGGCAGATGTTCATCAAGTTGTAATACCAGTGGGTTATAGAAAAGTCGGGTTACAGGTAGCATATGAACTACCAGTAGGAGGTCGTTTATGGCTAAGAAAATCTCAATCTAAAATACAAAAACAGTTTTACTGGCCTGGACTGGACAAGGATATAGCTGAAGTTTGCCAAACATGTCACATTGGAAAACTGCAGCAAGTAATGAAATCTTTAATACCCATTCCTGCATTTGAGGAACCTTTTGCAATGACATACATAGAACATAGAACATAGAAAAACACAGCATAGTACAGGCCCTTTGGCCCTCGATGTTGCGCCGACCAAAGCCTACCTAACCTACACTAGCCCAATAACCTCCATATGCTTATCCAATGCCCGCTTAAATGACCATAAAGAGGGAGAGTTCACCACTGCTACTGGCAGGGCATTCCATGAACTCACAACCTGCTGAGTAAAGAATCTACCCCTAACATCTGTCCTATACCTACCACCCCTCAATTTAAAGCTGTGTCCCCTAGTAACAGCTGACTCCATTAACAGAAAAAGGTTCTCAGTGTCTACCCTATCTAAACCCCTAATCATCTTGTACACCTCTATCAAATCTCCCCTAAACCTTCAGTGGTGAGAGGACCACTGAACTTAATTAAAGAGAAATCAGTGAGTCAGAATTCAGAGACCACATATTTGGACTTCGTGTCAAATTTTAGGAACGTTTAAATAGAGTGGGAGAGTTGGCTTTAAAAAGCTCATCGCATATGATGAGACAGGAAACAGACAAGAAATCAAAAGCTCGTAATTTTGCTTATGGAGATAAATTATTAGTGTTACTTCCAGTGATAGGTTTAACATTGACAAACAACGTTTAGTGGACTTTATGAAATTGAAAGGAGGTTAAGTAATGTGAATTATTTGATAAGGGCTCCAAATAAAAGAAATCTCACAGAGGGTGTCATGTTAATATGCTCCAACGGTATTAGACAGGATGGAAAGCCAAAGGAGAATATATTACTGATTACAACACAGCGTGAAGAACCAAGTTCAGAGGATACTAAATTCGGCATTCCTCAAATTAAATTGGGCAATGAGGAAGTTCTCAAAAATTGGGATAAGTTATTGAGTTACCTTCCAGAAGAAATTCAAAATGACCTGAAAAAGTTATTACTAACACATGGGGGAGGTATGGGGAAATAAGCTGGTAAGTACTAATCTAATTATGCATGATATATATATGCTGTTCCAATTAAGCAACATTATTATGAACTTGACTCTCTAAAGTTGGCACAGGTTCAAATAGAGATTAAACACATGATCCAAGACAACATAATTGAAGTGAATTGCAGTGACTGGAGCTCACCCAGACTAATGGTGCCCAAACCAAACAATCATGTGTAGACTATTACAAAGTGAATGTGTTTACAAAGTCTGATTGATATCCTTCATTTGAAAAAACGTATTGAGAAGGTTGGACAAACAACTTATATTTCTAAGTTGGACTTACTCAGAGGATACTGGCAGGTACCTTTGTCCGAAAAAGCGAAGACAATTTTGGCTTTTGTAACATTGAATGAACTATCCCAATTTAAAGTTATACCCCATTTGGTATTAAAAAATGGCAGCCATATTTCAAAGACTAACCAATAAAGTGATTTCTGGATTACCCAAATGTGTGGTATACATCAACGACCTGGTGATTTTTAGTCACACACGAAAGGAACATTTGCAGCATTTATTGGAATTATTCGATCAACTTCAGGAGGTGGGCTTGGTGATAAACAAAGATAAGAGTGAATTTTCCAAAGTCCAAGTCACATTCCTGGCCTATGTTACCGTACATGGACAGTTAGCCCCATGGAACATGATAACAAAGGTTTTTGGAAACTTTCTCATACTATCGACAAAGTGACCTGCACTACGATTCCTGGGATTGAGTGGTTTTATCAGAAATTCATGCCATATTTGAACTGTGTGGCTGCTCCACTCACTGACTTAATGAAGAAGTGCAGAAAGTTTCAGTGGACAGTGGACTGTCCGAAGAAATTTGAAAGCCTGAAAGCTGCATTAACCTGCCTCGGTATTAACTACACCTAATTACACAAAGCCATTCAGGGTGGCTATCAATGTGAGTGATGTGGGTGTCAGTACTGTACTCTTACAAGAAGATGATGAGAAGATAGAAAGATCTATTGGATATTGTTGCAGGAAATTGAATGTTCATTAACAGAAATATTACAATTGAGAAGGAGACCTAGAGCTTGGTGACAGCATGACAACATTTCCACATTTACATTGCCAGTAATGAGTCTGAGAGAATCATACGTGATGGCACGGTGGCTCAACGATTAGCACTGCTGCCTAATGGGGTCCGGGTTCGATTCCTGACTTGGGCAACTGTCTGTGTAAAGTTTGCACATTTTCCACGTGTTTGTGTGGGTTTGCTCCGGTTTCCTCCCACAGTCCAAAGGTCTGCAGGTTAATTGAGTTGGCCATGCTAAATTATCCATAGTGTTCAGGAATGTATAGGTTAGGTGCATTAGTCATGGGAAATGTGGAGTAATAGGGTAGGGGTTTGAATCTGGGTGGGTTACTCTTTGGAGGGTCGTGGGCTTGTTGGGCCAAATGGCCGGTTTCCACACTGTAGGGATTCTATCATATTTACTGACCATAACACATTAAATTTTTTGGATAAATTTAAGGACAACAATTGCAGACTGTTTAGATGGAGCATATTGCTGCAGCCTTTCTATTTTGAAATTATACATGTAGCAGGACGAGAAAACATAATTGCTGATGTGTTGTCTGGACTTGGATGAAGAAAAACGGGAGGTGTTCGATGGCCGGAGTAAATGGACTGAAATAGTAGTGTACTAACAGTGTAAGACTAAGAGTTTTAAAATGAAGCCATCTTTGTATATTTGTTTAAGGGGGAGGTGTGATGATGCTGTCACTTTAAAAAGATTATTTTGTCTTTGGTGTTCTTTAAGAGAGGTCATAAAGGCACTGGTTCCAAACAGGGCATTGGTTTCAAACAGTCTAGTTTAACAATGGAAGGGGAGTGGCCAGTTCTCCCAGTTCAGTTTTTTTACTAGTTTATTTTTTTCAGCTGAAGCAGTCATAAGATGTGGGAATCCGGGGGTGTTACAAGCTTCAATAAAGAATTCCTCTGACTGTCTTCTGAAATCTCTCTCTGGATTCTGCCTGTGTTGTGTCTATGGAATGTTACTGTATTGTAACAGTTAGTTAGTAAAAGTTGCTGTTTTGGGTCAAATAGTTAAGTTATGCTAAATTCCACTTTTTTTATTCACGTTTCAATACATTCCATGTTGCTTAATGCCGAGTGGTTTCAACAGTTGCATCACACCTCGAACACACACCTCACACCTGCCTTTAAAATAAGAAAAAGTTAGATTCTAAGCTACTTTCTTAAAATATTTTGAGGGGATCTGGCTTGGTTCATAACAGACCTACGGGTCTGTTTCCATGCGGTATGACTCAATGACTCTGAGAGCAAGGAGCTGAAGTTGAACTTGCACAAGATACTTGTTCAATCTCAAATGGAGTGTTGTGTATGCTTCTCAGCACCACATCATGTGAAAGATGTGAACACATTGGAGAGAGTGTCGAAATGATTTACAAGAATGGTTTCAGGAATAAGAAATGTCAGTGAAGAGGATAATCTCTAAAAGTTTGGACTCTCCTTGGAGAGAAGAAGGCTGTGAGGAGATTTGATAAAGCTTTTCAAAGTCATGAGCAGACTGGACAGAGTAGATAGGGAGAGGCTGGTCAAAGAAAAAAAGAATGAGACGACAGACTTAAAGTGATGTACAAAGAAAGTAAGGGTTATATAAAAATAAAATTATTTGACACAGCGAGTTGTTAGGGTCTGGAATGTCGTGCCTGTGGTGGACGGAGATTCACTTGAGGCATTGGATGATTATTTGAATAGAAACCATATGCAAGGATATGGACAAAAAAGGAGGAGCTTGGCACGAGATAGTAATGTTGGTTTGAAGATTTAGTGCTGGCACAGTGAGCCAAATGGCTACTGCTGTGCCAAACAATTCTGTGATTGTGTGAGACGGGATGGAGTTGGAAAGAAAGTTTTAAAGTTTTAACTTCTCACCTGATCCAAGTCCAGCCATCCTAATGGGTTAGAATTACTCCCAAAGTGTTCATCTGACACAGATTTATTTGAATTTGTCTCAAATCAGAGGGCTTTTTTTTCCAATTGAACTCTCTTTGAAAGGATAACCTGCTCTCCTCTCCCACTTGGTTAATTATCTTCTTCAGGAATGATTAATTGTGGATTAATTTCCTTTCGCTTGCTTTTGCAACTTCTTAAGTCAAATGCTGTCCATTTCCTCAGTCCATTCTATTTCTCCATGAGTTGCTGGAGTTTACTGAATTTAAAATCAGTGCAGAGGGTGCAGTTCTCTCAGACAGTGCAAACAATGGTGACAGGACTCCACAGGGCAGGTCTGTTGTTATCAGACCATCAATGGAAGGGATCATGAAGGAAATATTCTTATAGAACATAGAACATAGAACATAGAAGGATACAGCGCAGTACAGGCCCTTCGGCCCTCGATGTTGCGCCGACCGAATCCTACCTAACCTATACTAGCCCAATAACTTCCAAATGCCTATCCAATGCCCGCTTAAATGACCATAAAGAAGGAGAGTTCACCACTGATACGGGCAGGGCATTCCATGAACTCACAACCCGCTGTGTGAAGAATCTACCCCTAACATCTGTCCTATACCTACCACCCCTTAATTTAAAGCTATGTCCTCTAGTAACACCTGACTCCATTAGCGGTAAAAGGTTCTTAGTATCTACCCTATCTAAACCCCTAATCATCTTATACACTTCTATCAGATCTCCCCTAAACCTTCTCTTCTCCAATGAGAACAGCCCCAAGTGCCTCAGCCTTTCCTCATAAGATTTTCCTACCATTCCAGGCAACATCCTGGTAAACCTCCTCTGCACTCGTTCTAAAGCTTCCACATCCTTCCTATAGTATGGCGACCAAAACTGCACACAATACTCCAGATGAGGCCTCACCAGAGTCTTATACAACTGCAACATGACCTCAGGACTCCGGAACTCAATTCCTCTGCCAATAAAGCCCAGTACACCATATGCCTTCCTCACAGCACTATTTACCTGGGTGGCAACTTTCAGAGATCTGTGTACATGGACACCAAGATCCCTCTGCTCATCCACACTACCAAGTAGCCTACCATTAGCCCAGTAATCCATCATCTTGTTATTCCTAACAAAGTGAACGACTTCGCACTTAGCTACATTGAATTCCATTTGCCACATTTCCGCCCAGCTCTGCAACTTATCTATATCCCGCTGTAACCTACCACTTCCTTCCTCACTATCCACAACTCCACCGACTTTTGTGTCATCCGCAAACTTGCTTACCCAGCTTTCAAGTCCTTCCTCTAGATCATTTATAAAGATAACAAAAAGCAATGGTCCCAAAACAGATCCTTGTGGTACACTGCTAGTAACTGCGCTCCAAGATGAACATAATCCATCAACTACTACCCTCTGTCTCCTTCCAGCCAGCCAATTCCTAATCCAAACCTCTAATGTATCCTCAATGCCATACCTCCGTAGTTTTAGCATTAGCCTACCATGGGGAACCTTATCGAACGCCTTACTAAAATCCATATACACAACATCTACTGCTTTACCCTCGTTCACTTCCTTAGTCACCTTCTCAAAGAACTCAATAAGGTTTGTGAGGCACGACCTGCCCTTCACAAAACCATGCTGGCTATCCCTGATCACGTTATTCCTACCCAGATGTTCATAAATCTTATCCCTTACCATTCTCTCTAAGACTTTGCCCACCACTGAAGTCAGACTCACTGGCCTATAGTTACTAGGGCTATCCCTACTCCCTTTTTGAACAAGGGGACCACATTCGCTATCCTCCAGTCCTCTGGTACTATTCCCGTTGACAATGACGACATAAAAATCCAGGCCAATGGCTCTGCTATCTCCTCCCTAGCTTCCCATAGGATCCTGGGGTAAATGCCATCAGGCCCAGGAGACTTATCTATATTCATCCTTTCCAATATTCCCAAAACCTCTTCCCTGCATATTTCCAGGGCATCCATTCTAATTATTTGTGATTCCATATTCACATCAGCAACAGTGTCCTGTTCCTGAGTGAATACTGATGAAAAGTACTGATTTAATGTCTCTCCAATCTCCTCCAATTCTTATACTGTACTTAGCTATTGGTGAGAAACTGACTGAATGAATGAGATTGAAGCAAGCCAGTTAAAAGTTGTACAAATTTGTCAGTTCACTCAGCAGTCAATCCTGAAGAATTGGGAACCAGTGCATTAACTAAGAGCACAAGCTTTGTCAGCCCATCTATCACAGTTGGGCACAGCACATTCTTAACAACTGCCTCAGAAAGTACATTAAGAACATCAATCACTTGGGGTAGCTGCACAGTTCTTCACAAATGTCACTGCCAACTTTGCAGTGAATATAAACTGAACGAGGGATAAACTTTGCATTTTCCTTTCAAAGACAATTGGGACTCATAAGTCTTCAATGGGAGAAAGAGTTACACTGGGAACATTTCTTAATTTGATTTAATGTTAGAACAGTATGGAATTCTCATGAATCTAGTGTGTAGGTTGTCAAACCACAGGCTAATAATCCAATTCTCTCTGTACATGTCCTCCACAATGGGCATCCTTCCAAGCTCACTATTCAAATGTCAATCGGTTTCCAGATTAAATCATTAAAATGTCAATGAAATGTTGATTTTACTGTTTTCAAACTTTTGTTAGCACTTCAGTATGTGTGCTCTGCACAGGATGTAATTTTAGCCAGTGAAATGAACAATGTCAGTTCAGCTCTGAGATTTTAAAAGGAGAGTGACGTATAATGGGAGAGTGATGTGTAACAGGAGATTGCCACAATGGGAATGTTGTGTAACAGACATGTAACAAGAGACTGATGTTTAACTGGACAATGACATGTAATAGAAGATATGTAACAGGAAAGTGATGTTTAATAGAAAAGTGTTGTGTAACAGAGGATGTATTACAAGAGAGTGATGTGTACCAAGAGAGTGATGTGTAACAGGACAGTGCTGTGTAACAAGAGTTTGAAGTGTAATAGGTGAAGTATAATGGGATTGGTGAGTAACAGGAGATGTGTAAAAGAAGAGTGACATGTAACAGGAGAGTGATGTTAAACTGGTGAGTAATGTGCATTAGATGCTGTGTAACTGGTGTGGTGTGTAACGGTGGATGACATATAACAACAGAGTGATGTATAAATGGAGAATAGCTAGAGAATAGTTGGGAGGGTACTGTGGGACATACAGCTGAATCACCTGCTTGATGCCATCATTTCAAAGCAGATGACTTCCTCTTTGAAGTGCTCTCACCAGTATCACTCTTCAGTATGAATGACTGGAATGATCTGCAGCAACCCCCAGCAAAAACAAAAGCTCCCATTGATTATAGCTTTGCCAACTCTGTTTACCAGTGAAATTACCCAATAAAACACTTCCTTATCCAACGTGAAGAGAAATTAATGAAAAAGCCTTAAAGGATATGAATTATGATCTCTTTCAGCAGTATGGAAGATCCTTGAACCTACTGAACACACAAATAGCAGAACTAAGTGTTGGTTAAAAGCTCATGTGGTCTTGTAACTCCTCATTGGGAGCGATTGCTGAGAGAGAAGGGCTGTTAATGTCAATTAGTGGATTCTGCTGCCATCAATAATACTTGATTCTCCACTTCCCAAGTCATGTCATCGAACCTCATCCACTGTTGTCAGAATGGACTGTGGGAAATTAACTGCAAGGAGCCAGATCTATGGCAGTGTATTTGCAAGTGCATGCAGTGGGCTTCTGCCTTTTACATTGATAGACAAGAATTGTTCATTCTTCGCATCAGTTGACAGAATTACAGGTGATGTGGGCCTCTGTAGGCATTGGGTTTCTGCAGGTAGGGAGAATGGGGAACTGGTTTGCTGCATATCGCTTTGCCTGCAAGATTAGACATTTTGTTGTATGATTCACAGCTTCCAAAGCCACACCACATTCTCACCAGCTTTCGGGCAATGACCCAATCACTCCTTCTCCTCCTCTGCTCAGTCAGCTTCTTGGATTGCACTGCTCTGCAGATAGAGACAAAGAGCAGTAAGAATGTATGGCTATTATATAGCACAGGCACGCATGGGGACAAGAGAGTTCAGTGTTTCTTTACATGTGCCATTAAATCATCACTTTGTCCTGGGGGAGACAGGGATCTTCAAAACCTGGGAGGAGGCCAAACATGGAGGAAACTCTGACCTGAGAGTCTGGATGCCATGCGAGGGAATGTGAGTGAGCTGGGCAGCTGATCTGCTCTGGATGGTGAAGCTGGATTCATCTGCAAAGTGAGAATGTCCCATACCAGGTGTTGAAACATAGGCACATTAGAAACATGCAGTTTCCTGATTGACCGAGTTTCTCATTGATTCTTCAGGACAGCTCATTACAACCGGATAAGAATCTAAAAATCTAGATTATTCCACAAGAGGAAACATACAACTGAAGCATAACCTTCAAACTCTTGCATTCAACAAACTTCTATTAGCTTTTCTATTACATGCTCTTCCTATATACTAGCCTCTGCGATTCATGTGGTAAGACACCCAGATCTGTCTGTATGTCAGATATATATAACTTATCACCATCTAGATCATAAGTTTCTTTTTCTTTACTCTTTCTGCCAAAATTGACAAATTTGCACTTTTCTGCATTTGCCAAGATCTTTGTCTACTCATTTAACCTATCTATGTCCTTATGTCCACTTCACAATTTGTGTTTCTACCTTGCTGTGTGTCATCAACAGATTTAGCTACCCTATCATGATCCCTTCATCTAAATCAGTTGTAAACAGTTGAGGTCCCAACAATAATCTCTGTGGCACATCATTCATTTCATTTTACTGACCTAAAAAAGATTATTAAAGCCTAAAATCAGCTTCCTGTTAGCAAACCAATCTTCTATCCTTATTATCCCTTACACTATGAGCTTTCATTTTCTGCAGTAGCTTTTAATCTGACAAGTTTTTAATGCCTTCTGGAAATCTAAGTAGAATACATCTACTGGTTACCCTTTATCCATAGCACAAGTCACTTCTTTGCAGCAGTTCTGATGAAGAATCATCTCGACTCAAAATGTTACCTTTCTCTCTCTGCATAGCCTGATCTTCTGTGATCTCCAGCATTTGTCATTTTCAGTACTTCTTCAAGGAACTCCAGTAACTTAGTTAAACATGATTTCCCTTTGACAAACTATGTTAGCTGCCTGATTGTCTTGAAGTTATTTGTGTGTCCAGCTTTAAATTTTTTAATAATAAATTCTAACATTTTCCATTTGGCAGATGTCAAACTAACCAACCTGTTTTTAACTTACTGCTTCCATACTTTTTGAATAAAGAAGTTACATTAATTATTTTCAAATCTAAAGAAATCTTCCCCAAATCTAACAAGTTTTGGAAAATTAAAACCAATGTATCAACTGCCTCACTAGTTACTTCTTTTAAGGCCCATGGATGAAATCCATTAGGGATGAGGGGACTTTTCAACTCACAGTTTCAACAATTTAGTCAGTACTACTTCCCTGGTAATAGTAATTTTCTTGAGTTACTCCATCCCTTTGAATTCCTGACTTCTGGAATTCCTACAATTTCAATTCTGACAGCTATTTCCAGATGTTACTCGCATCCTCTGGTGAAAACCCACTGAAAATATCTGTTTGATTTGTTTGCCATGTCCTTATTCTTAATTATTAAATTCCCAGACTCATTAGGATCGACATATACTTTCTTAATACATTTTCCATTTAAAATGCCTAAAGCAATGTTTCCTACTTGATTTTGTGATTATAGCTAACTTTCTCTCATACTCTTTAATCTTGTTGCAATTTTTGTTATTATTTGACTACTGTGCTGACTGCCACCACTCTTTACACAATTAGATGTCTTTGAATTTTATTCTACATTTGCCTTTTTAACCATGATGGCTGATCCATCCCTTCAAATTTTTCTTATTGTTTTTATTTGTTGGGAAACCCTTGTGCAGAATGAACATTCATTGTCATGCTTTATTATTGCTGAATATAACAATCTGACATATCATACTAATGGAATTATACATTACAGAAAATATCCCAGATACCACTATCACCATCCCTGGGTCTATCTTGTCCTACTCAGCACAGCCCCAGCAGAAGTGGTGACACAGTGATATACAGTCTGCAGAGAGTTGCCCTGGGAGTTCCAACATTGACTTCAGACTCCATGAAGTCTTATAGCACCATGGACAAGGAAACCTCCTGCTGATTAGCACACAGTACATTGCACCCCAGCAATTGATCAGTCTTCCTCCATGCTGAACACCACATGGAAGATACACTTAGGGCACAGAATCTATTCTGGGTGGGGGACTTCAATGCTTATCATGAAGAATGTCTTGGCAGCACTACCAATCATTAACTCGTAAAGGACATCGTTTCTAGACTATGTGTGTTGTAGATGATATTGGAGCCAACAAGAGAGAAAAACAGACTTAACCTCATCCCCTCCAATCTACTTGTTGCAGATAGGCTCATTTCAGGAAATATTGGTAGGAGTGACCAGCACAAAGTTCTTGAGGAGGAGAATCTTGTCTTCACATTGAAGATACCCTATATCATGTTGCATAACACTATCACCATGCCAAGTGAGATAGATTATATTGGAAAAGTGAACTGGTTCTCATTGTGAAGCAGTGATCCTAAAGGAACAACACTTTGTTTCCAGGGCAAGATAGTGAGTGGCTTTGAAGGGGAACTTGCAAATCGTGCTGTTTCCAATATATATACTGCCCTTGTCATTCTCGATGATAGTGGCCACGGATTTGGAAGGCACTGTCAAGTGAGCTGAAGTGGTTGTTTGTCGATGTGGTGCCAATCAAGCAGGCTGTTTTTCTGCAGGTGGTTACAATCAGTTTGAGTTTTTGAAGATACACTTAGTAAGGCAAATGGAAAACCTTCCATCACACTCTTGATTTGTGTCTTGTACATGGTCAACAGACTTTGGGAATGCAGGAGATAAATTACTCCCTGCAATATTCCTACCCTCTGACCTGCTCCTGTAGACTCTGCATTTATAAGGCAAGTCCAGTTCAGTTTCTGATTAATGCATTTATATGGCTGGCCCAGTTCAGTTTCTGATCAATGGTGACCTCCAGGATATCAATAATGGGTGAAAATGTGTTGCTGGTTAAAGCACAGCAGGCCAGGCAGCATCCAAGGAACAGGAAATTCGACGTTTCGGGCCAGAGCCCTTCATCAGGAATCATGATTCCTGAAGGGCTCTGGCCCGAAACGTGGAATTTCCTGTTCCTTGGATGCTGCCTGGCCTGCTGTGCTTTAACCGGCAACACATTTTCAGCTCTGATCTCCAGCATCTGCAGACCTCACTTTTTACTCTATCAATAATGGGTGTTCAGTGATGACAATGCCATTGAATGTCAAGGAGTGAAGGTTATATTTCCTTTTATTAGAGATGGTCATTGGCTGCTACTTGTCAGCCAAGCCTGGATATTGTTCAGGTCTTGCTGCATTTGTACGTAGACTGCTGCAGTATTTGAAGAGTGATGAGTCATACTGAATAATGTACAATCAATAATCGGTAAAATTCCTTATTTCTGATCCTATGATGCAGAAAATGTCTTTGATGAAGTAACTGAAGATGATTGGCCCATCATTTGCCAGAACAGTCAATTGAAAGAATTCACGATTCACAACATTTTGGGCCTAATTCATGTAGAATAATACAATGTCTTTCTTTTAATGATCATATGGAAACGTGAATTTTTTTGATTTATCTTCTTTGTATTCTTATGTCATAGTCATAGAGATCTAAAGCACTGAAAAAGGTCCTTCAGCCCATCACATCCATGCTGGTCAAAAATAACAACTTAACTTTTCTTGTCCCATTTTCCACTTGGTCCATAGCCGGGTATGCCTTTGCCATTTCACATGGACATCATAATGTTGCTATGTGCGTGAGTGAATGTCAGAATAACTTTTACCTCTGGACTTTGAATGTATAAATAAACCCTACTTTATTTTAAAATTAAAGTATTTCCCATTGATCATTAAACAGGAAATAGATTGGAATGTGACATATGGAACACAAATAGATCAGCATTGATCCATTAAATGGCAGACTAGGTGTGAAAGGCCAAACTAATTGCTTCCATTTCTAATCTGTGTGTTCAAGACACACTACTATATTTTTCAAAAAAGGAAATAAATAAAACTAAGAAACATTAAAAATCCCCTATGTTACAGGTAGAAGGGGAGAACAGTAAAACATTTCCATTCACCTCTCCTTCTGCTGTGACATGGATCCTTAAAATGATTTCTGTAATGGCATAGCAAGCCAATCAGTGGTACCTAACCAACAAATCAAAGTTTGGTAAATAGGAACACAAACCAGACAAACCATCAGCTTCAAACAAAGCGCTGGAATTGACAATTCGAATGGCCACTCTCTACTTGCAGGCAGAGTGTGTGATTCAAGAGAATTTTAAAATGGAACAAAACAACAGGCAGACCTATTGAACCCACCTACAAAAATAGGCACCTCCTGCATCTAATGAGCCTCCTGTGACCAGTTAAAATTGAATATTTTTGGGGGATGAGAAAGCTCTGTCAGGAAGCAATTAGATAATAAATAAAGGAAATACAAATCTTGGCTGAGCAGATCGGTTAATTAAAATACCTAACAAGCCTACCTAGTACATCTCTATTAAATAAGATTGTCAATCAGTTGCTGCAATTGAAGGATTTTGCCTGAGGTATTAAGAAAAATGATCATCATTAAAATGCCTTTAATTTAGTCACACATAAGCTATTACCGAAGGTCAGTTATTTAAAAAAAAATCATTGTAAGCCTCATATTCAAATTTTGTATCAGAATCTGATCGTTTAAGTTTCTGAGTGAAAGATCAATGTGGCAAAAATATCATTTTAACAAGTTGACAAGCAATTTCTCCATGGATTGGAGTTTTTGACTGCTGTTACAACCAATCAGATAAAATGGATCTACCTAAGGAAGGTCAAGGTCAATGCTAAGGTTAAACTTAAGCTGTTTCGAACAGTAATGGATGGAGGAAAACACAGAAAGACTGCAAAACCATTCTGCAGAGATTGTTGGCTTCAGGCGTTACATTCTAGTGAGTTAAAGTGATGTATTGCAAATCTCAGAGTGATGCAAACAGAGGTTAAGAATGAAGAAGAAAGATGTGAATGGTAGGAAGATATCATTGGAGCAGTCAGCTGTTCAGAAAATAGAGTGCAGTCCAGAGAAGTCTGCTGTAATAAATGAGAAAGGTTAGAAAGCAAGAGAATTGACAACAAGTTGCAGGATAATGAGAAGCGTGGAGGGAGAGATTCTAGATTCAATGGCTGTTGATGCTCACAATTGACAGAACAAATTGTTAAGAAATAGATGGGACTTTTTACATTAATTCTAAAGACACAAGGATCTTGTGGTAAAATTGTTCTGTCGAACTGTTAGGTCACAATTAGAATACTGTGTACAGTTCTGGCCACTGAATTACAGGAAGAATATGATTGCACCCAATGGGATACAACTGAGATTTACAAGGATGTTGCCAGGAAAGATTGAATTGGCTTTCTCATCTCTCAAAAAGCATTTTGTTTTAATGGGTCACAGGAGGCTCATTAGATACAGACAGTTCGTGTTTTTGGATGTGAGTTCAATAGACACCCTTGTTGCTTTGTTCGCCTTTTAAAATTCAGTTGAACCCCACTCCTACTCATAACTTGGGAGCTGGAGTGAGGCTAAATCAATATGTATGAAATTATAAGCGGCCTGAATAAAATGGATGGGAGTGATCTATTTCAGTTAGCAGTAGAAATAAGAGATAGATTTAATGTAAATGATGGAATGGGTCAGTGGGAAGTTGAGGAGAATGTTTAGACATAAGGGTGTTGGAGTCGGAAGAAGTGAGAAAGACAGAAATTCTCACCACATTGCAATAATGCTGATAGGTACTTGCTAACAATGCTATGGACTAGGATCTGAACAGTAGGAAAAGCTTGATAATACCTTTTTCAACAAGGATAGATATTATGGGCTGAGTGAATTCATTCTGTGTCATAATCTATAATACCGTGTTTGATTTGTAATTGAACCAATTTATTTTGCCTTATTAATAGTATTGATGAGAAAGTAGTAAGCTCAATACCATACATCCAATAGTTTGCACACACAATCTTAAATTACACTTTTTGCTGTCAGTGTGCTACCCCACTGCTGTCAGTGCTGAGGGAAATGAATAGACCATAAGATGAAGGAGTGTAATTAGAACATTTGGCCCATTGAGTTGACTTCACAGTTATGGCTGATATGCTTCTCCATCCCATTCTTCTGCCTTCTCCATGTAACTTTTTGTCTCCCCTAACTTATAAAAACCTATCCTTTTCTGTCTTAAATACACTCAATAACTTGGCCTCCACAACCTTCTGTGGCAATCAGTTCCACAGGTTAACCATGCTTTGTGGGCGGCACGGTGGCACAATGGTTAGCACTGCTGCCTCACAGTGCCAGAGACCCGGGTTCAATTCCTGCCTCAAGCGACTGACTGTGTGGAGTTTGCACGTTCTCCCCGTGTCTGCGTGGGTTTCCTCCGGGGTGCTCCGGTTTCCTCCCCCAGTCCAAAGATGTGCAGGTTAGGTAAATTGGCTATGCTAAATTGCCTGTAGTGTTAGGTAAGGGGTAAAGGTAGCGGTATGGGTGTGTTGCGCTTTGGTGGGTCGGTGTGGACTTGTTGGGCCGAAGGGTCTGTTTCCACACTGTAAGTGATCTAATCTAAAAAAGCTTTGAATGAAGAAATTTCTCCTCATTTCAGTTCTAAACGGTTGCCCCTTTACTCTGAGGCTGTGCTATCAGGTCCTAGTCTCTCCTACTAGTGGAAACATCTTCTCCATGAATGGTACTTTTTTTGCCGATGAAACAGTTGGGAGAGTGTTTTATTTTTATAATTGCTTGTCCCTAATCGTCCATGGAATGTGGATATTGCTGGCTATGCCAGCATTAATTTTGCATCACCAATTACCCAGAGGGCAGTTATAAGTTTATCACATTCCTGTGGAGTTGGTGTCACATGTAGACCAGATGGGTGAGGATGGCAGATTTCATTCTGTATAATACATTAGTTAACCAGATGTGTTTTTTAGAACAATTAATGTTGGCTAAATGTTTATCATGAGGCCAGCTTTCTATATTCCAAATTTGCATTGAATTTTAATGCCACCAACTGCCATGCTCCAAAATATTATCCTGAGGTTCTGGAAGACTGTTCATTATCATTAAATCAATGCCTCCCCGTCTTGAAAAAAGGTTTACTTTTATGGTTTAAAATCCCAACATTCAAATGCTCAAAGTTATTAACACCCCCTTCATTGGCGCCAAGAATGACTTTCAAGTATGGACTCGATTTTTCAAGCCAGTGGTAAAAATGGCGGCCAACTTTATAATCCCGTTTTTGTCCAGGAGGCCTGCTGGACATGTAGGACAGGCTCACCACCCCTTCGGCTCACTGCCTCATTCCTGATGAAGGGCCTTTGTCTGACACATCGACTCTCTTGCTCCTGGGATGCTGCCTGTCCTGCTGTGTTTTTCCAGCACCACACTCTCGACTCTGATCTCCAGCATCTGCTGTCCTCAGTTTTGCCATATAAGACAGGCTGGTTAATGAATGGGGATGCAGGAAATATCCAGCAACTACTACCAACTTGTAGCTGGAGATTTTTGCTTCCACCAATCTCTTTCTTTGACCAGGTCTAAGGGTTTTCACTGTTACAGGAGAACCAGTACTGTGCCTTCACAAGGAATGACTTTTGTCTTCATGATGTAATATATTGCAGGATAGTAATCAGGTGCAAGTTAAATTATTTGGTTGGACCTCCTTATTAAGACTATTCAGACACATGGGGATATAAGCCTTCACTTGACAAGATATTCCAGCCAAATCGTTATGACATCATCAGGTTGGTTGAAACTTTATACACTCTCCATCATTAACCTTTTTACAAACATTAACTTATACAACATTCCCTCCAAGCATTTTCCATTGTTAATACTTATCCATGTGTAAGTTAGTTCCATTTAATAATACCCCATCTGCCCGTACCTCTTACCAAGTGCCTGACTTCATGAATTCAGATGGTCTGGACCTTTGACAATCATTTTGCACTTGGGTAGTAGGTAGTCTTGAGAACTGTTGATCTTCAATCTACTCTTGAACCTGTGAGGTCAGTTAGGGCTTTAATGTGTAACTTGAAGCAATTCTGTATTTTAAGACTTCTTTTCTCCAAGATGTCTAATTCTTTGGCTTTTGTTTTAGCATCCAGTGTTGTGTTCTATTTGGCCAATTTCTGAAATTAAATGTGCCGGGCATTATTCTTCCTCTTGCCATTTTTTTTCAAAGAATAATTTATTCTTTGTGTTTTAAGGCTTCTTTAATTCTGATATCGTAAAGCTTTTAAAGGTTTCTAATGTTGCTACATATCAATACAGCTTTAATTTCTTTCACAAGTAGATCTTACTACTTCAATACAGCAATAGTGTTTTATTTCAGTTTTCCTAAAGGCTTTTGAAATAACAATTCTGGATCTTTGTTCGGCTTGGTGGGGTATTTACCATGTTTTTGAAGTCAAAGTACAGGTTTCCTATCTTCTGCTGCAGTAATGATTTTTTTCTTGCCTTTCATATCCTAATAAATAATGCCCATATTTTCCCACAAATTTTCTATCTGGAACTTTAGTGGCTAACCTAACCAAATTTATTTCTGCTTAAAATGATAAATTCTCTCATTTTAGCCTTATGATTTGTTCGCTGAGAGTCATAGAATCTTAGAAATGTACAGCACGGAAACAGACACTTTGGTCCAATTTGTCCATGCCGACCAGATATCCCAACCCAATCTAGTCCCGGCCCATATCCCTCCAAAACTTCCTATTCATATACCCATCCACATGCCTTTTAAATGTTGCAATTGTACTAGACTCCACCACTTCCTCTGACAGCTCATTGCATACACGTACCACCGTCAGAATGAAAAGGTTGCCCCTTAGGTCTCTCTTATATCTTTCCCTTCTCACCTTAAACCTATGCCCTCTAGTTCTGGACTCCCCCAGCCCCAGGGAAAATATTGTGTGTATTTATCCCATCCATGCTCCTCATGATTTTATAAATCTCCATAAAGTCACCCCTCAGCTTCCGACGGTCCAGGGAAAACAGCCCTAGCCTATTCAACCTCTCCCTATAGCTCAAATCCTCCAACCCTGGCAACATCCTTGTAGATCTTTTCTGAACCATTTCAAGTTTCACAGCATCTTTCCTATAGGAAGGAGAACAGAATTACACACAATATTCCAACCAATGTCTTGTACAGCTGCAACATGACCTCCCAACTCCTGTATTCAATACTCTGACCAATAAAGGAAAGCATACCAAATGCTTTCTCAGCTATCCTATCTACCTGTGAGTCCACTTTCAAGGAGTTATGAACCTGGACTCCAAGGTCTCTTTGTTCAGCAACACTCTCTAAGACCTTACCAGTTGTCTGACAGCTTATATTTTAAACTGTTTCTTTATCACATGATTGAGTTTTTTGAAGAAGTAACAAAGAAGATTGATGAGGGCAGAGCAGTAGATGTGACCTATATGGACTTCAATAAGGCTTTCGACGAGGTTCCCATGGGAGACTGATTAGCAAGGTTAGATCTCATGGAATAAAGAGAGAACTAGCCATTTGGATACAGAACTGGCTCACAAGTAGAAGACAGAGGGTGGTGGTGGAGGGTTGATTTTCAGACTGGAGGCCTGTGACCAATAGAGTGCCACAAGGATCGGTGCTGGGTCCTCTACTTTTTGTCATTTACATAAATGATATGGATGTGAGCATAAGAGGTACAGTTAGTAAGTTTGCAAAATTGGAGGTGTAGTGGACAGCGAAGAGGGTTACCTCAGATTACAACAGAATCAGGACCAGATGGGCCAATGGGCTGAGAAGTGGCAGATGGAGTTTAATTCAGATAAATGCGAGGTGCTGCATTTTGGGAAAGCAAATCTTAGCAGGACTTATACACTTAACGGTAAGGTCCGAGGGAGTGTTGCTGAACAAAGGGACCTTGAAGTGCAGGTTCATAGCTCCTTGAAAGTGGAGTCGCAGGTAGATAGGATAGTGAAGGTGGCGTTTGGTATGCTTTCCTTTATTGGTCAGAGTATTGAGTATAGGAGTTGGGAGGTCATGTTGCAGCTGTACAGGACATTGGTTAGGCCACTGTTGGGATATTGCATGCAATTCTGGTCTCCTTCCTATCAGAAAGATGTTGTGAAACTTGAAAGGGTTCAGAAAAGAATTACAAGGATGTTGCCAGGATTGGAGGGTTTGAGCTATAGGGAGAGGCTGAACAGTCTGGGACTGTTTTCCCGGGAGCGTCGGAGGCTGAGGGGTGACCTTATAGAGGTTTACAAAATTATGAGGGGCATGGAAAGGATAAATAGACAGCGTCTTTTCCCTGGGGTTGGGGAGTCCAGAACTAGAGAGCATAGGTTTAGGGTGAGAGAGGAAAGATATAAAAGTGACCTAAGAAGCAACTTTTTCACACAGAGGGTGGTACGTGTATGGAATGAGCTGCCAGAGGGTGTGGTAGAGACTGGAACAATTGCAACATTTAAGAGGCATTTCGATGGGTCTATGAATAGGAAGGGTTTGGAGGGATATGGGCCAGGTGCTGGCATGTGGGACTAGATTGGGTTGGGATATCTGGTCGGCATGGACAGGTTGGACCAAAGGGTCTGTTTCCATGCTGTACATCTTTATGACTCTATGACTCTATGAATTCTGACTTCATGATGTCAGTGCTGTGACATCAGTTTAAATTATTTCTATTATTTAATTACCTTTCTGTCAACATCCCTTGTGTAGTATAGTAGTAATGCTCATAATGAGCTATGACCACTATTGTTGACATCCAGACTTCTCAGCTTATTCTGTCATTTATTTTAAAATTTCCCTTTGCCCAGCATGGATTAGTATCTTTCCACTCAGAGTCCTTGCCTGGTCACTTTCTATGAAAACTTTTTTTATCAGGAGCATTGCTACAGTGATAGAATCCATCTACCAGCCAAGGAAAGGCCGCCAGCATTCTCAAAGATCCATCCCACCCTGGCAATGTTTTTCTCCAATCTCTACCATCGAGGAGAAAGTACAGAAGCCTGAACACATGCACAGGCCGGCTTTAAAACCATTTCTACCCTACTGTTGTTAGAATACTGAATGGACTCACAAACTCTTAACATCACCTTTACCTGTGTTTTTGTTTTTGCTGTTGTTTACCTATTATTTACTTATCTATGCTATTTAACAATGTGATCTGCCTGTATTGCTCACAAAACAAAGCTTTTCACTTGGTACACGTGACAATAAATTCAACTCAATTCAGTGAATAGCTTTTAGCTCTCATTTGCTTCTGCACATCTTACAAGGCTATGTAGGTTAGTTTGATCTTAGAGTAAATTAAAGATTGGCACAGCATCAAGGGCCGAAGGTCCCATACTGTGCTGTGCTGTTCTGTTACCCAGTCTGAAGTAAAAGCCTTTATCATAAAGCACTGTGTCTCTCTTGATGAATTTTCTGACTATTTGGCAGTCAGTTGTTTGAATCTCCTGCTGCTGTAGCTACTGACTGGCTGCATTGAGTAGCCCTTAAAACAGAGTATTAAGAGTTCATTGCAAAGTAGTGTTACTTTTATTTGGTTGTGGGAAGTGGGGACCACTGACTCGGCCAGTATTCATTGCCCATCCCCAACTACAAGGTGGTAACTGTAATGGTATTCTTCTGGATCTAAATAAAACACTGAGGTACGTAGGTTTTGTTTATTTGAAAATCTCTGGATTTATTTACAGCCATATGTACAGTGCAGAGTAATCTCCAACTTGCTCTAAACCTAGAGCACAAAGTGCTGTAGGCTTGTGAAAACATCTGGATGCTTGACTTATTTGCAAGATGATCCCTTACAAGGACATCACTCCATAGGTTTTTTTAGATTAGACTTACAGTGTGGAAACAGGCCCTTCGGCCCAACAAGTCCACACCGACCCGCCAAAGCGAAACCCACCCATACCCCTACATTTACCCCTTACCTAACACTATGGGCAATTTAGCATGGCCAATTCACCTGACCTGCACATCTTTGGACTATGGGAGGAAACCGGAGCACCCGGAGGAAACCCACGCTGACACGGGGAGAACGTGCAAACTCCACACAGTCAGTCGCCTGAGTCGGGAATTGAACCCGGGTCTCAGGCGCTGTGAGGCAGCAGTGCTAACCACCGTGATGAGATAACAATGCTAAGCTGTCTTCATGAAACACTGCAGTCCTCCAGACGGGGACACACATTGCTAATAGTGAGGAAGCTCAAGGATTTTGACCCAGCGAAACTGAAGGGCCAGCAATATATTTCTACATCAGGGTGCTGAGAAGCTGAGAGGGGAACTTACAGGGGTGATGGTGTTCCCATGTATCTGTAACCCTTTTCCATCTTGACAGATGATGTTTTGGGGTTTGAAGGTTCTGTTGAAGAAGACTTGAAGTACTGTAAATACATCTTACACAGTGCATACTGCTGCCACTGAACATCAGCAGTGGAAGCAATGGCTGTTCAAGATGCTGCCTAGGATGGCCTGCCCTGCCTGTCTGGTTTGAAGGAGATGCAGCCACATGCTAGTCTATAGTGGGTCTACCTCTGCTCTCCATACTCACCCCCTAACCTCACCACACAGCGTTTCCCCTAAAGTGAGTCCAATACTTGGACGTTTATTAAGGTTTATTCAAAATATTAAGTGTATTCACAATCAATGCTGAAGTTATATAATGTGTGGCTGCTGTAGCTAACTTTCTGTACTGGTATTGATGCAAACCTAGCTAACAGGCAGAAAGCAGAGAGAAGTTTTAGATTAGTTCAGGAGTGGAGGAGCCTCAGCCCTCAACATTGTCCAGCAGGTATGAGATATTTGCTCCCTGTATAGATGAGTATAGATGGACAGGATGAGCCAGCTGATCATGGCACCATGGTGCAGAAGGCCATTCAAGAGGGGGGGAAGAAAAAGACAAGTAGCTGTTATCGGGGATTCTATAATTAGAGGGAAGGATCATATCCTTTGTGAGCCGGATTGTGAATTCAGCATGGTGCTAGGCTGCAGGACATCTCCGACTGGCTTGGAAGGATATTGGAGCGGGAGAGAGAGGATCCAGTTGTTGTAGTCCATGTTTCCACTAACAATATAGGCAAGGCTGGGAAGGAGGACCTGTTTGGGGATTATCAAGCAGTAGGAAGGAAATTGAAGAACAGGTCCTCGAGGGTCATTATCTCTGGATTTCTACCTGAACCACGTGCTAATTGGCACAGGGATAAGAAAATTAGGGAAGTAAACACATGGCTAAGGGAATGGTGTGGGAAAGAGGGTTTCCATTTCATGGGACATTAGCATCAGTGTTGGAACCAGGATGATCTATACCAATGGGATGGTCTCCACCTGAACTGATCTGGAACTGGTGTTCTGGTGAAAAAGATAAATAGGGTGGTCACTATGACTTTAAATTTGTAAGTCAGGAGAAGGGAAAGGGAAAGCAACAGGGAGTATGGAGTCAAGTAGAAAGATAAGCAGCAGGTGAGCATGAGGTGATAGAAATCATGAGGATAAGAAAATTAGTGTTAAGGTGTTTTACCTGAATGCTCATAGCATTAGTAATGAAGTAGATGAATTAACAGCAGAAATCATGGTGAATGATTATGATGTAGTAGACATCACAGAGACTTGGTTGCAGGGGGTTCAGGACTGGCAGTTAAATATCAAAAGATTTACAACTTATCAAAAACCCAGGGAGATGGGCGGGGTTGCCCTGTTAGTTAAGAATGAAGTTAAATCTATGGTACTGAATTACAAGGGATCAGATGATGTGGAGTCTGTGTGGGTGGAGTTGAGGAACCACAAAGACAAAAAAACCATAATGGGAGTTATGTACAGACCTCCCAGCAGTGGTCAGGACCAGGGGCACAAGGTGTACTAGGAAATAGATAGGGCATGTAAGAAAGGCAAGGTCATGGTGATCATAGGGGACTTCAATATGCAAATGAAGTGGGTGAATTATGTGCTGGTGGATCCAAAGAAAGGGACTTCATGGAATGCTTACGGGATGGCTTTTTGGAACAGCTAGTGATGGAGCCCACAAGATAGCAGGCTATCCTGGACTTAGTGCTATGTAACAAGCCATACTTTATAAAAGATCTTAAAGTCAGGGAATACTTAGGAGGCAGCGATCATAATATGGTAGAGTTCAGTCTGTAGTTTGAAAGAGAGAAGGCAAAATCAGAACTAATGGTTACAGTTAAACGAAGGTAATTACAGGGGCATGAGAGAGGAACTGATGAAAATCTTCTGGAAGCACAGCCTAGTGGGGAAGACAGTAAAGGAACAATAGCAGGACTTTCTGGGGTGTACTTGAAGACTCAGTACAGAGGTTCATCCCAAAGTAAAGAAATATTACCTTGGAGGGGAGGGGGGGGGGAGATTTGGGAGGGATTAGACAACCATTGCTGACAAACGAAGTCAGGAAATGTACCACAGAAAAAAGAGAGAGCCTATCAACTGGCAAAGATCACTGGGAAATCAGAAGATTGGAAAGACTACAAAAACAAACAGAGAATAACAAAGAGAGAAATCAGGAAGGAAAGGATCAAATATGAAGGTAAGCTAACCAGTAATATTAGAAATGATGGTAAAAATTTCTTTCATTATATAAGAAACAAATGAGAGACAAAAGTAAAAATTGGGCCATTCAAAATTGATGCAGGAAGATTAGTAATGAGAGATAAGGAAACAGCTTAATAAATACTCTGTGTCAGTCTTCACAGTGGAAGACATGAGTAATATACCAACAATTAAGGAGAGTCAAGGGGCAGATTTGAGTATGGTAGCCATTACAATGGAGGAAGTGCTAGGAAAGCTAAAAGGTGGAAAAATTGATAAATCACCTGGCCCGGATGAGATATATCTTAGAGTTCTGAGGGAGATGACTGAAGAAATAGCGAAGATGTTGGTTGTAATCTTTCAAAAATCACTGGAGTCAGGGAAAGTCCTTGATGATTGGAAAATTGCTATTGTAACCCCTTTGTTCAAGAAAGGATCAAGACAAACGATGGAAAACTATGGGCCCATTAGCCTAACCTCAGTTGTAGGTAAAAATCTAGAATCCATCGTTAAGGATGAGATTTCTAAATTCTTGGAAATGCAGGTTCAAATTAGAACAAGTCAGTATGGATTTTATAAGGGGAGGTTATGCCTGACAACCTGTTAGAATTCTTTGAAGAGGTAACAAGTTGGTTCGACCGGGGAAATCCAGTGGATGTTATCTACCTAGACTTCCAAAAGGCCTTTGATAAGGTGCCTCCCAGGAGGTTACTGAGTAGGGTGAGGGCCCATGGTGTTCGAGGTGAGCTACTGGCAAGGATTGAGGATTGGCTGTCTGACAGAAGACAGAGTTGAGATAAAAGGTTCATTTTTGGAATAGCAGTTGGTGACAAGTGGTATCCCTGCAGGGTTCGGTGTTGGGGCAGCAGCTGTTCACTTTATATATTAATGATATGGATGAAAAGACTGGGGGCATTCTGGTGAAGTTCACCAATAATACAATGTTAGGCAGACAGGCAGGTAGTTCTGAGGAGGTGGGGAGACTACAGAAAGATTTAGGCAGTTTAGGAGAGTGGTCCAAGAAATGGCTGATGAAATACAATGTGAGCTAATGTGAGGTCTTGCACTTTGGAAAAAAGAACACAGGCATGGACTATTTTATAAACTGTGAGAAAATTCATAAAGCCAAAGTACAAAGGGATCTGGGAATGGTAGTCCAGGATTCTCTAAAAGTTGACTTGCAGGTTGAGTCTGTGGTTAAGAAAGCAAATGTAACGTTGTTATTTCTCTCAAGAGCGTTGGAATGTAAAAGCAGTGAAGTGCTACTGAGACTTTATAATGCTCTGGTTAGACCCCAATTAGAGTACTGTGTCCAGTTTTGGACCCACACCTCGGGAAGGACATACTGGCACTGGAGTGTGTCCAGCAGAGGTTCACACAGATGATCCCTGGAATGGTAGGCCTAACATATAATGAATGGCTGAGGATCCTGGGATTATATTCTTTAGAATTTAGAAGGTTGAAGGAGGAATCTAATGGAAACTTACAAGATAATGCATGGCTTAGAAAGGGTGGATGCTGGGAAATTGTTTCCATCAGGCAGGGATACTGGAACTCATGGGCAGAGCCTTAGAATTAGAGGGGGTCAATTTAGAATGGAAATAAGGAGACATTTCTTCAGCTAGAGAGTGGGAGGCCTGTGGAATTCATTGCAATGGAGCACAGTGGAGGCTGGGACGTTAAGTGTCTTCAAGGCAGAGATTGATAAATTCTTAATCTCGCAAAGAATTAGGAGATACGAGGAGAGTGCGGATAAGAGGCGTTGAAATGCCCAGCAGCCATGATTGAATGGGCTGAATGGCCTTGCTTCCACTCCTATTTCTTATGGTCTTATAGACTTATACAAGAAATACGCAATGGAATCTCTTGGGTCAGACGTAGCACCATTGCTCTCTTTATCTGCAGGGGTTACGCACAAGGGGCATTCTGGCAAACCTGTAGAAAGCTTGAAATTGAAAATTAAGGCCCTGATCTCTAGTTCCCAAGTCTCATTATGTCCCACTTAACACCTGCCCCCATCCCATACAGGCTTGATTGATCCCCCCTCCAACACCATGTCCCTCCCTTACAGGCCTCATCACCACCCCCCCCTCCCCACACATTCCCCCTCCCCTTTACAAGACTAATTGCCGCACCAATAACACTTCTTCTCTGGTCTAGGTGGGACTATTTTCAAGCATCAAAATAAGACCATATTGGGGAAATGTTCAAGAAATACTGGATTAGGTAAAAATAAAGTAATCCAGATAATTATAGTAATGACCTCACAATCACTCTGGCTGTGCTTTCACTCAGCCTTCTCCCTTTATGATTTGATGATTGCCTTGGTCTGTGCTAACTAATCCTCCCCATCAACATCCCAACCACACCCCTGCCACCCAACTCATGGCTTGACCCAGACTCCCCCCCCCAACCTCCACCTCCTGACAACATGACATCCCAGATCCATCCCGCTGCCTGACAGTGCTTCAACCCATCAACCCCCTGCCCCGACCTCATTAACCCTACTATCTAACTACAGTTGACTACAGTTGACCCTTTTACCATCTTACCCCTTCACCTCTCCCACCCAACCACTGTCCATCAATAACATTCCCACTGGACATGTAAGCTGACTATGGACATTAGCAAAATGCTTTGTGTGGCAGCACTTAGTGGACCAGAAAAGGGAACCAAAAGTTCATTGCATGGGGGCAACACTTCCTGCCACATCCTGACAAACCCAAACAAGAGGAAATGAGAGGAGTGGGTAGAGGGCTAGGACAGCTTGGTTTCTATTCCACTAAATTGCCCTCCCAGCAGGAATATTTCTCTCCGCTCCTCAGTTGGTTTCCTCTCAGGATGTAGCAGTACCCATATCATTCACAGCTCCTGTCTGCAGGCTCCTACTCCCAATATTCCTTTCATCTGCCTTTCAATGCTGTAACATTGATTAAACCTGAGAAAGTGATGAGCCAATTTGGATCTGACGAGGGACTGATGGGAGCTGATAATTTACATGCTGTGTAAATTATCAGGAAGCTTTGCCATTTTCTTAAAATGTACTGTCGAACCCAGATGTCTTGCAGCTGTGGCCTTCACGGTTTGAACTTCCTAACGATTAATTATGGTTCCTGCTGAATATTGCACATGACTGGTCGGGTCTGCCAACCTGATGCTGTCCCAGCTTCTGGGGACAAGGATTCCCATTAATTCCAACTTCACGGCTCAGTATTAATTTTCACAGGATTGAAATCCAGCTTCTCAATTAACATTGGGGAGACAAAGGTCAGATGCTCAGTTGTAGTCTGTAGTGTTGAAAAGTGGATGGAGGGTTATGAGCAGTTGCTGCTTGTGATCTGAGGTGCTGTGCAAAGACACAGACACTCTCCCTCCTGATACAGGGCAAGCCTCTACATTTTAAAAAAAGTGTTAAATATGCAAAGGAATTGATTCCTTGGAGTGAGTGAGGTTCTAGTTTTGATCCTTCTCATTCGACATGCGTGAGAAAAAAATCCCTTTCATTTCTGTGGCTACTTTTAAGGTGACAATATTTCCATGCAGGATGAAATGGATTATCCAGTTACCCAAAATTGAAGTCCACGAGCTTATTCATTTGAGAGAGTCATTGAATTATCCTCATCAATGAACTGGTTCTGTCCGGACAATTCAGCTGGGAATGATGTTAAGCACCCATCACTGAGCAATTCCACTGGCTTGCCATTTCATACACATTCCTCACTATTTCACAGCTCCTGCTGCAGTCAGTTAGGCTATATACCACTTCCAGTTTGGGATTAACCATCTAATCTTCACATTGTCTTAAACTGTACAACATTTTGTGGCTGTGATCCAGAAATTGACAATGCCAGTGTTTCAAATCACATACTGAAACAATGACTGTGCACTTGATAAAGGCTTATGTGAAATGTTGTGTCAAGAATGATTTTTTACTGGACTATCATCAGGACTCGAAGAATGCACATTCTGGATACCGAACCGTTGAACATTCCTCTCTTTAAGCTTTCCCCATTTTCAGGAAATCATTACGGAAATCTATTAGCTTTACCCAGTCTGGTCTACATATGACTCCAGACCCATAGCATTGTGTTAACTCTGAACTAGCCTCTAAAAGGTCCTAGCAAACCACTCAGTTCATTTAGACATAAGCAGTAAATGCTGGCCTTGCCCACATCACATGAATAAATACAACAATCTTGGTTTCTAAGTGAATAGATTATCTAACTATCTTCTGAATGCTTCATTAATATCCAGGTTGGAGACTAGAATCTTCATTGTAATTTGTTGTGGTTTTGAGTAAAGTCATGTTCCCTTCATGATCTATTAATCCTCTATTATGCTTTTCTTAGTAAAATAAAACAGGGTCATCTTGAGGCCTGTGTGTAGCAGACATAGGGATCCAGAGTGGGGGAGTTTGGCTTGGTGGGAGTGAAACCATTGAAAAGCAGAGGCAGGAGAGAAGTGGGCAACAATTTAATTCTGAAGGCTGGGTTTATATGTTCAATATTCAAGTAGTGATTTAGTCAGACAGAAACTTGGTGAAAGGCAATTTTGTTCAAGATTTCTTTTGCCTTGCACTCATCAGGATAATGTGCAAAAATAGCAATAAATTCATTTTCCCCTTTATTAGGATTCTTGTGAATTTATCTGATGAATCCATGCAGAGAATTTTTTTTTCAGCAATACTTTAAATATTATAATGAGCCTCCAACCATCATTTTTATTCAATGGTTGCATTTAACTGGGAACATTAGATCTACCTTCGATGTTTGGCAGCCATGTCCATGTGATCATTGCTGAATCCAGGCTCCTACACTCCTACAGCCTTCCTGATGAAATCACATGATCGTATGTCACATGACTGTGCTCTGTCTGGTAGACTTTATGGCAAAATGAGATTGGTATTGGATAGTTGATAGATGGAATTGTTTTCCTTATCATGGTAAACTTTGCAAATATTCTGCATCCACTCCAGCTAAAAACCAGTAAAGTAAGCAGCAAGACTTGGAAATGACCACAGTGGTCTGAACTGGAGTTGCATTTTTAAGTTTAAAGGATGAGTCCTTTAATTTCCAAGTGTTCTGAGTTTTCCTATTGTGTCTCTACCTCTAGCAGCCAGGATCAGCACTCTTCTACATTCTCAAGGACCAGCAATAAGGGAAGCGATGTGTGATTGTAAAGTCTCAGAACTAGTCATCCAGATGTTGAGCCCAGTGGTGGTGCTGGTGGTGCAGGCTCGAAGGTCTGAATGCCCTACTCCTGTATCTATTTTCCATGTTCTGGAGCATAGGTTTAAATCCCATAATGGCAGATGGTGGATTCAATAACAGAATCTGGGTTTAAAGTAAAACAGTTAAAAATAATGACTGCAGATGCTGGAAACCAGAGTCTAGATTAGAATGGTGCTGGAAAAGCACAGCACTTCAGGCAGCATCCGAGGAGCAGGAAAATCGATGTTTTGGGCAAACGCCCTTCATCAGGAATACAGGCAGAGTGCCTGAAGAGTGGAAAGATAATTGAGAGGAGGGTGGGGGTGGGGAGAAAGTAGCATAGAGTACAATAGGTGAGTGGGGGAGGGGATGAAGGTGATAGGTCAGGGAGGAGGGTGGAGTGGATAGGTGGAAAAGAAGATGGGCAGGTCATGGGGACAGTGCTGAACTGGAAGTTTGGAACTGGGGTGAGGTGGAGGAAGGGGAAATGGGGAAACTGTTGAAGTCCACATTGATGCCCTGGGGTTCAAGTGTTCCGAGGCAGAAGATGAGGCATTCTTCCTCCAGGCATCTGGTGGTGAGGGAGCGGCAGTGAGGGAGGCCCAGGATCTCCATGTCCTTGGCAGAGTGGGAGGGGGAGTTGAAATGTTGGGCCACAGGGCAGTGTGGTTGATTGGTGTGGGTGTCCCAGAGATGTTCCCTAAAGTGCTCTGCTAGGAGGCGTCCAGTCTCCCCAATGTAGAGGAGACCGCATCGTGTGCAACGGATACAATAAATGATATTGGTGGATGTGCAGGTAAAACTTAGATGGATGTGGAAGGCTCCTTTAGGTGAGGGAGGA
The DNA here is from genome assembly GCF_020745735.1 of Hemiscyllium ocellatum. Classification (NCBI taxonomy): domain Eukaryota; kingdom Metazoa; phylum Chordata; class Chondrichthyes; order Orectolobiformes; family Hemiscylliidae; genus Hemiscyllium; species Hemiscyllium ocellatum. The sequence goes on from NC_083437.1 coordinate 5,214,607, forward strand.
GGTGTGGGCACAGGTTTTGCAATTCCTGCGGTGACAGGGGAAGGTGCCAGGAGGGGAGGGTGGGTTTTAGGTGGGCATGGACCTGACCAGGTAGTCACAGAGGGAACGGTCTTTGCGGAAGGTGGAAATGGGTGGGGAGGGAAATATATCTCTGGTAGTGGGGTCCGTTTGGAGGTGGCAGAAATGTTGGTGGATGATTTGGTTTATGAGAAGGTTGGTAGGGTGGAAGGTGAGCACCAGGGGCGTTCTGTCCTTGTTATGGTGGGGTCTGAGGGCGGTGGTGCGGGATGTGGACGAGATGCATTGGATGGTATCTTTAACCACATGGGAAGGGAAATTGTGGTCTCTAAAGAAGGAGGCCACCTGGTGTGTTCTGTGGTGGAACTGGTCCTCCTGGAAGCAGATACGGCAGAGGCGGAGGAATTGGGAATACGGGATGGCATTTTTGCAGGAGGTAGGGTGGGAAGAGGTGTAATCCAGGTAGCTGTGGGAGTCGGTGGGTTTGTAAAAAATGACGGTGTCAAGTCGGTCGTCATTAATGGAGATAGAGAGGTTCAGGAAGGGGAGGGAGTTGTCAGAGATGGTCCAAGTAAATTTAAGGTCAGGGTGGAATGTGTTGGTGAAGTTAATGAATTGCTCAACCTCCTCGCGGGAGCACGAGGTGGCGCCAACGCAGTCATCAATGTAGCGGAGGAAGAGGTGGGGAGTGGTGCCGGTGTAATTACGGAAGATGGACTATTCTATGTAGCCAACAAAGAGACAGGCATAGCTGGGGCCCATACAGGTACAGAAACACATTTCCAGCAACACCTTTTCAGCTCTGATCTCCAGCATCTGCAGACCTCACTTTCTCCCTATACAGGTACAGTCTAACGATGTCCATGTAACTGCTGTTGGTCATTGTAAAAACCAACCTGCTTCATTGATGTTCTTTGTCGGAAGTAATTGCTATTCCTACCTGGTCTGACCCTCCACGTGACTTCAGGCCTGCAGCAATGTTGCTGTCTCTTCATTGTCCCGTGGGTAACTAGGGATTGATGAGAAATGCTGGCTTAGCCAGTGATGCCCACATCCCATGAATGATTAGGGGAAGAACATTACAGGTACTTTCCCAACTGTCTCACCTGGAAGAGTGAAACATTCCACTCACTCGGCATGGCCATTAGGAGGTAGCGCAGCACCAAAGTGTAATTTAAGATTGCATGCAAACTGTTGGAAGTATTGGATGTAAGTAAATTGTTTTGGGATATATTAGCAGTGAAAAGACACAATGTAAATGTGAATTTTCTCTTCATACCTACAGACTAATGGATCTTACAGTGCGGTGTTGAATCTGTGATGAAGACAGTGTTCTGAAGTTATTAACTGTCAACGCGAGGAATGTGATCAGACTATCAGCCTTGGTGCTTATTCGCTGTTCCACACAACATATGCTAACACTGTTTTAGACAGCACCAATCTATCCTTCACTGATTAAATTATTTCTTTGCCTATTATTATGCTTCTCATTGCTTGAGAAAAATGCATTTCAAATACATCCAGGACACTTGGTTCCTGCCAATATGGAGCAATCCTTCCATCTATCTTTACTCTCTGCTTGTTTCATGGTGAATTTCAACTTTAATATTTGTTGCTTCAATGAAATTGCATCCAAGTGAACTCTGTGTCCGGAACCGTGCATATTCTATCATTATACCTCACTTTCAGATCAGTTGATCCTATTGGAGATATCAATGAGTACTTTTTTTTCTGTTTCTACTGTAATTTAAGCTTTGAGATGGGTTATGAGACTCTTGGCAATATTTGATCTTGCAGAATCCTTGACAAAGTGATTGGGACCTAATTGTGTTGTATATCCAGGAAATATGTCTCTTAACATCCACATCAAATGAGATATTCCATGACATTTCAAAGATAACTATTGACATCAGCTGTTTTTAAATTGCTCAGATAGGTATGTATCCGATGTAAACCAACCACTCAGGTTCACTTAGCCTGAGTGCACATCTGCTTCAGGCATCAATGTCACATCCTGCACATTGATTGTATCAGCTGGCTACATTCAGGAAATGTTGCCTGGTAATAGATCAACCTGCTCTAGTAATATAGGAGCCACTCATTTTCTGTTACAAAGGAAACAACAGACTTATAGATGGTCTACATTGATTCCTGTTAAGATGGAATACAACTCTTATCATGCTATATGCAAGAAGTGTGAATTGGGGTTACATTTTAGATTGTAATGGTTTTATTTTGAGGGACAATTTCTAAGAGCTGCTAAGCCCACTGCATTTTGTTTGTTACTGTTGGTGAGACCTCTTATGAAAATACATCCCAGTGCCCCAGGGAATTGCTACATCAAATTAAACGTTAAATAGCGACCAGTGACTGATTCCTTACTAAGCTTACAATTTGTCAATAATTTCACACCACAAAAACCCGATAATCTAAAGAATAACAGCATGATGTATTTATAAAGTTATTGTGATGAAACTCCAAATGATGATCTGAAATGTTGATTCTGCTCCCCTCTCTCTCCATTAGCTGCTTGACTTGCAGCATATTTTCAGCAATATGCTTGTTTTATTACAGATTTCCAGCACCTGCAATATTTTGTTCTGGACTAATCCTGTGCTGAGTTTATCTTGATTGATTTTGAGGTTAAAATCAGTTCGAAGATCAGAGTTGGGTACTTCCGCTGCTAAGACTGTAGGAATTCCAATACTAGATATTTCTAGGTTTTAATTTCTTTGTAATACTAAAACTTCATTCAGTTCATCAATCAGTACCAGGGAGAAGGAAAGAAAGAGATTTAATTTGGGATACTGCCCCATAATATTTTCATAGGGAGACCACTACTGTACCACAAAAGTCCAAGTGTTCCTAAAGGTAGTGTCCAATGCCCAACCAACTTTAGCTGCTTTATTAAATGACCTTTGGATCATTATGAAAAGGTTTCCCTATAAAAGTGGCTGTGGCATTTTTAAAGATGGCGACTCCCAATATTTTCAGTAATTGTCGTCTCCACCATTGTGGTAGTGATTAAGAAATATTTGAGAGAGTTCACAGCTGTCAATCCTCCTTTTGTCTTGGATATCCGCTATAAAATTGGTCAAAATATAAACAACACCAAGTTATCGTCCAATAGGATTTTTTGAAATTGCAAGCTTCCAGAGACTATATACTCCCCTACACAGACTCACTCACACACACTCGCACACTTACACATACCCTCTCCATACACAAACACTCACACATGCACACTCACACTCTCTCAAATGTGCACACACATACTCTTTCTCTCTCACACGCGCACACACTTTTCCACACACTCACTCTCGTATGTGTGCGCAGACACTCTCTCTCTTCCCCCCCCCTCCTCACCCACACATACGCTGGAGGGAATTATTTCTTTCAAGACTCTTTTCATTCAAAAAAATAAAACTGGACTTCAGCTTAAAGCACAGATTCAAAGCAGGAGAAAGTGAGGACTATAGATACTGGAGATCAGAAGAGTGCGGTGCTGGGAAAGGATGAAGGGCTTATGTCCGAACCGTCGACTCTCCAGATTCAAAGCAGAGCCTCACACCTAAAGTGCATTGTCTAGCCTGAGATATCACCTCTTGTACATTGTTAAAAACCTTTAATTATCTGGGGACAAAGACTTGAAAAGAATCTGGATTTTGCATTTTAATCAGTAGCCTTGTTCCTAACTGAGTAAAAAATTCGACAAGGGCAGCTGGTTCTAAAGATGTTAACTTTTTGCTTATAAATACTGTGTCTTATACCTCCCTATCATACCACGCCTGAGGAAGAAGCAGAGCTCCAAAAGCTTGCAATTTCAAATAAACCTATCGGACTATAACCTAGTGTCTTTTGATTTTTGACCTTGTCCACACCAGTCCAACTCCAGCATCTCCACATCATGACTACAATACTGTATTGAATTCTTCAATAAACCTTTTAATTGTGATACTATAGTACTTTTCTGCTCTGAAGGTTTTTTTAATCAATTTCTTTGCTGAATCACTTATGCTTACTGGGCTTACCTACCACTTTCAGGATTTTCTCACATTTTATTTTTGAAGGATCAAAATGATGGGGCATCCCACTTCCTCTCAGGTTTGCCAGCTTCTCCAGGAAAGGTAGAGTTTTCCTGCTTCTTCTGAAATAAAGTAGACGTATTCCTGGTCTAAAGCACCAAGCAATTTCTTCAACATAACCTTTTAGATAATGCTTCTGCAGTATCTCCACAAAGACTGATACCTTGTGCCAAGTCACCCTTTATTTACATTTGGAAAATGTAAATCCTCAGAGATCCAGCTTCCTCAGAGCCAGGTCTCAGAGTGGCAGAATGTCTGGCATTCCTGTATATATCTATCAGCCATTGCTCCCTGATTGGACCAGATTAACAGCCGTAGTTAGAGAACTCATATTTTATGAGGTCCATCTAGCTGACCTCTTTACAATCATGACATTCCTCCCCTGTGAGTTCAAGGGCATAGGCTGGCTCTGGTATTTTTTGTAGCTCCTCCGGGGATGTTTTAGCATTGGGTCAAGTTCCTCTGATTCTGTATCAGATGCAAGCAATGTGTAACACACAGTAGCTCGCCTTTTGTGTCTGTAGGGCCTCAAGAGAAATTCACTCTCTTATTTTGGTGGCAATGGCGTCAATACTGACAGATCCACTGTGTCCACCTCAGATTCAGAGGTCTTCTCAATGCCTGACAGAGAAGGAGAACCCATGGGTTCCAACAGCCTTTCCAACTGGAGACAGGAAAGGAGCATGTTTTGCTCCCATACCGTTTGCAGCTTTCATTTGGTCCATGTGCTTGTTCAGAACTGTCATATATACCTGAACCTCATATGTCACTGGACCTGACTTCATGTCAATTGTGCCTCTTACTCATGCAGGGCCATTCCCATGGTTCCTACACCAATCTTTGTCCCCTGAAGTAAACTGTCTCTCTTGCTTGGCGGAGTCTTGAGGCTGGCGTTGGCATTCCTAGTGCTGTTTCAACCTTCACCCCAGGTTTGGGAAGATCAGATTTAATCTAGTATGGAGTCTTCTCCTCATTAACACTCTGCTGTAGATATTCCTGGAGGTGCATAAGGGGTCATCCTAATATCAAATAGGAACCGGGACATTTTGATATCTAGCAACTGCCTTCACTCAAGTGGTGTTCTCCAAGCTCAGTTGGACCTGCAAGGCTGTCCACTTCCATCAGAATTTCCTGCAATTCATATTTCCCAATGATTTTCCATTGTGCCTGTCTGAAATCCAGTTGGGCTTCAGCCGGTCAGCACTTTTGCATGGTTGCAGAATTAATCTGAACAAACCAAATGGTCTTTCAGAATCCCATCAAAGTTTAAACCAAAGTCACATGACTCTACCAGTTATCTTAACCTCGTCCATGTTCTAAACATGGATTTCCCCAAGTTCTCAAATGGCATCTCAAAAAAATAAATTTGAGGTTGTAATATTCCTTAAATAAATCCATCAAGTCTTGAAAGATTTTAATGTCTGCCTCAAGAAATTTTCTCTCCAAATAACTAAAAACACTGTGGATTCACAAACTGTCAGGAGAATTACTCATTGTTTTTCATCTGCCCCAGTGTTATTAGCCCAGTCTTCGGCAAAATCGACCAAATCAGGCTTTCCAAATAACAGCATCATGCTAGAAATGCTTATCCCAACTCAAAGACAACTGTTGCAAGCGGATTCCTTCAGGAGGGTGCTTTATTCTCGTTGCCACTGAAATAACTCCACAGAAGCTGATTCCCTGTCAGCCTTTGATTTACATGTGGAGAGTTTTTGACACTCGTCCTGCTCCCTCAGAGCCAATTTATCAGAGTGGCTGAATGTCTGACACGCCTCTTTTTTTTAATCTGTCAACCAAGTCTCCGTGATTGGAGCAGATACACAGCCCCAGTCAGGGAGCTCCAATTCTGTGATGTTGAGCTGGCTGACCTCGTTATAATCACTACAGCTCTCAGATTGCAACCTTTATAAATCTTACCATTAGAATCATAGCTTTCATTTGTCTCCAGTCTATTCAAATACTTATTATTTTTCTTGACTTTTCTTCTGTTAGATTCTTTTATTAAATTTTGTTTAAATGTGCTCATTTTTGGCTTCAATTCTGAGGCCGTTCCATTCTGCAGCCCTAAGCTAAATTTATTTTCTGGCCCTTCTAATGTTCCTTGCAACTCCTGGAGCCTAATACCATTGGCAATGCATGTTGAGAGATGAGAACTCCCTCTTACACTCGCTTGCCTTCCCTTTCTAGCATTTCCCTGCTCTAACTTTACCTTCTGGAGCCTTCCAGTGCTCCTTACATTCTCCTTTGTAATGCCTTTGGATTCTCTGCCTGTCTATTTTTCTGTCTGTTTTCCCAGCAACATACAGTTTTATTTTCTGAATGGAATTTTGCCCCTGGACAACTGAACTTGTTTTTTTTTAGTGCTTTGACAGCTGTATTATCTAAAAGAAATAATACCTCTAAGGTAGTTAACTCAAAAGCTTGTTTCTTTTTGTTGTTTTCTTCTGGGTCTTTTGGCTTTCCTTTGTGTTCTTCATAGGTATCAGATCTAAATCACTCCGACCACGTGGAATTTTCCCAGATACAACTCTTAGGACCTTGCTGTATTTGTTATGTCTATCAGTATGTGGTACCAGGCACAGTGTTTTGCGTTCACTCACTTGACATGTGCGCATCATTGGTTGGTCAGTATTTGTTTTCCATCTGTGGTTGATCTTGATGGTGGTGCTGAGCTGCTTTCTTGAACTACTGCAGTAAATTGTATGTACATATACCCACAGAGTAATTGGTGAGAGATTCCCAAGAATCTGACCCAGCAGCATTGAAGGATCACTGTTACAGTTCCAAGTAAAGATATGGGAGGTTTGGAGGGGAACTTGCAGGCAGTGGTCTTCTGATGGATCGGTGTCCATTGAGGGCAAGTTAGAAGCCTGGTGTGGAAAGTGTTATCTAAGGATTCTTAGTGAGTTGCTGCAGTGTTTCGTGGAGATGGTAAACTCACCTGCAACTATGTATCGTTGGTGAAAAAAAAGTGACTATTAAAAATGTTAGATGGGGTGCCAATCAAATGGAATGCTTTGTCTTGTTTGGATTCAAGCTCCTTAAGTGCTGTTGTTTTACCTATCCAGGCAAATGGGGAGTATCCCACGCTCAGTATCTAAGGCCTACTTCAGTATTTAAGAAGTCACAAATGCGCAATCATTAATCTCCACCTTTGGTTGAATGATAGATGGAAGATATTGTTGACGCAGCTAAAGGGGAAAAGGCACAGTGAGATTTGAGAAGATTTGTAGCTCAGATTGTGGTTCTAGATGTATATTTGCTCACTGAGCTGGAAGGTTTGTTTTCAAATGTTTCATCACCATACTAGGTATTTTACAAGATACCTTGCAAGAACTGTCACAAACACTACACTGGACAAACAGGCAGAAAATTAGCCACCAGGACACATCACCATCAACTAGCCACAAAACAACATGACCCTCTTTCATTAGTATCCTTGCATATGGATGAGGACGAATACCACTTCAACTGGAACAACACATCTATCCTAGGACAAGTCAAACAGAGAGACACGAGAATTCCTAGAAACATGGCATTCCAACTGGAACTCTATCAAAAAACACTTTGACTTGATTCCATTTACCACCCACTGAGAAAAAGAACAGGAAATGACATCACCATAGGAAATGATGTCACCACAGGAAATGACATCACTGACCCAAGGAAACCCAAACATATAAATAGAAAGTAAGCTACACCAACAATGCTTCATTCGGAAGCTCACTGAAGACATTACCTAGTATGGTGACAAAACGTCTGAAAATGAATCTTCCATCTCAGCAAGCAAACCTACATCCATGAAAAGGCACAGGTTGAGCTAGGTATTTGCCACTAATTCTCCTCTGTCTTTGCCTTATCTAGTGATTAGTTAATACGCAATGGAAGTATAACTACATTCTAATGAACGAGACCTCCGAAGGCTATATCTGGTACAGGTATATCTGCTCCTTCCTAAAGCTGGTGATGACGTTGTGCATGTTGTCAATAGAATAGTTGGATTGAATGCAACATGAACATTAACCCCTTCAGAACCATGACCCTCTGACAGTGATCTTTTACTCCACAAGTGAGAACATGACAAACAACCACTGCATTCAACCTTTGTGGTCATGATGATTGAAGTCATACGTGAAGCTTTCCGGGACATGCTTAAGTGATCCAAATGGTTCTCAATGGTTTCCAATAGTTGTGCCAATCTGAAATAAGCCAAGATTAAAATGTATCCGAATAGCTACAGCCATCAACTCCTACAACCCTCAAAAAGCTGAGCTTTTCTCTAATCCTGAACTTAGAATCATAGATCCAAATAGCACAGAAACAGGCCCTTCGGTCCAACTCACCCACGCTGACCAGGTATACCAAACTGATCTAGTCCAATTCTCCTGTGTTTGATTCATCCTCCTTGAAGCCTTTTCTGTACATGTACCTGTCCAAACGACCTTTAAATGTTGTAATCATACCCGCCTCTACCATTCCTGTGGCAGTTCGTTCCATATACACATCAACCTCTGCGTGAAAACATTGACCTTTAGGTTCCTTTTAAATCTTTCCTCTCTCTCTTTAAACCAATGTTCTTTAGTTTTGGACTCCCCTACCCACTTGGTAAACAACTTTGACTATTCAGTTTATCTATTCTCTCAAGATTTTATAAACCTGGATTAGGTCATCCTCAACCCCTGGGATAAATAGTCCCAGTCTATCCAGCCTCTCCTTATAACTCAAACCTTCCCAGCAACATCCTTGTAAATTTTGACTGCACCCTTTCTAGTTTAACAACATTATTTCGATAGCAGGGCATCCAGAATTGTACACAGAACTCTGAATGTGGCCTCACAAATGTCTTGTACAGCCACAACATGACATCCCAACTCCTACACTCAATGCTCTGACCAATCAAGGTGCACCAAACATATGACATTGCTTTCAAGCAACCATGAAGCTGAACCCCTCAGTCTCTCTGTTCGACAGCACTCCCCAGAGCACTAAAATTTACTGCGTAAGTCCTGCTTTAGTTTGCAAAATGCAACACCTTGCATTTATCTAATTTAAACTACATCTGCCACATCTCGGCCCATTAGCCATCTGATCTCTTTTCAGCCTTTGATAACCTGCTTCACTGTCCACTATATCAACAGTTTTGATGTCTTCCACAAACTTGCTAATCATACCTGCATTGCAATTTGCTTTACTGCACCATTGGTGACTGTGCTTTCAACTGCTAAGGTCTTAAAGCTCTGGGATTCTCTTCCTAAGTCTTCCTGTCTCTCACTACCTTTTCATTCCCCACTTTTTTAAAGACATTTATGATAACTTGTGGTTAATACTAATGTGATCCTTAATATCTCTTTATATAGCTTTATGTCAAATATTTTTTCATTATAATCCTGTGAAATATGTCAAACCTCTGTTTATTAATTCTTGTATAGGATGTGGATGTCACTAAAAGGCCATCATTTGTTGTCTAGCCCTGATTACCCTAGAAATGAGAGGCTGTCTAGGCCCTTTTTCACAGAGCAGTTAAGAATCAACTACGATGCTGTGGATCTGGAGTCACATGTAGGCCAGACCAGGTAAGGTTAGCAGATTTCTTTCCTTAAAGGGCATTAGTGAATGAGATATTTTTTCTTGACTATTAATAGCCATAGAGTCATAGAGATGTACAGCATGGAAACAGACCCTTCAGTCCTCCTTGTCCATATCAACTAGATATCCTAAATTAATCAAGTTCCATTTGCTAGTACTTGGCCCATCTCCCTCTGAACTCTTCATATTCAACTACCCATCAGATACCTTTTAAATGTTGTAATTGTACCTTCCTCCACCACTTCCTCTGACAGCTCATTCCACATAAGCATTACCCGTTCCGCGAAAACGTTGCCCTTAAGGTTACTTTTAAAGCTTTCCCCTCTCATATTAAACCTATGCCCTCTAGATCTGGACTCCCCCAAATCAGGGAAAAGACCTTGTCTACTTACCCTATCCATGCCGCTCATGATTTTATAAATGCCTATAAAGTCACCCTTCAGTCTCCAATGTTCCAGCGAAAATAGCCCCAGCCTATTCAGCTTCTTCTATAGCTCAAACCCTCCAACCCTGGCAACATCCTTGTAAATCTTTTCTGAACCCTTTCAAGTTTCACAACATCCTTCCTATAGGTCAGTGAGAGAGAGAGAGAGAGAGAGATAGAGAGAGAGAGAAAGAGAGAGCCATCATGGCCAGAATTAGATAACTTCTATAATTCCTGATTTTATTTGAATTTCACCATTTGCCACATTAGGATTCAAACCTGTGTCCTCAGAACATTAGCCTGAGATTAGTTACATCACTGCAATAATTCTGCCTCCCTTTAATAGATTAACTGATGGCTAATGAACATGGGTTTGAAAAACTTTTGTTATTCCCTTAGAAGTTGCAATTGACTCATGCAGCATCATAGTTTCTTGAAAGTGGAGTCGCAGGTAAACATTGTGGTGAACAGGGCATTGGGTATGCTTGCTTTCATTGGTCAAAACATTGATGATAATAGTTAGGATGTCATATGACAGTTATACAAGACATCGACAAGGCCACTTTTAGAATATTGCATAGCATTCTGCTTGCCCCCCTATAGGAAGGATGTTGTTAAACTTGAAACGTTTTAGAAAAGATTTCAACGATGCTGCCTGTTTGAGCTACAGAGAGAGGCAAAATCAGTTGGGGCTTTTTCTCCCCATGAGCATCAAGAGACTGAGGGGTGACACTATAGAGGTTTATAAAATTGTGATGGGCATGGATAGCCAAGATTAAGGTTTAAAAAGAGGTGGAGGCAAGCATCTTACAACATTTAGGATTTAGAGAGATATGAGCTAAATGCTGGCAAAAGGAGCTAGGTCAGGTTGGACGGAATGGATGAGTTGGATTGAAGGGTCTGTTTCCGTCATGTAAAATTCTATGACTCTATGACTCCCAGTCAGGTCTGAACTGTAATAGTCAAACAGCATGCTGTAATGTCAGTGCTCAGTGTTATGACATGGAGACAGACAACTGAATTAAATCAGCCTTTCTATCTTTGTATTCACAACTCATTAAAACTAAACTGTTGATGACCCTTGTAATTGACCTCAACGTTTCCTAACCAAACCTTTTGAATAAGAAATGCCAAATGTTGCAAAGAATCATTTTAAGACCAGTTTGTATTTTAATAAATTGCTAAATTTTTTTAACAATACAATAGAGCAAAATTAAGCAATAAAGTAATTGAATTGGTCTGTACTTTAAACCCATAAACCTTTGTTTGCAGCCCCATTTATGAATAAGGCAGATGAACAAACCAGGAGAGCTAAAGGATAAATCGAAGAAAATAGCAAAACTAGCCAGATTACTCAAACAGTTTTCACAATGTGTTGTTCCACAGACATGGTTTCTTAGCTGATTTTCTGAAGATGACAATCAGGGTCAATGTTTCAGTTCATACTTACAACTTATTTTCCATTCTCTGAGCTTCCAAGAGCTGATAAGTGACTTTAGGCAGAGAGCTTTCAAATTTTCATGCCAAAGTATCAACAGCCAGATTTATTTTGCATAGAAAATACAATCAAAATATTCAATTCAAACTCTGATACACTGACCATCTCCTCCATGATGTCTAAATTACCATTCAACATCTGCTTATGCAGAATGTCTTCTCCAGACTTGGATGGAACCAATTTCCCGGTACTGATCTAGTTAACAGCAACTTCTGCAATCAGTTTAAACGCAATGCTCTTCTCCAGAGATTAAGCATCTGCAGAACCTTTTGATCAGGAACCACTCTGCAATTAACTTCCAGGCCTGGCCTCATGAATAAGCAAAAGCTTGTTTGGTATGTTTTCTTTTAAACATGAGTTTTACCCACAGTCCAAAAGTCATCATTAGCTTAGAGTTTCCAGTTCACAGCTCCAAGCCAAAATTAATAAAATAATTAAATAAACATAATGAAAAATCTACAAGGTCGTCAACGTCAGTCAATGGGGAAAAAAATTAGATGCTGAGGACAGCAAGAATGAAACTCCTTACAATGGTTTTTGGGCAAGTAAACGATTATTCTGATTATTTTAAAGCAAGTTTGTGTGTAGATCTTGTGAAAACAAACTACAGGCTCTCCCTTTCCATTGTTTTTGAAAACTGATGTAAATCCCAATTGGAGACCTGTCCAAAAACAAAATTGACAGGGTTGTATGGCCAAGGGCTTTCTGCTTCAGGCAACTGACTTGCAGGTTCAAACTAACATTTTTTTTAAAACAGCATCCACAGAATAGACTGCTTCATTTTTCAAAGGTGCAAGTGTTTTGAATGGTTCCGATCCTTAGCAGGTGGCTTAACAAGGAACGTGACTGTAACATATCGTATCTCACAATGGTTAATTAGTGCAGAAGGAGGCCATTTGGCCTATCATGTCTACACCAGTTCTATTACTTAGGACTAATCTAATGCATTTTCCCCATATCCCTGCACACCATTTCCATTGAAATAATCTTCAAACGCCCCAATGAAAGCCTCTGACCTGCCTCAACCACAATTCAAGGCAATGCATTTCATCCCCTACCTATGCACTGAGTGAAAAAGATTTTTTATCCTCTCATTCCCCTTGCTTTGTTCGCACATCACTTCAAATCTCTACCCTCTCGTTCTTATTCCTTTGTATGAGTGGGAACAGCTTCTCCCTAACTATTGTTCCAACCCACTTATGTTTTTGGAAACCTTTTATTAAAGTTTGTCTCAGCTGCCAACTCTCCAAGGAGAATAATCCCAGATCGTTCAATCAATCCTAATTAGTGTAGTGTCTGATTCGGTTGGAATTAGCTCAGCAATTGAAGATTCTGATTGGTAATTACTGCCTCCATCTCATAGGATCATAGAATCCCTACAGTATGGAAACAGGCCATTTGGCCCAACAACTCCACACCGACCCTTCGAAGAGTATCCCACCCAGACCCATTCTCCTAGCTTATTACTGCACATTTACACCTGACTAATGCACCTAACCTACATATCCCTGAACACTATGAGCATGGCGAGTTCATCTAATGTGCACATCATTTGGAACAATCTGCAAGAGTTTATTAAAGTCTGAGATTCTGGATGGTTCTGATGCCACAAAATTAACAGCTAAAATTAACTCGGCGGAGTTACGGATAGTGACGAAGGATGTTATAGGTTACAGAGAGACATAGATAAGCTGCAGAGCTGGGCTGAGAGGTGGCAAATGGAGTTTAATGCGGACAAGTGTGAGGTGATTTACTTTGGTCAGAGTAACCGGAATGCAAAGTACTGGACTAATGATAAGATTCTTGGTAGTGTAGATGAGCAGAGACATCTTGGAGTCTAGGAACATAGATCCTTGAAAGTTGCCACCCAGGTTGACAGGGTTGTTAAGAAGGCATACAGTGTTTTAGCTTTTATTAATAGAGGGATTGAGTTCCGGAACCATGAGGTTATGCTACAGCTGTACAAAACTCTGGTGCGGATGCACGTGGAGTATTGTGTACAGTCCTGGTCACCGCATTATAAGAAGGATGTGGAAGCTTTGGAAAGGGTGCAGAGGAGATTTACAAAGATGTTGCCTGGTTTGGAGGGAAGGTCTTACGAGGAAAGGCTGAGGGAATTGAGGCTGTTTTCATTGGAGAGAAGAAGGTTGAGAGGTGACTTAATAGAGACATATAAGATAATCAGAGGGTTAGATAGGGTGGACAGGGAGAGCCTTTTTCCAAGTATGGTGACAGCGGGTACGAGGGGGCATAGCTTTAAATTGAGGGGTGATAGATATAGGACAGATGTCAGAGGTAGTTTCTTTACTCAGAGAGTAGTAAGGGTATGAAATGCTTTGCCTGCGATGGTAGTAGATTTGCCAACTTTAAGTACATTTAAGTCATCATTGGACAAGCATATGGATGTACATGGAATAGTGTAGGTTAGATGGACTTCAGATTGGTATGACAGGTCAGTGCAACATCGGGGGCCGAAGGGCCTGTACTGCGCTGTAATGTTCTATGTTCTAAAGTTCCCCAGGAAATGTTAAAGGATTAAAATCTCCTCTGACTCCTGGCTAACTGTTAAAGTGACCTTGACTCTCTGTTCACCCCTTCTCCATTTGTGTTGCCAGTTTTAGGAAACTGTGGACTTGTACACATCGATCCCTCTCTGTGTTGATGCTCCATAGGGTTCTGCCATTTACTGCATACTTCCCTCCTGTATTAGATCTCCAAAAATACATCATCTTGCATTTGTCTGTATTAAACTTCATCTGCCATTTCTCTGTCCAAGTCTCTAGTCTACGTATAGGGGTGGCACGGTGGCTCCGTGGTAAGCACTGCTGCCTCACAGCACCAGGGTCCCAGTTTCGATTCCAGCCTCTGGCGACTGTCTGTGTGGAGTTTGTACATTCTCCGCGTGTCTGTGTGGGTTTCCTCCGGGTGCTCCTGTTTCCTCCCACAGTCCAAAGATGTGCAGGTCAGGCGAATTGGCCATGCTAAATTGTTGCCCTTCTTAAAGAACAAACAATGTTGGCTATTCTCACTCCTCTGGGAACTCTTCTGTGACTGAAAAGATACAAAGATTTCACATAAGGTCCCAGGAAGTTCCACACCTTCCTCCTTCAGCATTCTGGTATAGATCCCATCATGTCCTGGGGACTTAACTATCTAAATTTTTTTTCAAAACAACCAATCTTTCCTTTTTTTTATATTGATGTGACCTAGAATACCCCCTCCCTAGACTCAAGATCCACCATGTCCTTCTTCTTTGTGGATACCAAGGCAAACTATTCACTAAGGGCCTCACCCAATTTCTCCAGCTCCATGAATAAATTCCCTCCTTTGTCCCCGTGTGGACGTAGCTTTCCACTCCTTCTGTCTGTATAAAATGCCTTGGATTTTCCTTAATCCTGTTTGGCAAGGACATTTCAAAGCCTCTCTTAGCCTTCTGCATTCCTTGTTTGAGTTCTTTACTGCTATCTTTGTATTCTTTGAGGACTCTGTCTGTTTTCAGTTTCCTAAACCTTACTCCTTTCTCTTTTTGACTAAGTCTGAGTATATTCCATAACCATGATATCGCACTCATACCAAGGTCCTTATAAATAAGACAGTTATCCTGCTGAATTTTTTATTTGGCTCTGAAATATGGACTATGTATTGACACTGCCTTGAGGTGCCATCAATGCTGTTTGAGGTGGATTCTTTGCACCTGTCCTCACAGCTAATGTATTAATGTCAATATCCTTGAAGTAGCCAACAGCACTAACATCAAAGCCTTGATTTACCCAAAACCAACTTTGCTGGGCCTTCTATATGCTTTGGGTGCCTGAGTGCATCTGCTAAAAACAAATCATCTTCACCTCGATCAAGGTAAGCACCCGAACGAGAGGAGGAAAAAGGGAGGATTACAAAGACTGCCTGAAGGCTTCCCTCAAAAAATGTAATGTAGGTGCTGACACATGGGAGACCCTTGTTCAGAAGGAATTGACTTGGAGGAAGCTCCTGTATGAAGGGACACAATTCTTTGAGAAAATTAAGCAAGAGAAGTACAGCAAAAAACCGGAGCAAGGAATGTCCGTGATCTCAAGGACAAGGATCAATCCCATCTCCCAGTAACGCCTTCCAAATATGTTTCTGGAGAGATGGTTTTTGGATTGGGCTAATCAGCCACACAAGGACCCACAGAATCCAGGAGCAGTGACAGGGAATTTTCTAGGTGGACCAACACACTTGTTAGTCAGTGATGGCTAATGATGGCAATGTCAGTTCACCATGAATTAATACAGATTTTGATCCCCCTACCATTTCTCACTTAACTACTCAGATCCATGCGTCAGAATTCTCCAAAGTCTCTCAGTCAAAGTTGGGGACATTTTCAGAAGGTCCCTGAGGGTACCATGTTTGTGTGGACACATGTTTTCCGGTATCTAGTCTACCGTATAGAATCTTACACAGATCTACATTAACATCAAGGTAATGAGTCCTGATTCATTTGCTTGCCATCAGTTCAAGTCAAATAAACTAGGTGTCACCAGTAATGTCTACAAGACATGAAGTTCTCTCCCACGTCTTTGATGAATAATTTAAACAACAAAGGACTTGGAACTTGAGTGATGACTGCTGTTAAGCAGAAGTTTTCACATTTATCATTATGTTCAACTTTTTATTGTCTGAAGCTTTCAGTCAAGTTTGTAAACGTGCCATTAATTCCATTAATGACCCTGACTAAACTGATGGGCTTTTATTGACAGAATTTATGACCAGCAGGGCTTCCAGCAAATAATTTATTTACCACAGTCTGTAATTAATAGTAAATCGAACAATGGTGAAGTTGGCAGAAAAATAATATGAGACCCCAAACGTTAACCAATTAATTCATTAATCATGTCCTTTTTGCTTTTTTTTTGGTGATCATAATGCAAAGTTGTAAAGGAATATTTTGGAGTGAAGGTAAGTTCTTAAGTAAATCCACGTTTTTATAAAACCCAATTTATGACAAGCATACACATTACAGCATTAAATAACCTTTCTGACTTAATGATTCTATGATTTGAAGGTACAGGTTCAAGATTTCAGGATTGACAGATGTGGGCTTGAATCTTGATTCTGTCCCTTCAGGGTGTTCTGATTCTGCTCTAGTGCCAGGTCAGATATAAAAACCTGGGATATAACCAAAGATGGGGACTGGAGACACTCAGTAGGTCTGGCAGCATCTGTGGGGAGAGAAAGAGTTCACATTTTGAGTCTGATAACGTTTGAGGCTTTTCTACAGAACTGAAGAGGGCTGGCAAAGTGTATATTACAAATTAACTCTATCTCTCTCAACAAATGTTGCCAGACCTGCTGAGTTCATCCAGCACATTTTCAGCATTTTCAGTGTTTTGTTTTTATTTTGGAAGTTGCTGGGGCAGGGAAGGAGCAGGTAGAACAGGACTGAAGGGCTGAATAGCCTCCCGCTTTTAGTTTAAGTGATATAAACAAGCGAGGGGTAATTTAAGAGAATCCTGTGCACATATTTGAAAATCTGATCGCAGAAATATTCCTTTGATTGTCCCTGTGCTCTGCTGGGGGACTATGAGCCAGAATCGACTCTGGTAATGTCAGATTGTGATTTGATGATCATGAGCTGAGTACATTCAGGTAGGGTTATCTCAGCCTTTCAAAAGTACAACATCTGATTGCTGCAGTTGTAGCAAATCAGATTCTTAAAGCATCTTATTTCAGGAATGTACCCGTGTTTGTGTTTGAAGTGGTTACATTTGCTCAGTGTGACTGATTTCTGCATAATTGAAGCTCCTACCAATGTGGCCTAATTAAGTGGATTAACACTCATGGCTTACAAGCTTATCCCCTTATATTTTTTTGTGATTTTTTTTTCTCTCTCTTAATACAGAAGAATAGAATTTGACAGTGCAGAAGCAGGCCATTCTATCAATCATGTTTGCCCTGGCCCTGATAGAGCTACCCAGCCAGTCTCACTTTCCAGCCCGATCTCCAAACCCCTGAGTGTAATTGCTAATCGTTCATTTTCCTCAGCAGAGGGAGAACAAGGAGGAATCCTACCCTCCGTGGCAGATAATAAGTTCCATGACTTTGACAGCGTTTTCTGAAGTTGAATTGAGAATTCTGGCACTGCTTTCTAACTGAAGAAGCTGTGCAGCAGCCTCCTTGTGAAGGATCCTTTGATGTAAGTGGGAGTGTGCAGCACTACATTCTGACATGCTGCTGGTAAAACATCAGTTCCAGCATTCAAAACTTCAGACAGCAACACTGAGCTTTCTGCTTCATGTTAGTTTAATGAACAAATACACAGATACTAAAACCTGAGTCCCCAAATTCAGTCCCTCCCTCCGCTCCTCCATTTTTCTGTCCGTCACACTGTCCCTCCCTCCATTCCTCCTTCTCTCTCTCTTTCTTCCCCCTTCTATCTCTTTCCCCACACTCTCTCTCTCTCCCTCTCTCCCACTCAGTCTCTTCCAGCTCACCCTCCTTCTCCGCACTCTCTCTCTTTATCCCTTCCTCTGCTCCCCCCCACCAGTCCCCCCAACCCCATTCCCTCCCTCTGCTCCCTCCTCTGCTCCCCCCGCTCCCTCTGCTCCCCCCCTGCTCCCCCTCTGTTGCCCCGCCCCTTCTGCTCCCCCCCCCGGTTCCCTCCTCTGCCCCCTCTGCTCCCCCCTTCCCTCCTGCCCCCCTCTGCACCCCCGCCCCTTGCCCTCCCTGCTCCCCCCCTCTGTACCCCCCTCAGCTCCCCCCTCTGTTCCCCACTCTGCCCCCCAACCCTCTCTGCTCTCCCATCTGTTCCCCTCCCTCTGCACCTCTCTGCCCTCCCTAACCCCCTCTGCTGCCCTCCTCTACTCCCCCCTCTGCTGCCCCCCTCTATTACCCCCTCTGCTCTCCGCCTTTGCCCCCCCTCTGCTTCCCCTCTGCTCCCCCGCTCCCTCACTCTACTCCCCCCTCTACCCTCTCACCCCGCCACTTCCCACCTCTGCTCCCCCCTCTTCTCCACCCTCTGCTCCCCCAGTTCCCTCCCGTCCCCCCACTCCCCCCTCTGCTCCCTCTGCTACCCCCACTGTTCCCCCCTCTGCTCCCCTCCTCTGCTCCCCCCTCTGCTCCCCCCGTTACCCCACTGCCCCCACTCCTCCTCTGCTCCCCCTCTGCTCCCTCCCTCTGTTCCCCCCTCTGCTCTCCCCTCTGTTCCCCCCTCTGCTCTCCCCTCTGTTTTCCCCTCTCTGCTCCCCCTCCTCCCCTCCCTCTGTTCCCTCCCCTCTCTGCTCTCCCTGCTCCCTCCCCCCAAACCCCTCTCTGCTCCCTCCTCTCTCCTCCCCCCCCTTATCCTCCCTCTCTGCTCACCCCCTCTGCTCCCCCCTCCCTGTTTCCTTCCCTCTGCTCCCCCCTCTCTCCTTCCCACCTCCGCTCCTCCCTCTGCTCCCCGCTTTCTGCTCCCCCCCGCTCCCCACTCTCTGCTCCACCCCTCTGTTCCCCCCTCTGCTCCCCACTCTCTGCTCCCCCGCTATGCTCCCCTCCCTCTGTTCTCTCTCTCTGCTCCCCCTCTCTGCTCCCTCACTCTTTCTCTCTCTCCATCTCCCCCCTCTCTCTCCCTCTCCACCTCTGTTTCCTTCTCTTCTCTTTCACTGTTCTCTCTCTCGCTCCTTATCTCCCCTCGCTCCTCTCTCTCATTCTCTCTCACTCTTTTCCCACCCTCACCCCCTCATCTTCTCTCTCCTCTTTCTTTCTCTGCACTGTCTTGCTCTCTCTTCCCACAGTCTCTCCTCTCTCTCTTCTCCTCCTTTCTCTTCTTTCTCCTCTCTGTCTCTTTCTCTCCCTTCCTTCCTCTCTCTGCCCTCTCTCTCACTCCCTCTCCTTCTCTCTATCCTCCACCCCATTCTATTTCCCCCCTCTCTCTCTCTCTCTCCCACCCTCTCTCATAGAGACTTATTTCCATTAGCTCCCATATTTATCAGTCATACACAATTGAGTCATATTTTTCTTGCATGGAGCTGTCTGTCAAACGTCCCCTTCCTCTGTTTATTATTTTCAGACTCCAGAGAACAAGCAGTTGTAATATTTCTCCCCTGCCCTGGGAGCAAGTTGCTGCATTTTTATGAGTCCTGCCAGGTCAATTCTGACAGTAACAATTCCTTACTTTTGCCCCTGTTATTCATTTATTTCCTTTTGATCTTTTGACGTCTTTGTTGATTGCTTCCCCTTCACATCTCGAAGCTCCTCAGAAGATGTCATGAATTTTGCATCTGCTAAACAGAATCAAACATCAACTTCAAACATGGCTGTGTGTGTGTTACAGAATGTGAGATCTCTGATGCCAATTGTAAGTGATTTCATTAGTAGCCTCCAGAGAGCTGAGGTTCGACCTGAAAATCCACCATGCTGAAGATGGGCCGACTTGTAACAGGGCACAGCAGTTAATGTTGACATGATATTCTCTCTGTGACTGTTCATCAAATAGCACTTTTTTGGCAGCAACAGAGAGCAGATGCTAAAAGGTTCTGATTTGTGCTGGTGGCACTGTCTCTATGGATTGTACTGCTCCCATGCTAGGCTTAAGACAGGAGTTAATTAGGACCCGATATTGTCAGTCTCCAGGGGGCCCCCTGTGCTTGGTTGGGGGTTGAGGTCACTGTGCTTGAGTGAAGGGTGGTGGGTAGGTCAGTGGGTCGAAGCTAGGAGCAGTACTGGGACCCATGGTTATTGCCCTGGCCCTGGCCTAGCCCTGCTCCCATGATCCAAGCCTGTATTATGCTTCCATCAGGGATCCTGCATTGCCATGAATTCTGACTGCTACTTAGTTAGACACTGTTTACTCTGAGTTCTTACATCTCTACCTTTACTTGATTTGAGATTGACTACTGTCTGATTATCAATAGGTCCTGTATTCTCTTTATTTTACATTCTAATATCCAGAATACTGATTATATCTCTCACTTGTACAGTTCTTTCGTCCCTGTCTCCTTTTTCAAAAATTCATTAATGAGATGTGGGTGACACTGGCTGGGCCACTATTTATTGCCTACCCCTAGCTGCCCTTAAAAAAGTCCATGGGCTGTAGGTAGACCCACAATGCTATCAGGAGGGAGTTCCAGACTTTTGACCTAGTCGATGATTAGATTAGATTACTTACAGTGTGGAAACAGGCCCTTCGGCCCAACAAGTCCTCACTGACCCGCCGAAGTGCAACCCACCCATACCCCCACATCTACTCCTTACCTAATACTACGGACAATTTAGCAAGGCCAATTCACCTGACCCGCACATCTTTGGACTGTGGGAGGAAACCGGAGCACCCAGAGGAAACCCACGCAGACACGGGGAGAACGTGCAAACTCCACACAGTTAGTCGTCTGAGTCAGGAATTGAACCCGGGTCTCAGGCGCTGTGAGGCAGCAATGCTAACCACTGTGCCACCGTGCCGCCCACGGCAATTGATGCTAGTATTATATTGTCTTGTGCATCTTCATCATTAATATTTATTTTCTATTAAACTACACTTACTATCAACTTAAAATTTACCACATGCTAAAACCCTATTTTCATGAAATTGTGAACCATAACTTGAATTGGTAAAAACAGCACTCTTTGAAGTCTCAAGATATCCACAATCATGTGAACAATCGATGAAGTCCTTGAAGGGTAAGTGTAGTGTGATGAAACAGAATTTGCACACAGCGAGCTCCAACATGAACACAGTGAGGGAACCTGCCAGTGGTATCAAAATCAATAAAAAATGTTTTAGTTACATAAAGGGAAAGAATTGGTCAGGCGCAATATTGACCCATTAACGTCTGAAAGTGGGGACCTTGTCAGTGACTATGGGGAAATGACAGAAATGTTGAAGAATTCTTTCTAGGAGAAAAGCAGAATAGTTTGCTCCAAGCCTTGAAGAAATGAATAGTTGATCTGGAATGGGGACTGAATAAAACTGGCTTTGTAAAACACTGGTAATGAAAACATTCACAGAATAAAATAGGGACAAATCCTTGGGAGCTGATAGTTTTCATCTGAGGGTTTTAAAGGAAGTAGAGGAGCACATTGTCGTTACTCTGACTATAATCTTTCAGAGTTCTCTCGAAGTCATACCCATTAATTGGACATTGCACCTCTGTCCGCTTTTTAAGAGTGAAAGAGGGAAGTCAGGGAAATACAGACCAGTTAGTCTAGCATCTGTGGTGAGAAAACTGTTAAGTTTATAACCAAGGATGGGGAAACGGAACATCTCTCAATTTTTCAGTTAACCAAGGAGAGCCAGCATGGATTCATAACAGGTTGGTCATGCCTGACAAAACTCAATGAATTTTTTTGAAGAATTAACTAAGGCAATGGACAGGTAAATGTCTATAGATGTTGTTTATCTAGACATCCAGAAGGAATTTGAAGTCCTACATAAGAGATTGTTAATGAAGCTAGCAGGCCATGAATTGAGGACAGGTTACTGAAATGGTTGGGATATCTATTGAGTGGGAGGTAACAGAAAGTCGCGATAATGTGCAGGAGCTCAAATTAGCAGCATGTGACCAGTGGTGTCCCATAAAAATCCCAAAGGCCAAAGCTGTCCACAAGATCTATTAATGACTTGCACTTTGGCATTGCAAGTCTCTTATCGAAATTTGCTGATGACATTAAGTTAGGCAGCATTGTGAAGAGTGTAGATAGGATAAAATTACAAATGAATATTGACAAAAGTAAGGTTATTCACTCTGGACTGAAAAAGGATAGAATAGGGTAATTTTCTAGATGATATGAAGTTAAATACAATGGATGTCCAAAGATCCTTGGGGGTTTAGGCCCTTAGATCTTTAAAATGGCATGAACAGGTACAGAGAATAATGAAGAAAGCTGATGGAATGTTGGCCTTTATATTTAGAGAACTGGGATACAAGGATGCCAATGTTCTAAATGTAGTGATACAAAACCCTGGTTAGACCCCACTTGGATTATTGTGAGCAGATTTGGGTGATCCGATTGAAGTCTTCAAGATATAAGCAGGAAAGGACAGGATAAGTCAAAACAAACTATTTCCACTGTTTGGGAATTCTAGCATTGTGTGCGAATAATGCGAGACCATTCAGGAGAGATATTAGGAAATGCACAAAGGGGGGCAGATATTTGGAACTCTCCAACTAATGGCAGTGGATGCAGGATCAGTTCATTTTAAATCTGAGATAAGTGTATTTTAGTTAGTAAAGGGATTAAGGGATATGGGCCAAGGGCAGTGTAGGCTTCAGATTGGTCATGTTCCATTGAATGATAGAACAGGCTTGGGGGGCTGAATTACAGTACAAGAGAAAGCTAAGCAGAAATGTAAGAACAGACAGAAAAAGTTTCTAAAGGCATTTAAAAAGGGAAAAAAATAAAAGTTAAATGTGTGTCCTGTAGTGAGTGAGTTTGAGGAATTGGTATTGAAAAAATGTTAAATAGAAGATTAATTGAATTGATATTTTATATGTGTCTTCGCTTTCAGGGATACAAATAACTACCGAGGAATAATAGCAAAACAGGATGTGAAAAGATGTGAAGAACATAAAGCAATTACAGTTTCCAGGGAATGGGTACTGAATATTTATTAGCTTGAGGTTTTAACAAGTCACCTGGCCTTGATGGACTCCATCCTGAGATATTAAAAAAAGCAGTTGCTGAGATAGCTCCACATTTTTAATTTAAAATTTCCTGGGATTTGGAAGTATCTCATCAGTTTAGAAAACATCACAAGTTTTTCCTTTTCAAGAAAAATGAGAGACAGGAAATAGGAAAATATGGAGCACTTAATATCTTTCACAGGGACAATGTTAGAATCTCCTGAATAATAGCTTCTGAATGCATTCACTTTGAAGGTAAGGTTGAACACATTGGAACTTTACCCATTGGAGATTAGAAGAATTAAATGTGATATTATTGAATCCTATTAAGATCCTAAGGGGACTTGACAAGATGGATAAGACCATAAGACCATAAGACATAGGAGTGGAAGTAAGCCCATTCGGCCCATCGAGTCCACTCCACCATTCAATAATGGCTGATGGGCATTTCAACTCCACTTACCCACATTCTCCCCATAGCCCTTAATTCCTCGAGACATCAAAAATCTATCAATCTCTGCCTTGAAGACATTTAGCGTCCCGGCCTCCACTGCACTCTGTGGCAATGAATTCCACAGGCCCACTACTCTCTGGCTGAAGAAATGTCTCCACATTTCTGTTCTGAAATGACCACGTCTAATTTTAAAGCTGTGTCCACGGCTCCTAGTCTCCTCGCCTAACGGAAACAATTTCCTAGCATCCACCCTTTCCAAGCCATGTATTATCTTGTAAGTTTCTATTAAGTCTCCCCTTAATCTTCTAAACTCCAATGAATACAATCCCAGGATCCTCAGCCGTTCCTCGTATGTTAGACCAACCATTCCAGGGATCATCCGTGTGAATTTCCGCTGGACACGGTCCAGTGCCAGTAGGTCCTTCCTGAGGTGTGAGGACCAAAACTGAACACGGTACTCCAAATGGAGCCTAACCAGAGGTTTATAAAGTCTCAGTAGCACAATGGTGCTTTTATATTCCAACCCTTGTGGGAGAGACTGGGACTAAGGATCACAGTTTAAAAGCAAAAGTATCACCTTTAGGATAGAGATGAGGAGGAATTTTTTTTTCTCTCTGAAGAATGAGGATCTTTGGAACTTTGTTCCCCAATGAATAGTGGAGGTGGGATCATTAAATATTTCTGAGGCAAAAGTGAATACAGTCTTGACTAAAAAGGGCATGAGACATTATCTTAGTTCTGTCAGAGTGGGTAGTTGAGTCCAGAATCAAATCAGTCAGGATCTTACTGAATGACAGAACAAAGTTGAGAGGCTGAATGGCCTACTCCTGTTCCTAATTCAGATGTTAATATCATGGGCCCATTACTTCATGATCTTTCCCAATGAAGGTGTTGCATGTCTTCAGTCAGGAATATTGAATTACATCAAATGGCTAGGGGTGGTACATTTCTCACTTATATTTCAATCCTGTTTAATTGAG
This sequence comes from Hemiscyllium ocellatum, assembly GCF_020745735.1. Taxonomy (NCBI): domain Eukaryota; kingdom Metazoa; phylum Chordata; class Chondrichthyes; order Orectolobiformes; family Hemiscylliidae; genus Hemiscyllium; species Hemiscyllium ocellatum. The sequence continues at coordinate 5,239,225 of NC_083437.1, forward strand.
AAGATCTCATTTTGTCTTCACAAACTCTGCTTTCTGATGCCAATGGTAACCAGAGTTCAAACACCAAAATAATTTGGTAGTCTTTTATTGTGGTGAAACATTGGTGATGTTTTATTCTAACCATATAAGAAATTGATTCAGCAAAATGAAGGCATTTGGAAGTGGGCTAAAATGATGAATCGATATTAAAAGTCTCATTGTTATGTCTGATAAAAGCATAATGTATTCATAACGTCCTAGACAAAACCCAATGTGGAATCCAGTCTGATATTTAATCCGAGCTATATCCAATCTTGAATCTTGAATTATTTTTTAAAATTTGAGAATGAAATGTTTGCAATAGATGTCCACTAAGGGTCATGTAACTTTGTTTGCAGATTATATTGCCACACTGTCTTCAGAGGATAAAACTCTTATTCTGGATTAGCTGTCCCACTACACATTTTCCGAAGTCATCGAGAAAAATATTTCTTGACTTGAAAGGCAGTGAATGTCTCAAACCCCAAGGTGCATGTTTACAAACAAACCAAGATTATCACTAATTAAAGACAAACATCGTATTTGTAAGGGAGCTGTGAGAATCTAGATAGGACACCAACACGACTGTCCTCCTATTTATATTTTAGTCATTTATGGATATAGGGATCGCTGACTTGGCCAATATTTATTGCCCATTGCCCTTGAGAATGTGGTAATGAGCTGCCTTCTTGAACTGTCGCAGTCCAACTCCTGCAGGTTGACCCACATTGCCCATAGGGAGGGAGTTCCAGGATTTTAAACCAGCGACACAGTGAAGGAACGGCGATATATTTGCAAGTCAGGATGATGAATGGTTTGAAGGGGAACTTGCAGGGGGTGGTATTCCTATGTACCTGCTGCCTTGCCCTTCTAGATAGAAGTGGCTGTGCATTTGGAAGGTGCTGTTTAAGGAACTTTGGCAAATTTCAGTGTACTTTGTAGATAGTACACGCTGCTGCTACTGCATGTCAGTGCTGGACAGAATGGATGCTTGTGGATATCTACAGAGATACAGTAAGGAGCTGCAGCAATAAAAAAGACAACAAAAGACAACCTTGAGACCTGGAGATCACATAGTTGTAAGATCTTTAGGGTGTTGATTTTCAAGGGTGGCAAGGTGGCTGAGAGGTTAGCACAGCTGCCTCACAGCACCAGGGATGCACATTCAATTCCAGCCTCAGGCTGTATGGAGTTTGCACATTCTCCCCGTGTCTGTGTGGGTTTCCTCTGTGTGCTCCGGTTTCCTCCCACAGTCCAAAGTTGTGCAGGTCAGGTGAATTGGCCATGTTAAATTGCCCATAGTATTCAGGGGTGTGCATTGGTTAGGTGAAATGTAGAGTAATAGGATAGCGGAATGGGTCTGGGTGGGATAGTCTTTGGTGGGCCGGCATGACCTTTGGGCCAAATGGCCTGTTTCCACACTGTAGGGATTCTATTCTATTCTATTCTCTAAAGTCCAGCAGGAAAAGAAAGATAATCTCATTGCAAAAAGGCTACAATTAAACTCTGGTCAGCAGAAAATTTATTTGAAGGAATCTTGCTACAACTCTGATGCTTGATGTTGCTATTGACTTTAACAAATATTAGGAGTGACACCCCCTCTTTCATAGGGCCCACACAATGTAGTTTCCAAGAGAAGCCAATCGCGTGAATTACAAACTATTCTTTTGCTTGTAATTTATATTGGTGCACTATTCTCTTTAGCCTCATTTCCTTTGACCATGCAGCTGTGTGAGCTGCTGAATCAATGGTGTTGTGTAAGGTTTTTGGATGGATGATGAAAAGTCCTTTTTGTTTAAATTCACAAAATGCTTGCTGCTGGTTTTTTAAATTAACCATACACTCCAGGGCTAAGAGACACCAGCCCTTTCCTTTCCAAAAGCAGCGCACTGGCTATGGACAATAAGAGGAGAGATTTGTGGTCCCAGATCTCTCCCATACTTGTCTGTAATGCTATCATTAGAGAGCCAGTGCAGGGTATTCCCTCAGTAAAGATAGCACACAAATATATATTCGGTTTGAGATTTAGTTATGATTTAACTAAGAATTATTCTTATGCTATAGCTAATCTCATTCTGAAAATATTTGATATTCAAAGGAATTTTAATTATGTGATGGCCAGCTCCTAGCTTATTTCCATTAGGTAAAGTCGTGATAGTTGCAGAGGGCCAGGGAATTAGTGTAGTTTCCTTTTTATTCATTCATGGGATAAGGATGTCACTGACTAAGGCAGCATTTATTGCCCATCCCTATTGCCCAGAGAGCAGTTAAACATCAACCCCATTGCTGTGGGTTTGGAGTCACATGGAGGCCAGACCGGGTAAGGATGGCAATTTCTGTTCCTAAAGGACGTATGTGAACCACATGGGTTTTTCCAACAATCAACAATGACTCACACATAGCATGCAACTCTTAATTCCAGATTTTTAAAATTGAATTCAAATTCCACCAGCTGCTGTGGAGGACAATGCCTAGGCCTTTGGATTGATAGTCTAGTGATAAATCCACTCGGCCATCACCTCCCCTTATGGCACTGGTGGTCAATGTAGACATGTTGGGCCGAAGGGCCTGTTTCTATGCTGTGTGACTATTTATAACCTACTGTGACCACAGGGCTGCTCTTCCATTAGAGAGAGATGTTGGTGGTGGTTTAACCTGAGGGTCACTTTACCTCAGGCAGGGTGAAGAGATTGAGATTCATGGTAACCTCAACAGGTGTGGGATTCACTTTGCATTGTATACTGTCATTTAGTCAACTGAACTAACTAAAGCCACTTATTTCTATTATGTGGGTTTGATTCAAGTAATTGTGAATTGTTGGGAGAGCACAAACTGGGTGGTAGTGAATGAGCAACTTGTTCTGCCTCTGATTCAAATTTCATTTCTATTGATTCACTTCGAAGCATTTTATGCAAAGACACAAAATCACCATTTGTCCTAGAGATGTTTAGGCTGAGACTTTCAACTTTGCCTCCCAGGCATAATCTTGTACCTCGTACAAACATATGGAAGGCAAAAAGGCCATTAAAGTTGCCAGTAAACAAGCCAAACAGCCTAATCTCACTTCCCAGAATTTGGTCCAGACTCCTGTAGGATATGCCACATGCTCTTATATATTCAGCTGCCTTTTAAATGCATTGAGGTCATTGCCGCTGCTATCCTTTCAGGCAGTGAGTTCCAGACTTCTACAAACCATTGAGTTGAAAACATTTTTTTTTCCATCTCCCTTGAGTTGTTCTATATTGGCCATTGTCGCTGCTGTTCATATCAATGCCCAACTCAAGCTTGCATTGGCCATGTCTGATCACTTGACAATCGACAAGCAATTAGATTAGATTACTTACAGTGTGGAAACAGGCCCTTCGGCCCAACAAGTCCACACCGACCCGCCGAAGCGCAACCCACCTACACCCATACATTTACCCCTTACCTAACAACTACGGGCAATTTAGCATGGCCAATTCACCTGACCCGCACATCTTTGGACTGTGGGAGGAAACCGGAGCACCCGGAGGAAACCCACGCAGACACGGGGAGAACGTGCAAACTCCACACAGACGTTCGCCTGAGTCGGGAATTGAACCCGGGTCTCAAGCGCTGTGAGGCAGCAGCGCTAACCACTGTGCCACCGTGCCACCCTAATTATAACTTCATGCTTTTTTTTGTGCTACCAACATCAGAGAGTTTAATTTTTGATTAAGAGCAGTTATTGTGAATTCTGGATTGGTTTAATTGCTCTGATGTTAAAAGGCAAAGTGAATGTCCTTGTCAATGAACAGCAACAGACAAAGTGATCAGTACCTTGCACAGGGAGTCAGAAACATTCACTTTTTAGGGTCATATTAAAGCCATGGAAAGTTGCAGACTCATTATCACAGAAAAACAATCCATGAGCTATCTTCTGGCCAAAGTTAATCAGTTCTAATCAGCTAAAATGTGGCATCAATCAGAAGGACTTTATAATGGAGCAAAGAGTATTTGTGCTCAGTGCTTGTTCAGAGGAGATCATGACTGTATGAGACCTGGCCTTTCACTGAATGCTGATGAGTCCTTCTTCAATTCAATAGATGGCCAACCATTCCTGAATATTTCACCACCACAAAACTGTTTTGATAACAATGCTTGACTAACAAAACTGGAATCAACGTGTATCGGGGGCAAACTGGTGGTTGGAGTCATACCTGACCCATTGAAAGATGTTTGTGGTTGTTGGAGGTCAGTCATCTCAGCTCCAGGAACTCCTCAGGGTAATGTCCTTAACCCAACCACCCTCAGCTGCTTCAAGAATGACCTTCCTTCCATCATAAGGTCCAAAGTGGGGATGTTCGCTGATGATTGCACAATGTTCAGCACCATTTGCCATTCCTCAGATCCTGCAGCAGTCCATGGCCAAATGCAACAAGACCTGCGTAAAGTCCAGGCCTGGGATAACAAGTGGCAAGTAACATTCACACCACACAAATGCCAGGCTGTAACTATCACAAATAAGTGACAATCTAACCACCACTTGTTGGCATTCAACGGTGTTACCATCACTGAACCCCCACTCCAACCAACATCCTGAGGATTATCATTAATGAGAAACTAAACTAGACTCACCATATAAACACAGTGGCTACAACAGCAGGTCAGAAGCGAGGAATACCGCAGTGAGTAACTTACCTCCTGACTCCTCAGTGCCTATCCACCATCCACAAGACACAAGTCAGAAGTGTCATGGTGTACTGTCCTCTTGCCTGGGTGAGTGCAGCTCCAACAACACTCAAGAAGCTTGACATCATCCAGGACAAAGCAACTGCTTGACTGGCAGGACATCCACTCCCTCCACCACCGACACTCAGTACCAGCAGTGTGTACTATTTACAAGATGCACTGTAGAAATTCACCAAAGGTCCTCAGACAGCACCTTCTGAACCCACAACCACTTCCATCTAGAAGGACAAAGGCAAGTTCCCCTCTAAGTCAATCATCATCCTGATTTGCAAATATATCGCCATTCCTTCACTGTTGCTGGGTCAATATCCTGGAATTCCCTCCCTCATGGCATTGCGCATCCACCCACAGAAGTTGGACTGCAGCAGTTCAGGAAGGCAGCTCACCATCACCTTTTCAAGGTCAACTAGGGATGGGCAATAAATGCTGGGCCCAGTCAGCCATGCCCACATCCCACTAAAATGAATACATTTTTAAAAACTCATTAATTTATGTAATTCCAAATGCAAACAAACACCATCAGGAAGGAAGAATTAAGGAAATGTCATTAAAAGCTCCCATCTTCATTTATGAGCACTCTAGGCTGACAAACAAATACCAAACTGCACTAAGCCTATTTACCAGCACTTGTTTCATAGCTTAGTTGTCCCTGGCTTTTTAAATGTCCTCTCAGGCAACACGTTCCAGATTTCTACCACTGTCTTGGTGAAAAGACTTTTTCTCAGATCCCCACTAAACCACTTACCCCTCACCTTAAACTTGAGCTCTCTAGTCTTATAGATGTCTATCATGAGCTACCCTGTCTATTCATAAAACATAGAATATTGAAAACAGAAGTATACAGCACAGGAATAGATCCTTTGGCACATGATTTTGTGCCAAACATGGTGCCAAATTAAACTAATCCCTCTGTCCGCCCATGGTCCCCATCTCTCTCATAATTTTGCACACCTCAATCAGATCCTCCCTCAGCCTCCACTGCTCCATGGAAAACAAACCCAATCAATCCAATCTCTCCCTATAACTGAGATTTTCCATTCCAGACAACATCCTGATGAATGTCCTCTGGACCCCCTCCAGTGTAATCACATCCTTCCAATCGTATGGCAACAAGAACTGCTGATGTATTTCTTCTGTGGCCTAACCAATATTTTATAAAGTTTCCACAAGGCAACCTCATTCCAATATTTTACACCCAAAGCTAATGAAGGCCAGAGTATCATACTCTTCCTGATGATCTGTGCTGGCACATTCAGGGATCTGTGGAGTTGGACATTAAGGTCCCTTTATTCCCCAGTACTCCCCAGAGACTTAGCATTCACAGCATATATCCTTCCTTTATTGGACCTCCCAAAATGCATCACCACACACTGATCAGGACTAAATTCCATCTGCCATTTCTCTGCCCAATTTACCAATATCACACTAGAGCCTGAGACCATCTTCTTCTATATCAACAACACCACCAATTTTTATATCATAGAATATAGAACATAGAAAATAGTACAACACAGTAAAGGCCTTTCAGCCCACAATGTTGCGCTGAGCATTTATCTTAATCTAAGATCAACCTAACCTAAACAAACCTCAATTTACGGTAAATCTCTTCTGCACTCTCTTTAAAGCATCTACCTCCTTCCTATAATGAGGCGACCAGAACTGGACGTAATATTCCAAGTGTGGTCTAATCAAGGTTTTATAGAGCTGCAGCAAAGTTCCTAATCTACAATTCCATCTACAAGTTAGCAATTAAACCTTCTCCATTTAAATCCAAGTCATTAATGTACATAACAAACAGCAAGAGTCCCAGCACAGATCCCTGTGGTATATACCACTGGTGTGAAGAGATGTGCCATTGGGAAGGATTTGTTCCAACCTGTTTCTCTTGGGGAGCAATGGTGCAGGGGTGTCTGTTTCATACTTTCACGATCAGGATTCCTGCCCACCTTCTGAGGACCCCTTCACCCACCTCCAACACACTGCATCTACCTGGACACCCTGCGCTGGCCTATTACCTGCCCTCGACCTCTTCATTTCCAACTGCCGCCGGGACATTAATCGCCTCAACCTGTCTACCCCCTTCCCTCACTCCAACCTCTCACCCTCACAACGTGCAGCCCTCCAATCCCTCTGCTCCAATCCCAACCTCACCATCAAGCCAGCGGATAAAGGGGGCGCAGTGGTAGTCTGGCACACTGACCTCTACACCGCTGAAGCCAAACGCCAACTCGAGGACTCCTCTTCCGACTGCCCCCTTGACCATGACCCCAACCCCCATCACCAAACCATCATCTCCCAGACCATACAGAATCTCATCACCTCAGGAGATCTCCCACCAACAGCTTCCAACCTCATAGTTCGGGAACCCCGCACTACCCGGGTCTACCTCCTTCCCAAGATCCACAAGCCTGACCATCCTGGCCGACCCATTGTCTCAGCATGCTCCTGCCCCACTGAACTTATCTCTACCTACCTCGACACTGTCCTATCCCCCCTAGTCTGGGAACTTCCCACATACATTCAAGACACCACCCACGCCCTCCACCTCCTCCAAGACTTCCGTTTCCCCGGCCCCCAACGCCTCATCTTCACCCTGGATATCCAATCCCTCTACACCTCCATCCGCCATGACCAGGGCCTCCAAGACCTCCATTTTTTTCCTCTCCAGACATCCCCAACAGTACCCTTCCACCAACACTCTCATTCGTTTGGCCGAACTGCTTCTCACCCTTAACAATTTCTCCTTCGAATCCTCCCACTTCCTCCAGACCAAAGGGGTAGCCATGGGCACACGTCTGGGCCCCAGCTATGCCTGTCTCTTTGTTGGCTACGTAGAACAGTTCATCTTCCGTAATTACACTGACACCACTCCCCACCTCTTCCTCCGTTATGTTGATGACTGCATTGGCACCACTTCGTGCTCCCGCAAGGAGGTTGAGCAATTCATCAACTTCACCAACACATTCCACCCTGACCTTAAATTTACCTGGACCATCTCTGACACCTCCCACCCTTTCCTGGACCTCTCCATCTCCATTAATGGCGACCGACTTGACACTGACATTTTTTTACAAACCCAGCTACTCCCACATCTCCCTGGATTACACCTCTTCCCACCCTACCTCTAGCAAAAATGCCATCCCGTATTCCCAATTCCTCCGCCTCCGCCGTATCTGCTCCCAGGAGGACCAGTTCCACCACAGAACACATCAGATGGCCTCCTTCTTTAGAGACCACAATTTCCCTTCCCATGTGGTTAAAGATGCCCTCCAACGCATCTTGTCCACATCCCGCACCTCTGCCCTCAGACCCCACCCTTCCAACCGTAACAAGGACAGAACGTCCCTGGTGCTCACCTTCCACCCTAGCAACCTTCGCATAAACCAGATCATCGGCTGACATTTCTGCCACCTCCAAAAAGACCCCACCACCAGGGATATATTTCCCTCCACACCCCTTTCCGCCTTCCGCAAAGACTGTTCCCTCTGTGACTACCTGGTCAGATCCACGCCCCCCCCTACAACCGACCCTCCAATCCTGGCACCTTCCCCTGCCACCATAGGAACTGTAAAACCGGCGCCCACACCTCCTCCCTCACCTCTATCCAAGGCCCTAAGGGGGCCTTCCACATCCATCAAAGTTTTACCCGCACATCCACTAATATCATTTATTGTATCCGTTGCTCCCGATGCAGTCTCCTCTACATTGGGGAGACTGGGCGCCTCCTAGCAGAGCACTTTAGGGAACATCTCTGGGACACCCGCACCAATCAAACACACCACCCCGTGGCCCAACATTTCAACTCCCCCTCCCACTCTGCCGAGGACATGGCGGTCCTGGGCCTCCTTCAACGCCGCTCCCTCACCACCAGACACCTGGAGGAAGAACGCCTCATCTTCCGCCTTGGAACACTTCAACCTCAGGGCATCAATGTGGACTTCAACAGTTTCCTCATTTCCCCTTCCTCCACCTTACCCTAGTTCCAAACTTCCAGCTCAGCACTGTCCCCATGACTTGTCCGGACTTGTCCTACCTGCCTATCTCCTTTTCCACCTATCCACTCCACCCTCTCCTCCCTGACCTATCACCTTCATCCCCTCCCCCACTCACCCATTGTACTCTATGCTACTCTCTCCCCACCCCCACCCTCCCCTAGCTTATCTCTCCACACTTCAGGCTCACTGCCTTTATTCCTGATGAAGGGCTTTTGCCCGAAATGTCGATTTCACTGCTCATCGGATGCTGCCTGAACTGCTGTGCTCTTCCAGCACCACTGATCCAGAATCTGGTTTCCAGCATCTGCAGTCATTGTTTCTACCTTGTTTCATAGAAAGCAGAGTAAACTTTTACAAGATTAGACAAGAGAGGCACAGGTGGGTGGAGTCCAGCTCACTTAGACTCAGGTTTTAGTTTTTGCTTTCAGATGTTGAAGTTGGGGTTTTGGGAGGTGAAGCAACTGGATCCCATTCTGATCCACTTCCCTCCCACTCTGATTCAGCTTGATTCACTCCACTCCTGCTCTGACAGAGCTCTACCCACTCCCACTCCTTCTCCATCTCCCTCTCCCTCTCCCACTCCCTCTCCCTCTCCCTCTCCCTCACCTGCTCCGACAGAGCTCGATCCACGCCCGCTCCCGTTCCAGCTCTGACTGAGCTCCACCACCAGCCCGGCAGTTCGTTGAAGACGCCTACCACTCTCTGTGTAAAAAACTTGCCTCTCACATTTCCTTTACCCTCTCATCTTAAATGCATGCCCTCCTCCCCCCAGTTTTAAACCATTCAACTCTGGGAAAAACATTCTGACTGTCAACCCTATCTATACATCTCATAATTTTATAGACTTCTACCAATTCTCCCCTCAGCCTCCGCCACTCCAGAGAAAAGAACCTGAGTATCTCTAGTCTCTCGTTATAGCTTATACTCTGTAATCCAGGCAGCATCCTAATAAACCTCTTCTGTACCCTTTTCAAAGCCTCCACATTGTTCCTGTGATGTGGCAACCAGAATTGAGCGCATTACTCTAAGTGTGACCAACCAAAGTCTTATGAAGCTACAACATGACATATTGACTGTTGTATTCAATTCCCCAACCAATAAAGGCAAGCATGCCATATGCCTTCTTTACCACCCTAATTGCGTCGCCACTTTCAGGGAGTTATGGACTTGAACCCCAAGATCCTTCTGTACATCAATGCTGTTCAGGGTCCTGCCATTGACTGTGTACTTTTCCTTAACATTTGATCTCCCAAAGTGCAGCACCTCCCACCTACTTGGATTAAACCCCATCTGCCATTTCTCTGCCTATATCTGCAACTGATCAATATCTCACTATATCTTTTGACAACTTTCTATACTATCCACAACCTCACTAATCTTTGTATCACCTGTCCACCTACATTACTATTACTAACCCATCCACCTACATTTTTATCTAAGCCATTTATGTATCTCACAAATAGCAGAGGTCCCTGTATGGATCTTTACAGAACACTACTTGTCACAGGCCTCCAGCCTGAAAAACTTCTACCACTACCCTCTGCCTTCAATGGGTAAGTCAATTCTGAATCCAAGTAACCAAATCCCGGTGGATCCGATGCATCTTAACCTTCTAGATGAGGGACCTTGTTGAAAGCCCCAAGAAAATCACCTTTGTCACTTCCTCAAAAAAATGCAATTAATGGAGAGAAACTTCAGTTGGGCGGCACGGTGGCACAGTGGTTAGCACTGCTGCCTCACAGCGCCTGAGACCCGGGTTCAATTCCCGACTCAGGCGACAGACTGTGTTGGAGTTTGCACGTTCTCCCCGTGTCTGCGTGGGTTTCCTCCGGGTGCTCCGGTTTCCTCCCACAGTCACAAAGATGTGCGGGTTGACATGCTAAATTGTCCATAGTGTTAGGTAAGGGGTAAATGTAGGGGTATTGGTGGGTTGCGCTTCGGCGGGTCGGTGTGGACTTGTTGGGCCAAAGGGCCTGTTTCCACACTGTAAGTAATCTAATCTAATCAGTACTTTAGTGAAGAGGGATCCGGGTGACCTTTTGTATGAATCACAAAAAACTAGTATGTAGACAAATCAGGTAATGAGAAGGGAAGTGGAATTTTGACGTTTATTGCTAAAGGATTACAGTGGATTGAGAAGCCTTTGAACCCAACCCATAAGATAAGTAGAAAAGCTATAAAGGAGAAGAAGATATGAGGGGGATAAATGAAATATGAGGGTAAGCTCACTAATAATATAAAAGAAGATTGCAAGAGTTTTTTTTGGATATTTAAAATGTAAGAGAGAGGCAAGAATAAATATTGGAACACTGGAAAATGATGCTAGAGAAGTTGTAATGAGGAATAAAGAAATGGCAGAGGAACAGAATTGGTACTTTGCAACTGTTTACATGGTGGAGGCACTTGAGAACTTCAAGAGAGTCAGGGCAGAGGTCAGTCTAGCGGAGAAGACACTGAGGGAAGCCGAACAACGTGAAAGTGGATAAATAACTCAAACCAGATTGACTACACCTCAGAGTTTTGAAGGAGATAGCTGAGGTGATTGTGGATGCAATGATGGTGATCTTAGGGTAGGTATAAAGGACTGAAAATGGCTAATGTAACATGCTTGTTTAAGAAAGAGGGAGGCAGAACATAGGTAACTGGAGGCCAGTTAGCCTTACCTCATCATTGGCAAGATTTTAAAGTCCTTTATAAGGATTAGAGTGTGGAGTATTTGGAAGTGCACAGTAAAATAGGGCTTGAGTCAGCATGGCTTCATCAAGAGAAGGTCATGCCTGAAAAAGCTGTTAGAATTCTTCGAGGAGGTAAAATGCAAGTTAGACAAGGGAGAACTAGTGGACATGATTTATTTGGATTTCCAGAAGGCCTTTGACAAGATGCCACACAGGAGGCTGCAAAATAAGACAAGAGGCAATGCATAAGATAGGAGCAAGTTATTGGCGTGGGTAGTGGATTGGCTGACTGGCAGATGGCAGAGTGTGGGGAAAAAGGAGTCTTTTTCAGGATGGCAGCCAGTGATAAGTGGAGTGTCACATATGTCCAAATTGGGACCAACAACTATCCACATTTTACATTAATGATGTAGACAAAGGAACTGAGGACATTTTGGCTAAAGTTTTGCAGACGACACAAAGATAGGTGGAGGGTCAGGTAGTGTTAAGGAGGTGGGGAGGCTGCAGAAGGACTTGGACAGGTTAATAGCATGGACAAAGAAGTGGCAGATGGAATTCAATGTGGGGAAGTGTGAGGTTATGCATTTTGCAGAATTTTTTTAAAAAATTCATTTATGTGATGAATGGTGAATGGCCAGCTTTTATTGTCGATCCCTAATTTCCCAGAGGGCAGGTGTGAGCCACTTGCATTGCTGTGTGTCTGGAGTCATATGTAGGCCAGAGCAGGTAAGGATGTCAGTTCCCTCCCCTCAAAGGCCAGATGGTTTTTTTTTCTGGCGATCAAAATGGTTTCATGGTCATTATTAGGCACTTAATTTCATATTTTTATTGAATTAAAATTGAATTATTTGTCACAATGGGATTCCAGCACAGATCTCCAGACATTATCTGGGCTTCTGACCTAACCATCCAGTTTTCATACAACTAGGCCATCACCTCTCCCTCTACAGGTTTTGGAACTCTGAAGCATAAAGGGACTTTAGAGTCTCAGTTCAGAATTCTGTTCAGGTTAACATGCAGGTTCATTTGGCAATTAGGAATATGATGTTGACCTTCATTCCTAGAGGGCTAGAATACAAGAGCAGAGATGTGGTGTTGAGACTGTAAAAGACTTTGGTCAGATCACATTTGGTCATGAGCAGTTTTGGGCCCTGTATCTAAGGATGGATATGGTGGTGTTGGAGGGAGTCCACATGAATTTTACAAGAATGCTCCCAGGAATGAAGGGCTTGTTATTTGAGGAGCAATTGAGGACTCTGGGTCTGTACTCAGTGAGGCTTAGAAGGATGAGGGGGATCTGATTTAAACTTACAGAATATTGAGAGACTGAGATAGAGTGGACATGGAGTAGATGCGTCCACTTGTGGGAGAGACTGGGATCTGAGGGCACAGCCTCAAAATGAAGGAAAAACCCTTCAGAAGTGAAATGAAGAGGGATTTCTTCAGCCAGAGGGTTGCGAATGAGTGAAACTCTTTGCCGCAGTGGGCTATGGAAGCCGTGTCATTGAATGTTTTTAAGATAGAGATAGAATCATAAAACCTATACAGTGTGGAAACAGGCCATTTGGCTCAACAAGTCCACACCGACCCTCCAGAAACTAATCCACCCAAACCCATTCCCCTACCGTATTAGACTACATTTAACCCTTAACCCCTACACATCCTTGAACACTATGGGTAATTTAACATGGCCAATTCATCTAACTTGCACATCTCTGGATTGTGGGAGGAAACCAGAGCACCTGGAAACCCATACAGACACTGGGGGAATGATTCTTGATAAAAGGATCGAGGTTATATGGGGAGAAGGCAGGAGAATGGGTCTAAGAAACATATCAGCCATGATCAAATGGTGGAGCAGACTTGATGGGCCAAATGGCCTGATCATGCTCCTGTATCTTATGGTCTTAGAAATGTATGGAAATGTTTGCTGAAACTGTACAAGGTGTTAGTGAGACTGCACCTGGAACATTAAGTTAAAAATCACACAACACCAGGTTATGGTCCAACAAGTTTATTTGGAAGCACTAGCTTTCAGAGCGCTGCTTCTTCATCAGGTGGTGATGAAGCAGGTGGAACCACCAGATGAAGGAGCAGCACTCCGAAAGCTAGTGCCTCCAAATAAACTTGGTGGGCTCTAACCTGGTGTTGTCTGATTTTTAACTTTGTCCACCCCAGCCCAACACCGGCTCATTTAAATGCTGGAGTATTACACACAGTTTTGGTCCCTTTACTTAAGGAGGGAAGTAATTGTGTTGGGAGCAGTTCAGAGGAGGCTTGCTAGATTGTTTCCAGACATAAGGGGTTTCTCTCATGAAAAGAGATTGAGCAGGATAGGCCAAAATGATCTGGAGTTTCGGAGAGTGAAAGGAGATCTAATTGACGAACATAAGATGTGAAAGGGGATTGACAAAGTGGGCGTAGAGAGAATGTTTTCCCTTGTGAGGCAATCTAGAATAAGCGTTCAGAATATTAGAGTTACAGATGGCAGATTTAAAACAGAGATGAGGAGGAATTGTATCTCTGAAAGATTGGAGGATCTGCGGAATTCACCATTCCAGCGTGTGGTGGGACATTGAGTAAATGAAAGGAGATAGACAGATTTTTAATTAGAACTGGGTTGAAGAGTTATAGAGAATGGGCAGGAGTGTGGAATTGAGGCTAAGGTGAGATCATCCATAGTCATATTAAATAATGGAACATGCTGGAAGGGCTGAATTATCTACTCCTGCTCCTTCTTATTATGTTCATTTATGTAAAACACAACTAGAAATCTTAGGCCAAACATCCCAAATACCTCGGAGAAAACCGAGCTAAGTTATTTCCACACAGGCTCTGATAACATTTTTATCCATGTTAAGCGCTGTTTTTGTTCAGTTTGTCTGTGAGTCAAGCAAACGATCTCACTCTTAACAAATCACTCTCTGCATTAACTAAATCCAACGTGCAGAGATATCACTGTGTAAATGTTGAACACAATGGAGAATATGTTTAGGAATGGAGTTGGGAGCAGTTGCATGGCCATCTTCAACAATCCCACAAGCAGCTCTGAACCTGCCTTGATAGAGTTTAAACAGAGCACAAGGCCCAATTGTAATAAGAATCAATTCATTCAAGCTCACTGAAAGCAGGTTATTCCCTTTGGGCTGTAATTTGTTCTGTGCTACACATGCTGATTATGCATTAGCAACATACGAATGTAAGAAATAGCAGCAATTAAGGGCTTATAATTTTGTGAGTCGCTAATAATTGAGGATGTGTTAATGTTTGACCATGCTCCTTAGCTCACATTTGGAAAGAAATCTCTCTCATGAATTTTAATAACGAAACCTGACATTCAAGCTTTGGTTTCCTCCTCAGTCCTGCCAAGTGGCAGTTAGCGGAGAATACATCTTTCCCATATGTAGAGTGTTACTGAAACACTGGAGACATCAGCAGAGTTTGAGTAGTGAGTGAAACATGAGGAATTGGGGCTGAGAATACAATAATGGATCCTGTTAGGTATCCGTTCAGCAGGAACTCAGACCTTGAGTATAAGTGGAATGGAATCCCACTCACAATCTTATTACCTGCTTGACTGTAACATTAATGGTTGCTTTGTGAGGTGGCTCAGTGCAAAATTTGGAACAGGCAGGTTGACAACATTTGAGCAATGACTACTGTATTCTTTCACGAGTAAAGTCAGTATGTAATGGACACTTTTTTTTCCCACCCTGTGCAGACCCAGAGGGCTATGCATGTCAGTAGCTTCCGGAAGCAGAGATCATGCAGTGACATTCATGGGACTTGCCAGCAGCTACATGGCTTCAAGAGAATGCTGCCAACATATGCTGCACATTTCTAATTGCCCCTTCCATTGAAAGAATTGCTGGGTCATTCAGGAGGTAGACAAGCAGGAGGCTGGGAGAACACAGCAAGCCAAGAAGCAACAGGAGGTGGAGAAGTCAATGTTTGAGGTGTACCCCTTCTTCATCACCAGGCTGTCCTTTTCTGGTTAGGTTGAGTTTGACTAATAAATAGAGACACTGCAGGATGCCTCAGTCCTGGTGAGCGCACATCTTGTGTATTGCAGGGAATGAAGGACATTTCTCCTAACATGGAAGGGTGGGGGTATGTGCAGGAAATACTTGTGGCTGGAGCAGCTCAATCCTGTGCAGGAAGACAGAAAGAAGACAAGGAGAGGGATTGTGGGAGAGGATTCACCAGGTGATAGTCTGACAAAACCTTCTACAGCTTCAGAAGTGAATACTGAGCTGCTCCTCTGCTAGCAGGTCTACCTATCACCATCCCACCCATATCATGGAGCAGAGCCCTAAGAAAGTGAACATCTAGAAATCATACCCTTTATTGGTAGATTGATTGCTAACCTAAGTAGGGAGAAGGATGATAAGCAGCTATCAGGGATCTAAAACAAGGCCAGCAATGAAAAAGACAATTTTAGAACTTAGAATCACTACAGTGTGGAAACAGGCCCTCCAGCCCAGCAAGTCCACGCTGATCCTCTGAAGAGTAACCCACTCTTATTTTTCTACATTTCCCCCGATAAATGCACCTAACATTAAGGGCAATTTCCCACTGCCAATCCATCTAACTTGCACATCTTTGAATTGTGGGAGGAAACCCATACAGACACTGGGAGAATGTGCAAACTCCACAAGACAGTCACCTGAGGCTGGAATTGAACCCAGATCCCTGATGCTGTGAGACAGCACTGCTAATCACTGAGCTACCGTGCTGCTCACCACAGTGCCACCCCGATCTGTGGACTCCTCCTCGGTGCCACACACAAATGAGCGCAGAAATGGTAAGATGCAGCAGATGAGCATGGATTGAGACGATTGAGATTCCTTGGATATCGCACTTGATCGTGAAGGAAATGGGACTTAGACACATCCATCTATCTCAGCTACTGCATCCGTTGCTCTCAATGTGGTCTCCTGTAAGTCACACAGACAGAACGTAACTTGCCAAGTAGTTCAGTGAACATCTCTAGTCTGCGTGCACCAACCAACCCCACCACCCTGTGGCTAACCACTTCAACTCCCCCTCACAGTCCTCCAAGGCCCCAATCCTTGGCCCCCTGTACTGCCAACCCACCAACTGGAGGAAGATCGCCTCAGGACCCTACATCCACATGGCATCAACATTGACTTCACCGGTTTCCAAATTTCCCCTCCGCCCACCTCATCCCAGATCCAATCCTCTAACTCAGCACTGCCCTCGTGACCTGTCCTACCTGTCCATCTTCCTTCCCATCTATCCACTCCACTCTCCCATCTGAGCTGCATCCATCTATGACAGTCTCACCTATCTCCTCCCAGCCCCACACTCACCCCCTTATTTATCTCCCAGCCCCCTTCTCCCTCCACATTTCTGTTAAAGGACTTATGCCCAAAACATCGATTCTCCTGCTCCTCAGATGTTGTCTGACCTGCTGTGCCTTTCCAGTGCCACACTTTTGACTCTGACTCTCCAGCATCTGCACTCCTCACCTTCTCCTATGACAAAAGATGTTGCAATACGGTCAATGCGATGTTCATTGCCTATCAATGTGAACATGTGAAGTGTGATACATCAGATTGGTGAGCTGCAGGCACAAATAGACACATGGGAATGTGATGCTGGGTTGATGATAAAAGATGTTTAGCAAAAATAAAGAAAGAAAGGGGAAGAAGCAACCATGTTGATTATGAAGAAGATTAGAGAGCTGGAGAGACAGAGGATGTCCAAGAAGATTCAGAACGGAACCTATTTGCCGTGAACTAAGGAACAATTGAGGTGCCATTGCACTGTTGGATATATTCTATTAGCCACTAAATATTGGAAAAGATATAGAGATGAACAAATTTACAAGCAAATTGCAGAGAGGCATAAAGAGATGTTTTAGCTTCAACTGGAAAGTGGTAGACAACTAGAAGCTCAGCATTATTTGTCCAGAAAGAACGTTCTTGTTCTCTAAAGCAATCACCCAATCTGCATTTCATCTTCCCACATTATGTACTGCAGATTGTACTGTGAGCAGTGAATAGAGTAGACTAGATTGAGAGAAGTGTAATCAAATTGCTGCTTCATCTGGAAGGTATGTTTGGCACCTTGGAGAGTGAGGAGGGAGAAAGTAAACAGGCAGGTGTTACACCGTCTGTGAATGCATGGGAAGGTGTTGTAGGGGTGTGGAAAGGTGTTGGAAATGAAGGAGTGGACCAGAGTGTCCCAGAGGAAACAGTCCTTGCAGAATGCTGACAAGAGAGGGAAAGGCAATACTTGTCAAATCGTGTGATGACGGAAATGATGGGCTTACAGTCCTTTGGGTGTGGAGGCTGATGAGATGGTAAGTGAAGACCAGGGGGAGCCTATCACTTTGTTGGAGGGAAGAGAAGAGGTGAAGGCAGAAGTGTGGGAGATGGGTTGGACTTGGTTGAGGGCCCTGTCAACTATGATAGCAGGGATCCTTGGTTGAGGAAAAAGATGGACATTTCTGCAGCTCTCTGATGAAGATAACATCATCAGAACAGATGTAAAGGAGATGGAGAAATTGGGAGAATGAAATGGAACCCTTCCTGGAAGTAGGGTGTGAGGAAGTATAGTCAGGGTGACTCTTGAAGTCGGTGGGTTTACAGTGGATACTAATGACAAGCCTATCCCCAGAAATAAAAACAAAGATGTTGAGAAAGGGAAGGGATGACCAGATGAAGGTGAGGGAAGGGGAAAAATTAAAAGAGAAATTGATAATTCTTTCTGATTCTGGATTAGAGAGAGAAGCAGGTCCTGACGATGTCATTGATGTATCCGAGAAAGATTTTGGGGCGAGAGGTGTGAGGGGAGGGAATGTTCCATGTATCCCACGAAGAGGCTAGCACAACTGAAGCCCAGGAGGTGACCCATGGTCACACCTTGGATCTGAAGGAAGTGAGAGGAGTTAAAGAAGAAGAAGGTTTTGATTTGAAATATACCTTTGAGGGACCTGAAAGGTCAAAACTTCTCCTGGAGCAGATAGCTGTTCTGTCTTGTGGTCATGCATGGCAGCCTTTCACAATTCCCCACCAATGCCTCTCGTTTCTCCTCTGCTAATGATGTTCTTCACGATAGTTATTCAGTGAGCTGCAGTGCACATTGCCAAAATGAACACAGCTCCATTTTTCTGAGCAAGCTTCATTACATCTGTTCACGCCATGAATTCCCAGGGCAAAGTTCAGAGGTGGGCTTCTGGATTAAGTGGCTAAGAACTAGGATTTTTAACAACAAGAAAATCATAGCCTTCAAGGAGACTGGAAATAGTGGAAAGATTAGACTCTGCTCAAGTACCTGTAGTTTGGCTATTCCAGCTCATTGGATAGAAAAGAGTAGAGAACATAAAGATGAGTTACAAAAGTAGACAACTTAGGTTCATCACGAGGAGAGATGACTTCTTGCAGAGATTATCTTGAACAAATAGTTAGCATATTCTCTGAGTGTAGTCATAGAGTCAAAGAGATGTACAGCATGGAAATAAACCTTTCAGTCCAACTCATTCATGACTACCAGATATCCTAAATAAATCTAGTTCTATTTGCCTGAATTTGTCCCATATCCCTTAAATTCATTCCTATTCATGTACGGATCCAAATGTCTTTTAAATGCCATAATTGTACCAACCTCCACCACTTCCCCTGCAGCTCATTCCATTCACGCACCACCCTCTGCATGAAAAAGTTGCCCTTTAGGTCCCTTTTAAGTATTTCCCCTCTCACCTTAATGCTCTCTAGTTTGGTCTCCCCTACCATAGGGAAAAGACCTTGACTATTCACCTTAGGCATACTCTCCATGACTTTATAAACCTCTATAATATTACCCCTCAGCCTCAGGGAAAATACCCCTAGCCTAGTCAGGCTCTTCCTATAACTCAAACCCTTGAACCCTGGCAATAGCTATGTACATCTTTCCTGAACCCTTTCATATTTCACAACATTTTTGTAATGGCTGCAAGCTGACTTCACAGGACAGTTGGCAAATTATTGAGAATGGCTAACAACTCTGAGAATGTCTGTCTATACTGACACAGACTGGGGCTGTGTCCCTCAGTCACTCTGATGCTCCCAAACTTCCATCATCACTTTAACAACTATACTGAATTCTTCTCTAAAAACATTCAAGCTTTCAGTGGTAGAGAATTTCACTGGCTCACTATTCTCTGAGTGAAGACATTTCCTCATCCCTATCTTACACAGTATCCCTAGACAGGGGCCTCTGGTTCTGGCTCCTTGGCCATCAGGAACAGCCCTGTTGAGTTTACTTTAGCATTTTAAAAGTTTCTCTGAGATGCCCCTTCATTCTTCTGAACTCCAGTAAATATAGTCATAACCAATCTAATCTCTCTTCATGTGTCAGCCCTGTCAACTCCAGGTATCAGTCAGGTACATTTCTGGAAGTAACATCTCATTGGCCTTAGATTTAGTTTGGTTTAGCTGTCTGCCTGACAGGAGATTGCATGGCAATGATGTTCATTGTTTGCAGAGGAGACTGTAGTTCAGGCTAGGGCTGACTGATCGTTTAAGGTACTTCGTATGTATCGTTGTAAACAGACAATGACCATTTAGAATATTCAGAAACCTTGGCTTTCTGTCTGAGATGAAAGTATCTCAGAGTGGACAGGGAAACACACTTCTGTCACAGTAATCCTCTTTAGGCTCCAACATTCTTATTTACTGATTACTGGTCAATTGAGGGTCTCAGAAGGGCATTAGATGGTTATTTGATAAGGAAGAAAGTGCAGGGTTATAGCAAAGAGGTAGGAACAGTGTATGAGGTGAGTGTTTATTCAGAAGACCCAACCCAGTGACAATCAGGGGAATCTTCACAGGCCCTGGATAATGTGGGCATTGATGAGAAATTTGGGAAAACTGGATGAGATGTTTAACGAGGAGTTGTTTACGTCAAAGCGTTCCATTTTCCAACAAAATATTGGATGGTGAAATGAGATTCTTGCTAGTGAGCAGCTGGAGGCATATTTGCATGTATTAGCTTGTATTGACATCTCCTTATTCAATCATCTAGCCTCATTAATACGCAGTTTCCCACTGGACAGAAACTACACACTGACATGAAGCTCAGAGACAGTACCTAGTTACTACAACTTGCCATTTACACCTTGGACATCAAGCAGTACTATCTAAGGGCATACTCCATGGGCAGAGACCGTGCACATTCTCCCCTCCCCAGCCAAGGATGTTGACATCCAACACATACAGTCTCACCTCATTTCACAGAACATCGCTGATCCACTTGAAAGTCTGATCTGCACTTCAATGCCGCACTGCCATTGAAATACTGATGTGCGGACACTCTGCACAAAAGGACAGATCTCAAGCTTACTCCTTTAAGGCTTATTCACTTTGTGCCTACTTGGATGCTCACTCTATCCCTGCCTTGCCTTTTTGCCCTCTGTTCCCTCAGCCAAAGTTTAAAGGTTGTTAAAACTATCTTTCCTGGCCTTTCAGTGCAGTCGCAAGGCCAGGCAGCTTGCTATGGCCATCAGCAGTAAGCAGTCAAGGGGTGGACATGTTCTTGGACAGCAATTGGCTGTGTCAATCTCACACTTGCCAGTTGTGTAGAGGCAAACCTATTGAACATGCATCAACGAAATGGCCATTTTTCAATATCTAAGGACAGTAGTCCTCAGTCAAGCCAGGGAGGCAGCGTTCAGCTGGGAAGTCCCAACACAGTGGGTCAAGGACATCATTCCTACAGGCACATAGTACAAAGATACTGCAAGGTCTCATCGGTTACACAGGGACAGGGAACTGACCCCTCTCACTTTGCGTAAACCTTCGACAATATGCTCTGATAAGGCTGATGTGGAGCTGGGAGGAAAAGGTGTCAGTACTGACTGTATTTGCATAACATAATTGTGCTGCATTCATAGGAATTAAATCCAAATAATGTCAAATAATGTCAAGAATAACATCAAAGCTCCACATCAAGGCATTCCAGGGCCCTCCTTGTTGATGCTCTGTGTCTCACTCTGTGGGGAATTTTGCGAAACCGTCATTAATGAGTGGAATGAATATTGACGGCTCACATTGCTAAGGACCTGTTCTGTTCCCGGTGCTTCCCGCACAGGTTCATTGGAAGTGTGACTGATGGATGCAGCCGCAGGAGGGGTTATCATCACTATTGCTGTGAAACTGTGAAGATGAGAGAAATGGAGGAGCAAAGGGTATTCAAAGATTGCATAGGCTCGAGGGATGCTAGTTGTAGGCCGGAAAGTGAGTTCTTCTGAGAGTGGCACGTCAAAGGACGAAAATTGGGACACTGCAGGGGCATGATCGTCAATTAACATGATGGGTTTGGCAAGATATGGAGAGGGACTGCAACGGGCCTCACAGTAAGAATGCTTTTTTAAAAAAGCATGATTCACACTTAGATTTGTCAGATTCAACCCATTTTTTAAAAAGATTATTGCGAGACAGAGATGTTACAGCCATCCCCTTTGAGATCCAGGTCAACTCTCCCGATTTCCCCAACCAAGCCCAAGTGACATCATCAGATTGGGTGGAGATTGCGAGAGTCTCCAACATTAACCTCACTGGGCCTGATGGCATTTATCCTAGGATTCTCTGGGAAGCAAGGGAGAAGATTGCAGAGCCATTGGCCTTGATTTTTAGGTCCTCGTTGTCTATAGGAATAGTGCCAGAAGACTGGAGGATAGCAAATGTGATTCCCTTGTTCAAGAAGGGGAGTAGGGATAACCCTAGTAACTATAGGCTGGTGAGTCTCACTTCTGTTGTGGGTAAAGTCTTAGAGAGAATTGTAAGGGATAGGATTTATGAACATCTGGATAGGAATAATGTGATCAAGGATAGTCAGCATGGTTTTGTGAAGGGCAGATCGTGCCTCACAAACCTTATTGAATTCTTTGAGAAGGTGACTAAGGAGGTGAACGAGGGTAAAGCAGTAGATGTGGTGTATATGGATTTTAGTGAGGCATTTGATAAGATTCCCCACGGTAGGCTACTACAAAAAATACGGAGGTATGGCATTGAGGGTGCTTTGGAGGTTTGGATTAGGAATTGACTGGCTGGAAGAAGACAGAGGGTAGAAGTTAATGATAAAGGTTCATCTTGGAGTGCAGTTGCTAGTGGTGTTCCACAAGGATCTGTTTTGGGATCATTGCTGTTTGTCATTTTTATAAATGACCTGGAGGAGGGGCTAGAAGGTTGGGTTAGCAACTTTGCGGATGATACGAAAATCGGTGGAGTTGTTGACAGTGAGGAAGGATGTGGCAGATTACAACGGGATATAGATAAGCTGCAGAGCTGGGCAGAAAGGTGGCAAATGGAGTTCAATGTAGGTAAGTGTGAAGTGATTCACTTTGGTAAGAGTAACAAGAAGATGGGGTACTGGGCAAATGGTCGTATACTTGGTAGTGTGGATGAGCAGAGGGATCTTGTTGTCCATGTACACAGATCTCTGAAAGTTGCCACCCAGGTAAATAGTGCTGTGAAGAAAGCATATGGCGTACTGGCTTTTATTGGTAGAGGAATTGAGTTCCGGAGTCCTGAAAGTCATGTTGCAGTTGTATAAGACTCTGGTGTGGCCGCATCTGGAGTATTGTGTGCAGTTTTGGTCGCCATACTATAGGAACGATGTGGAGGCACTGGAACGGCTACAGAGGAGGTTTACCAGGATGTTGCCTGGTATGTTAGGATGATCGTATGAGGCACTTGGGGCTGTGGCACTTGGGGTGTTTTCATTGGAGAAAAGAAGGTTTGGGGTGACTTGATAGAGATGTATAAGATGATTTGGGGTTTAGATAGGGTTGACCATGAGAACCTTTTTCCACGTATGGAGTCAGCTATTACGAGGGGGCATAGCTTTAAATTAAGGGGTGGTAAGTATAGGACAGATGTTAGGGGTAGATTCTTTACTCAGAGAGTCGTGCGTTCGTGGAATGCCCTGCCAGTAACAGTGGTGGACTCTCCCTCTTTATGGGCATTTAAACAGGCATTGGATAGGCATATGGAGGATAATGGGCTAGTGTAGGTTAGGTGGGCTTGGATCGGCGCAACATCGAGGGCCAAAGGGCCTGTACTGCACTGTATTTTTCTATGTTCTGTGTTTTATGTTAACCCTTTCAAAGCCATTACCTTCTATGACACTCACCACCCCTTACCTGGTAAGGCCTCCATGTTGCTGGAGTGTGAGGTGGTGCAGTATGATGTGGGGGAGTGTGAGGAGAAGGATTGTGAGGTGGGAGAGTGTGAAGTGAGGGAATGATGTGGAGAAGTGTGAGGAGCTGAGTGTGAGGTGAAGAAAGCGTGGATTTTTAATGATGATGGTGGGACAGCCAGAACCCTGATGGACAATTGTTGCTTACAGGTGGAGGATCCTTTGGGAAATGGATTCTGGTTCCTTTAAGAGCTTATGAGGAAGGCAATTGGAGATTACCTTCTTCCCCTGGTTCTACTCATTGAAGTAGAAAGTGTGGGACTGCCAGGCCTGGGCATGTGAAGCAAGGATGTGCCCTTGGGTGGATAATCTCCAAAGGATCTAGGAAGAAACAGGGTTAAGGATTTTGGCAAGAGATTCAGGAGGAATGTGAGGAAGAACTTTTTGTGCACGACAAGAGGTAATCAGCATACAAAAGGTAGCCAGCCCACAAGAGTGACCTTCTTGTACAATCAATAATTTCCAAAGGAAATTGAATGGACACTGGAGAGAAACAAAAAACTTGCTGTGTTATGGACTTTGCTTGTAAATATCTAATTGGTTATGTGGGTATTTTACTGGTGGCAGTTAGCAGTTTAAAATAAAAGTCACAGTGATTTTAGTGGGGGGAAAGCTGTTCAGTTGTGTGAGATAACACTGCGGGAAATAGAAAAAGAAAACTTGCTGGGTTACGGGAAACAACTGGGAAATGACATTGACTACGTTGCTCAGCAGGGAGCAAGTATGGATTTAATGGGCTGAGTGGCCTCTCTCAGTGCCAGAATGACTACGTTGAAGGTTACATTCTTTGGAAAATGTTGCTTTAATTGGGTAAAGTTAAAAACCAGCTGAGTTAGCTGTTTGCAAAGTTCCCTTCACAATTAGGTTTAATGAATAGGCCCACTGTTACTTTGTGAGTGTGTGTTTAGCAGTTAAAGCATTGTGTTAGTCCACTGAGAGGCTCGAACACTCTTTCCAACAACAGATGTGCTGAGTGCAAAACACAATTAATGACAGTCAAATTAATTAAGACAGCTTGGTGAGAATGATGTTTTATTAATCCAATGGTGCATCTGAGAAGCATTTATTTACTTCTGTGTGACTGGAAGATTCCATCACCTTGACTGCAATTAATTGATGCTCAGCAGAAAGATATTCAACAAGTTCAGGAAGAACTGGCCTAAATAGATTCACAGATAAGCAGCACACATGTTCTGAACATAAAAACATAATTAATTCTAAATTGGGATCATTTCAATTTGTTTCAGAGGTCCAAAATTAGCATTGTTTGAATTCAAGCTTCCTATGTTAGCTACGGGTCCGAGGTCACACGTTCATTCTTATTTAGTAAGTTGTGAATTTAAGTCTCTCTCCTGCACTTCAGTACATGAATTAATAGGTTGTTACTTCAGTGTAGTGCTCACAGAGTTCAATGCTGTTAAAAGTGATGCCTTTTGAGTAAGACATTAAACTGAGGACCTGCTTGCTGAGGTGATGCCAAAATTGAAGATGAACTGAAGAGTTATTCCTGGTTTCCAAGCCAATACCTATCCCTCAATCAGCATCAGATAATTAGGTAATTATTGCACTGTTATTTGCAGGAATTTGCTGTACACATATTGGTTGCCATATTGCCTCTGCTATAACAGGAGCTACTCTTTTAAATGCATTCGACTGTCCTGAAGTCATGAAAGGTGCTATATAAATGCAAGCCTTTCTTTGACAGCTTGGAGCTCCTGTGATATGAAATTTTCTGACATACACATATCTGTCCAAATGCAATACCATCTTAATTGAAACAAGAACATTTATCTGTGAGGTAGGTTTTAGCACAAAGTGTCTAATGTTTGTAGTGTTCGACTGTGTGGCAATTTCTTGGCTGTCAGTTCACATTTCTACCCACTCCAGGAGTGAACTTCTTTGTCACTTAATACCACCCATTTTTCCATATCGTCAAGCTGTCACATAGCATGAAATTGTTGAAAGGAGAAATGAAGGTGGGAGCCTGTTAAACTAGGTGTGAGTGAGACTCAGGTGGTCTCCTAGTCTGACCTGAATACTGTGGAAGTCAAGATTCCGCTGATACCAACCTGCACAAGCGATGGCAGCTTTATATGTCTCCTCCTTTGCTGTTTGATAAATCAACATTTAGAACAATTAGTGGTTAATTCCTACTTGTCTATGACTCCTGAATGGTCAAATTGTGACCTTGATTCTGTGTTTTCATGATTGTGATTACTGGATTGGGAAAGAATCTGACTTAATGCATCTTAGTATTTGTTGCGATTGTTTTTGTTTCATGACCCATTTATCTTCTGTTCTGCTGTTAGTTCTTCTTCATTATGACACTTTCTCCTTTTTCTGAAGTCACTTGACCTTCGGTCTGACCTCACTTGTCCTATTTCTGATGGCACCTGTCTTGTTCTCTAATAGCGCACATCTCTCTTTTTGATGGGATGTATCCTTCCTTCTGATACTTCAAGGTTAGCAACACTGCTAAAAATGTAATGAAAAACGGAATCTCTTTGAAAGTACAAACCAATTTTCAGGTAGATTTAAACTGAGCAAGGCACTACCATCAATTGTATAACACGACCAGAGAATGGCCAGTCTTGAGGGAAAATTGACTGGAGTTAGACATTTTGTATCAACTTTTGGCAAGTGTTTTTTCGACCTTTCTCCAGGGAGATTGCTGCAGGATATGAGTATGCTTTTTATTGACACTTTGATAACATTTTTACCAAAACATAATGGAAGATGCAAAGTTCAGACTTGTAGTTGTAGGAAGCAACATATCTTTGGGAGATGCTAGTTAGGGCTGCAATAAACTGAAACTTGATTAAAATTAAGATATTGTAACAGCAAAACATTTGATGGGAAAACATTTGTGGTGTTAAATGATGTTGATTGACAAGGCTAATGTTAACAGGATAAAGGTCGATTGGCGACTTGGGCTCAGAAATGGCAGATGGTGTTTAATTGTGATAAATGCGAAGTGATGCATTTTGGAGCATCAATTTTAGTTGTGACTTATACTGTAAATGGCAGAAACCTTGGGAACATTAACATACAGACTGATCTGGGCATGCAGGCCCACAATTCCCTAAAAGTGGCAACACAAGTGGCCAAGGTGATATAGAAGCCATATGGCATGTTTGCCTTCATTGGCTGGCTCATGGAATACAAGAGTTGGCAAACCCTGTTGCAGCTAAAAAAAACCCAAATGTGCAGGCCACATTTGGAGTATTGTGTACAGTTTTGTTCACCAAACTACCCAGAAGGACGTGGAAGTTTTGGAGAGAGTGCAAAGAAGGTTCGTCAGTATGTTGCCTGGTCTCAAGGGCATTGGCTCTGTGGAAAGTTTAAAAAGACCAGGATTATTTTCACTGGAAAGGCAATGGCTGAGAGGAGACCTGATAGAGGTCCACAAAGTTATGAGAGTCATAGATAGGGTGGGTTAACAATGTCTCGTTATTGTTTAAAGTTAATTAAAAAAATCAAGAAATGAATGGAAACTGTGGTGGATTCATTCATGCCCATTGCTCATTGAATGATACAGCTGAATCATTTGAACTTAACGTTCCTCACTGCTTGTCTATATTCCTTTATCCTTTAGTCCTGGTTTAATTGCTAATAGTGCTCCACTTAATGTTTGACAATTCACTTTTCAGCAGAAGCTTTTCAGCTCGGAAGTGTCAGAGTCTCTTTAACATGGACACATCACTCACTCCTCTGAAAACAGCCGCTGGATTTTCATTGCTGGGATTGGGACAGAATGGAGGAGGCAATGATTCCGATGCCATCCCTCCTGAGTTTCCGAACCTGCCAAAGACTTGGAGGGAGGGAGAAGAGTGCGAGATGTCAGCTAGGACAGATAGGATAGCAAAATCACACATTGGTAACTGGATGTGTTTCACTAAATGAAGTAGCCTGTTAAGCACTCACCTTCCAAGGTCCCAAAATGTTCATGCAAGAAGCCAGATGTGGGAAGCTGAACAGGTCTGCATGTATGAAGATGCATCCAAATTAGGAACATAAGTAGCCCATTGGGTTGTTCAAACCTGTTCCGCCATTCACTAAGATCGGATCAGATTGAGCTCTGAAGTCCACATTCCCACCCACCTCTAATAACCTTTAATTACCTTTGATTCCCCAACCAAACAGGAATCAATTCAGCCCAATCTTAAAGAAGTTTCATGCCCCCCACTTCCAAAGTATTCCAACCTTAAGGAAAAACAAATTCCTCCTTACCTCTGTCCTAAAAGGTCATCAACATATTTTAAAATAGTAATCGCATAGTTCTGGACTCATTACAAAGACTGTGTCTTTTTAATTTTTTGCTCTTTTAAAAAAGTTGTGGGCTGAAATGAGGAAAAATTGTTTTAAATCAATGATATGCAGGGATGGCTGCAAGTTAAAAACCTGATAGCCTATTCTGAATGCTGCTTGTGTATCTGCGGGTTTGAATTATGTGCAAATGAACTGGAGCCAAGGACTTGTTTACAAGTAGAGTTCATGGATTAGACAGACATAACGAGGGTGAGGGGGGTCAAGATTGTGCGTATGCATGTCTCTTAGTGGAGTTGTTGGAAAATTGCTTGTTCCAGTCCAATTCCAGACCCCATCCATAACTCTTCACGGTACATCAATGACATAATTGGTGCCCACTTCCCTCTCTCTTCCAGAATTGGAAAAGTTCAGCACATTCATTTCTAATTTTTTCCCAGACTGTCACCTTCACCTGGTCCATCTCCAACTCATCCCTTCTCTACCTCAACATCTTTGTTTCCATTTCTAAGGATAAGATTGCCACCAATATCCACTACATTCCTAGTGATCTTGACAACAAACCCTCACACTCTGCTTCCTATAAAGACTCTATGACATTCTGCCAATTTCTGTCTCTGTTACATCTAGCCCAAAGATCCTAACTTCTACAAGGAGGCCTCCATATTGGCTGCCAACCTCCTCAACTGCAGATTTCCCCAGCATTGTAGTTGGCAGGACCCTCAGCTGGAACTGACCCATCTCCCATACTTCTGCCCTCACCCCCCCTCTTCCCTCCTACAATAGCAACAGGGGTCCCTTGTTCTCACCTACCACCCCATCAGCACCCACATCCAAAAGATCATCAGCCACCATTTCTGCCATCTCCAATGAGATGCCACCTCCAGACACATATTCACTCCCCATCCTTGTCAGCCTTCCGCAGGAACTGTTACCTCTAGGACATCCTGGTTCACTCCTCCTCTACTCCCAGCACAGCCACACAGCCAACCGGCACCTTCCCAGGCAATCACAGCAAGTGTAGCACCTGCCCATTTATTTCCTCCCTCCTTGCTATCCAAGATTGCAGAAACACCTTCCAGATAAAGCAGCAATTTACCTGCACTTCATTCAATCCATTCTACTGCATTTTACTGCTCACAGTCTGGTCTCCTCTGCACTGGGATGACAAAACACAGATTTTATCACCTCTTTGCAGAGCACCTACATTCCGATCCACAAAAATGACCCTGAGCTTCCTATTGCCTGCCATTTAAACACACAGCTGTGTTCCCTGGCCAACATCTCTGTCTCAGGCCTCCTGCAGTGCTCAGCACCAACTCGAAGAACAGCACCTCAATTTCTGCTTGGGAACCTTGCAGCCTTCAGGGCTCAATATTGAGCTCAATAATCTGAAGGTCTCAACATCTCCCATGTGTTTGCCACAACTTCTACAAGTCATGGGCTGTTGTCACAAACAAGCTATTGTCAGCCACGAATGGTCCCCTTTAGAAGCTGCTGATTCTCCCAGGCTGACCTTCACCCACTCCTTTGTCTGCCCGACTGTTTTTCTCTCTCTCTCTCTCTGGAATCTTTGTAAAGCTTTTGTTTACTCCTTCCCCCTCCCCCACCCTATCTTTTGCATACATACCAATCTTGTCCTAGTTACGTTCAGTTCGGAAGGAATGTGACTCCACCTGAAACATGAATTCTGCTTTCTCTCCACAAATGCCTCCAAACCTCCTGAGTTTTTCCAGCAATTTCTGTTTTGTTTCTGATTTCCAGTGTCCACAGCTTTGTTTTTTTTTTACTTAATTTAGTTTAATTGTTTATCTGTAGCTAAAATCTAATCAGTTGTAATTAATGGTGATTTCTTGTTAAGTACAGAAACAAAATTGCTGTCAACCTGAGACTGAACATGGAACATAGAACATTACAGCACTGTACAGGCCCTTCAGCCCTCGTGTTGCGCCAACCTGTGCAACCAATCTGAAGCCCATCTAATCTACACTATTCCATTTATGTCCCTATGCCTATCCAATGACCATTTAAATGCCCTTAAAGTTGGCTAGTCTACTAATGTTACAGACAGTGTGTTCCAAGTGCTTCTACTGTCTGAGTAAAGACATTACCTCTGACACCTGTCCTATATCACCCATCAATTTAAAGCTATGTCCCCTCGTGCTAGTCATCACCATCCGAAAAAGGCTATCCAACTCCCTGATTATCTTTCTGTCTCAATTAAGTCACCTCTCAACCTTCTTCTCTCTAATGAAAACAGCCTTAACCCCTCAGCCTTTCTTCGTAAGAGCTTCCCTCTATACCAGGCAATATTCTAGTAAATCTCCTCTGAACCCTTTCCAAAGCTTCTACATCCTTCCTATAATGTGGTGACCCGAACTGCATTCAATACTCCACGTCCTGCTTTACCAGTGTCTTGTACAGCTGAAGCATGATCTCGTGGCTCCAAAACTCAATCCCCCTACCAATAAATACCAACACATCACATGCCTTCTTAACAACCCTATCAGCCTGGGTGGCAACTTTCAGGGGTTTATGTACCTGGAGAGTGAGATCTCTCTGTTTGTCTATTCTGACAAGAATTTTACCATTAGCCATTATCCTGCATTCCTGTTATTTCTTCCAAAGTGAACTATCTCACACTTCACCCCATTAAACACCATTTGCCACTTCTCAGCCTAGCTCTGCATCTTATCTATGTCCCACTGTAAATCATAACATCCTTCAGCACTATCTGCAACTCTGCCTAACTTAGTGTAATCTGCAGATTTATTAATCCAGCCTTTTACATCTTCAAGCAAATCATTTATAAAAATGACAAACAGCAGCAGCCCCAAAATAGATCCTGTGGCACACCACTGGTAACTGAGCTCCAGGATGAACATTTCCCATCAACCACCACCCTCTGTCTTCTTTCAGCTTGCCAATTTCTGATCCAAACCACTAAATCATCTTCAATCCCAAACTCTTTATTTTGTGCAATAGCCTACCATGTGGAACCTTATCAAATGCCTTACTGAAGTCCATACACACCACATCAACCGCTTTACCATCATCCATCTGTTTTGTCCACTTCTCGAAGAACTCAATAAGATTGGTGAGGCACAACCTACCCTTCACAAAACCATGTTGATTATCCCTAATCAACTTATTCCTTTCCAGATGATTATAAATTCTATCTCTTATAACCTTTTCCAACACTTTACCAACAACCGAAGTAAGGCTCACTGGTCTATAATTTCTAGGATTGTCTCTACTCCCCTTCTTAAACAAGCAAACAACATTTGCTATCCTCCAGTCTTCTGGTACTACTCCTGTCAATAATGATGGCATAAAGATCAAAGCTAAAGGCTCTGCAATCTCCTCCCTGGCTTTCCAGAGAATCTGAGAATAAATCCCATCTGGCCCCGGGGTCTTATCTATTTTCAGATCTTCCAAAATTGCTAAAACCTCCTCTTTGTCAAACTCAATCCCATCGAATATTGTCGCCTGTATCTCCATATTCTCACTAACATTACCCTTTTCCAATACTGACAAAAAGTATTCATTAATCGCTTCTCTTATGTCCTCAGATTCCACACACAACTTTCTACTACTATCTTTAATTGGCCCTAATCTTGCTCTAGTCATTCTTTTATTCCTGATATGCCTATAGAGGGCCTTAGGGTTTTTCTTGATTCTATCCGCCAACAACTTCTCATGCCCCTTCTTGGCTCCTCTAAACCCTCTGTTGAGACCTTTTCTGGCTAACTTATAACTCACACGCCCCCTAACTGAGCGTTCACGCTTCATCCTCACATAAGCCTTCCTCCTCCTCTGGACAACAGCTTCAACTTCTTTAGTAAACCACGGCTCCCTCTCTTGACAACTACCTCCCTACCTGATAGGTATGTGCTTATCAAGGACCCACAGTATCTATTTCTTGAATAAGCTACATATTTCAAGAGTGTCCATCCCCATCCTGTGCATCCTAAATCTTGTCTAATCACATCATAATTGCCTTTCCCCCAATTGTACCTCTTTCCCTGCAGTATATACCTATCCTTCATTCCTGATGAAGGGCTTTTTCCCGAAACCTCAATTTTCCTGCTCCTTGGATGCTGCCTGACCTGCTGTGCCTGTCCAGCACTACCCTAATCTTAACTCTAATCTCTAGCATCTGCTGTACACACTTTCGCCTGTATACCTATCCCTGCCCATTGCTATTGTAAACGTAACTGAATTATGGTCACTACTACCAAAGTGTTCACCTATCTCCAAATCTAACACCTGTCAGAGTTCATTCCCCAATACAAAATCCAATGTGGCCTCACCCCTTGTTGGCCTGTCTACATACTGTATCAGAAAACAGTGGGCGGCACGGTGGCACAGTGGTTAGCACTGCTGCCTCACAGCGCCTGTAGACCCGGGTTCAATTCCCGACTCAGGTGACTGACTGTGTGGAGTTTGCACGTTCTCCCCGTGTCTGCGTGGGTTTCCTCCGGGTGCTCCGGTTTCCTCCCACAGTCACAAAGATGTGCGGGTCAGGTGAATTGGCCATGCTAAATTGCCCATAGTGTTAGGTAAAGGGGTAAATGTAGGGGTATGGGTGGGTTGCGCTTCGGCGGGTCGGTGTGGACTTGTTGGGCCGAAGGGCCTGTTTCCACACTGTAAGTCTAAAAAAAAAACCCTCCTGCACACATTGGACAAAAACTGATCCATCTAATCTATGTGAACTATGGTATTCCTAGTCAATATTGAGGAAGTTAAAGTCCCCCATACCAACTACCCTGTTACTCCAGATCCTAGGGGTGGCATGGTGGCTCAGTGGTTAGCACTGCTGCCTCACAGTACCAGGGACCTGGGTTCGATTCCTGCCCCTGTCTGACTGTTTGTGTGAGGTTTGCACAATCTTGCTGTGTCTGCATGGGTTTCCTCCAGGTGCTCTAGTTTTGTCTTATAATCCAAAGTCCAAGAGGTCAGGTGGGTTGGCCATGCATTAGTGTTAAGTGCATTAGCCAGGTGTAAATATAGAGGAATGGGTCTGGGTGCATTACTCTTTGGAAGATTAGTGTGGACTTGTTTGACAAAGGGCCTGTTTCCATACTGTAGGGAATTAATCTAATCTATCCAGAATCATCTTTGCTATCCTTTCCTCTACATCCCTGGAACAATTCGGAGGCCAATAGAAACCCCCCACCAGGGTGACCTCTCCTTTCCTCTTTCTAAGCTCAGCCCAAAGTACTTCAGTGGATGAGTCCTCAAATGTTATTTCATTGGCTGTAATACTATCCTTGATTGACAGTACCACATCCCCACCTCTTTTACCATCTTCTCTGTTCTCACTGAAACATCTAAATCCCGGAATCTGCAACAACCATTCCTGTCCCTCCTCCAGCCATGTCTCTAAAATGGCCACAACATCGAAATCACAGGTACTAAGTTCATCCACCTTATTCTGGATGCTCCTGGCATTGAAGTATGTGCATTTTTAACCAACATCCTGATTTCCAATGCCCTCTTGCAACCTTGTAAACCTATCCCTGACCTCACTACCCTCAACTTCCTGTAAATTGGAACTACAATTCCGATACCCATCCCCCTGCTGAATAATTTAAATCCCCCCAAAGAGCATTAAGAAATTTCCCTTCCAAGATTTTCCCCTCCTCTGGTTCAGGTGAAGACCATCCTGTTTGTAGAGGTCCCACCTCTCCCAGAAAGAGCTCCAATTATCTAAGATTCCAAAACCCTCCCTCCTGCACCATCTCTGCAGCTACGTGTTCAGCTCTGCTCTCTGCCTGTTCCTCGCTTCATTAACACATAGCATGGGCAACAAACTAGAGATAACAACTCTGTTTGTTCTAGCTCTAAGCTTCCACCCCAGCTCCCTGAATTTCTGCCTTAGATCCCCACCTTTCTTCCTACCTTTGCCATTGGTGCCTATGCGGACCATGACTTGGGGCTGCTCCCCTCCCCCTCAAGACTCCTGAAAACACGATCAGATACATCCGAACTCTGGCACCTGGGAGGCAACAATCCAATTGTGAGTCTGTCTTATTCCCACAAAACCTCCTATCTGTCCCTCTAACTATGGTGTTCCCAGTGACTAAAGCTCTGCTCCATTTCTCCTTTCCCCTCTAAGCAACAGGGATAGACCCTGTGCCAGACACCTGTGCTCCATTGCTTACCCCTGAAAGTAACCCCCCCAACAGTATCCAAAACTTGTTGTTGAGGGGAACACCGCAGGAGTTCCCTGCACTCCCTGCTGTTCCCTTTCCGTTCGCTGATAACCCATCTACCTTCTTCTTTTACCTGAGGTGTGACTACTTCCCTGTAACTCCTCTCAATAACTCCTTCTGCCTCCGGAATGATCCAAAGTTCACCCAGATCCAGCTCTAGTTCCCTCATGGTTCTCATGGAGTTGGAGTTGGATGTATTTCCCACAAATGAAGTCAGCTGGGACCCTAGAGGTGACCTTTACCTCCCACATACTGCAGGAGGAACATTCAGCCACCCTGACTTCCATTCCCGTATTCTAAATTCCCAAAAAGACTGCTGGAAATAAAAAAAACAAATGAAACATGAAAGAAAACACTTGTCCCTTTATCAACCAATGCACAGAACCTTTTGTTGGTTCAAGGAGGAGAATGGGTGGGAGACACTACGCAAGTAGTGTTTCAGGTAAAGCAACCACTCAAATATGTGACCTTATGACCTCTCCGAATGCGTCCAGGAACTGAAGAAAAACCGGAACTAAAAGAAATGTAAACTGTATACTCATATATCCCAACAGGCTCCACTGCTTCCTGGAGACCTTGTGACCTCGTCAACTGCGTCTAGGAACTCAATTTACTTTTTTCCCTTTTTACTTTCCTATGTAAACTCTTGCTATCTGCTTACACACTTCAGACTATCTTCCTCTCTTGCTGTAATTTATTTGTCCTGATTAAACTCTGTTGTTCTTTGTATTCTGATCAATCATCCGATCTGCCTTAGTATAGGTATATGCTTTTTCGTTACATTTGATGCTCTCCTTAAATTCTATAGTTAATCACAAATGGTGGGTCCTCCCCTTGGAATTTTTCTCCATAGTATCAACATATATATTTTGAGTCTATAAAATGTCCCATTAAATATCTTGTGCTACATCACTACTGATCTATCTCCTAACTTAATATTTCAGTTTACTTAAACTCATTCAACTTCCATATCTTTGTAGTTCCCCTAATGTAAGTGTGCATGCAAAATGGGAAGAGTCTGATTAAATTTCTCACTGTGATTTCTGCTGAAACCCATACAGTCTTTAGAGTCTCAGAGAGTTAGCTCAATACCTTCTCCTGCTCATCACATTGAATCTGACTCATCGCAAAAATGACTCACCAGAACTTTCTAACAAGCAGTAAGCCATCAATTGTCTGGTGGTGAGAAAGGCACTACCTGTGAGATCCTTCATGTATGCCTGGGTGTCTGTGCCCTCTGAGTGGCTGCGGGAGGTGGGTAGATACTGTCACCCATTTCCTTCTGGAATGTGTCTTTGCAAAGAAGGTTTTCAGAGAGACGCAGTGGTTTTTGTTAAAGTTCAACCCGAGCCCCTCTGTGACCCAGGTGCATTGCGATCTGTTCCCCAAGACAAGCATCAACTGCACCTGGAGGACTATCAACTTAGTGAAAGGTACTCTTTGGTTTACCCAAAACTTGTTGATATTCCAGAGCAAGGAGTGTGGAAAACTGGCACATTCTATGGTTCAGGAATGAGTACTGAAGGATGCACTACAACCCGGGGCAGCTGCTACTGAAGTGCAGAGGGGAAAGACCATCATCTGAAGTTTTTCTGCTGAAGTACAATGGATGTCCATTCAGTTATCAGATCTTTCTCAGTGCCTCAGATGTATGCAGACATCATGCTGCGTGAGTAAGAAATATCTTGGGTTTTTTTGCAACTCCAGATAATGCCAAATTCCCACGTTTGTTTGCTCTTCATATGCAAAGGCTATGCAACCTATTTCAATAATTGTATATGTCCATAAATATTCTTTTATGAGTAAAGCACATTATTATTGAATTGGTACTTCAGATCTGTGTTCATTGGGGAAGACACAAGCAATCTCCCAGAGGTAACAGTGGCTGAAGGACCTGAACTGAAGGGAATTTATATTTGCCAGGAAATGGTGTTGGAGAGACTGTTAGGTCTGAAGGTTGATAAGTTCCCGGGGCCTGATGGTCTACATCCCAGGATACTGAAGGAAGTGGCTCTCGAAATCGTGGATGCAATGGTGATTATTTTCCAGAGTTCGATAGATTCAGGATCAGTTCCTGCAGATTTGAGGGTGGCTAATGTTGTACCACTTTTTAAGAAAGGTGGGAGAGAGAAAGCAGGAAATTATAGACCAGTTAGTCTGACCTCAGTGATGGGAAAGATGCTGGAGTCAATTATAAAGGGCGAAATTATGACACATCTGGATAGCAGTAACAGGATAGGACAGAGTCAGCATGGATTTATGGAGGGGAAATCATGCTTGACTAATCTTCTGGAATTTTTTGACGGTGTAACTCTGAAGATGGACAAGGGAGATCCAGTGGATGTAATGTACCTGGACTTTCAGAAAGCCTTTGATAAAGTCCCACATAGGAGGTTAGTGAACAAAATTAGGGCGTATGGTATTGGGGGCAAAGTACTGACTTGGACTGAAAATTGGTTGGCTGATAGGAAACAAAGAGTAGTGATAAACGCCTCCCTTTCGGAATGGCAGGCAGTGACCAGTGACCGCAGTGATCAGTGCTGGGACCGCAGCTTTTTACAATATATATTAATGATATAGAAGATGGTATTAATAGTAACATTAGTAAATTTGCTGATGATACAAAGCTGGGTGACAGGGTGAAATGTGAGGAGAATGTTAGGAGATTACAGGGTGCCCTGGACAGGTTAGGTGAGTGGACAGATGCATGGCAGATGCAGTTTAATGTGGATAAATGTATAGGTATCCACTTTGGTGGCAAGAACAGGGAGGCAGATTACTACCTAAATGGAGTCAAGTTAGGTAAAGGGGCAGTACAAAGAGATCTGGGTGTTCTTGTACACCAGTCAATGAAGGCAAGCATGCAGGTACAGCAGGTAGTGAAGAAAGCTAAAAGCATGCTGGCCTTCATAAAAAGAGGGATTGAGTATAGAAGCAAAGAGGTTCTTCTGCAGCTGTACAGGGCCCTGGTGAGAACGCACTTGGAATATTGTGTGCGTGCAGCGTAGTTTCACGAGATCAATTCCTGGAATGGTGGGACTATCTTATGTTGAAAGATTGGAGCAACTGGGCTTGTATACCCTTGAGTTTAGAAGACTGAGAGGGGATCTGATTGAGACATATAAGATTATTAAAGGACTGGACACTCTGGAGGCAGGAAGCATGTTTACACTGATGGGTGACCATATGACCATAAGACCATAAGACATAGGAGTGGAAGTAAGGCCATTCGGCCCATCGAGTCCACTCCGCCATTCAATCATGGCTGATGGACATTTCAACTCCACTTACCAGCATTCTCCCCGTAGCCCTTAATTCCTCGTGATATCAAGTGAGTCCTGAACCAGAGGGTGCAGCTTAAAAATAATGGGTAGGCCATTTAGGATAGAGATGAGGAGAAGCTTCTTCACCCAGAGAGTCGTGGGCGTGTGGAATGCTCTGCCTCAGAAGGCAGTGGAGGCCCAGTCTCTGGATTTGTTTAAGAAAGAGTTGGATAGAGCTCTCAAGGATAATGGAATCAAAAGGGTTATGGAGATAAGGCAGGAACAGGATACTGATTGAGGATGATCAGCCATGATCATAATGAATGTTGGTGCAGGCTTGAAGGGCAGAATGGCCTACTCCTGCACCTATTGTCTATTAATTTTTTAAAAATACTGCTTTTAGATCCACTCTTTCCCTTTCGAACTGGATCTAAATTCAATCATATTGTGATCACTATCATCTAGAGGTGCCTTTCCTCAAAGATCATTAATTAATCCCGTCTCATTACACAATACTGAGTCTGTTCCAGAATGTGCTATTCTAAGAAATGATCTCAAAAGCTTTTAATGAACTCCTCATCATGGGGTAGTATAACCAGTCTCCAGCCATCAGTGAATAAAGTCAGCAACACTGGAGGAGCTTTATTTGATTGGGATAAGTGGACGATTTGAAGAATATCTATTGCTTGGCAATAAAATTTTAATAACATTAACATTTCCCTCCCTATCTCTGGGTTCTGCTCTCCAGATGTCTTAGTCAATGTAAACATCCAAATTTCTGCCTTATTTTACATCCTGTACTGATGGCAGCCACAATGTCACCTTTTAATAGTTGGAAGGAGAGGACATTTTGTATTTTTTTTGTCAATTAAAAATGATTGCAATCATTGGTCACAAATTAACCATTTTACTATGTGATAATATTTGTGATTTTCTGAGTATACCCTCTAGATTAGTTAATTTTACAATCCCAACAGTTAAGAAGTGATGGTTCGGCTGAGCAGAGTAGCAGGATTAATTAGCAATATAAACAGGAAATAAATATGCATGTATGATCGCCTGAATTTTCCATTGCCATGAATTGTATTTCATAATGCACGATATTAGAGATTTGTAGAAAAATAAGTCTTTTCAATCTTTTTCTGGTCTGCCATTTAAACTGACACAATCCAGATTTATTACCCTTTGTGTGGATTTGCATTGCTATTTCATTCCAATCAATTTCCTTTTTTTGAGGAAGTGAGATTATACTGTGAAATATACTTACCAACGTGGACGCTTAAAGTTTGATGGTGCTTCACAGAACATGCTTGGTTGATTTTGA
This sequence comes from Hemiscyllium ocellatum, assembly GCF_020745735.1. Taxonomy (NCBI): domain Eukaryota; kingdom Metazoa; phylum Chordata; class Chondrichthyes; order Orectolobiformes; family Hemiscylliidae; genus Hemiscyllium; species Hemiscyllium ocellatum. The sequence continues at coordinate 5,277,901 of NC_083437.1, forward strand.
ATTAATGAAATTGGCCTGGAAGTGATAACAGATCATTTCAGTTTCACTTTGATTTATTAATACTTGCAACTTGTGATGCCATTCAGTTAGTATTTGTCCTCGTATTGCTGAAAGCCTCAGAGGTTCAATGTGATGAGCAGGAGAAGGTATTGAGCTAACTGTCTGAGACTCAAAAGGCTGTATCAGGTTCAGCAGAAATCCCAGTGAGAAATTTAATCAAACTCTTCCCATTTTACATGCACACAACTCTGAAGAATCCAATATGTGAGGACCCCTCTCCAATTGGCCAGCCCTCATTCACCAGCTCTATTCAGTAGACCTAGGCCTAGAGGTAGCTGGAAAGGCATTACACCTGACAAGTAGACTGGTGAGTGTACTAACCCAACTATAGATGTTCGAGACTCCCACGGGGCCCACCCATTGCCACATTAAAGTCATGAACGTCAGTGTTACCCATTCCTTTCCATCCCCATTTGCCACATCCTCCTCAATCACTGCAGAATCAATCCTACCTCAGTTACTGCCTAAACATTTCATACTGATTCAGACTACTACATCCATACTCTGTTAACTCACTAAGGTAGCACATTGAAAATGAAGCCCACCACTACTGGAGTCATCAGAAAATTTAACGATTTTATTAAAGGATTCTCCAAATTACCTGTCTTTATAGACCCAAGCTGGTAAGATAGAGTCACCATCATCCTGCTGGACCATAGGGCTCCTTTGTCATTGGAGAGAGAGAGTGCAAGAGAGAGAGAGAGAGAGAGAGTGCAAGAGAGAGGAACATGACTGGTGGTGGTTTAGTTTTATGGATTAGCCCATAATCATCAGATATTAGTGCTGCCAGTCTAACAGTTCCAACATTTTCATCTTCAACATGGGCGCTTGCTACAGAAGGCTTTTAAGTTTCTCTGAGAGATTTATCCCTCTAAGAGCATCAATGTAGATTTGGTTTCTAATACTTGTATACATCAATCAAAATTACTTTACTTCAGCATTTTGATAAATTCACGGAGGCTATTTTCTTAAATTGTAGAACCTTTACCTATGTGCGTCAGGTACTAATTCATACACACTCAATTTTTATAGCATCCTAAAAATCTCCTGTGATAGTGAAGCATAAATTCCCTGTGCTTCACCTGTCAACTTACACTGCATGAGCAGTTTCCAACCCTCTTTTGCCCAGTTCATTTGGTTTATTTATTTTATTTCTCAAATAACATGAAAAATGGTTCCACATACTTTTTTGTCAAAATTTGTGCAAATTTAAATATGTCATTACTGGACTTCAAGATTTGAGTCAGATTCTCCCCGTGAGAGCTTACATCAGCATCTAGTGTCTCCTGTTTCAACCGCGTCATAAAAGCCATGAGGGTCAGTCTGAACCATCCCTTTCCAACCCCATGTTCTCTCTCTTGTCTTCTTTCTTTTTCAATGTGCAATTCTGATTCTAATTTTCTCAAGTCCATTCTTTGCATTATCATTTTCCTTTCCTTTTCGATTCCCTCCTTTTGAAATTCCATCTCTGAATTGTTCATTTTCTTTACATGTGTAAGTGGCAAGAAAATTGTGACATTTTATATAGTTAGGGTATTTCAACTGAGGCTTGTGTGTAAGTGAGGCTTTGTTTTCATTCATGCCGTGACAGTTCTGAGACAATGTGCCCAGAAGACAGAGGACAGGAACGGCACACACGGGGATCTGGGGATATGCTCAATGAATGGATCAATCACGAAAGAGAATGATTCAGAAACGGGGATCATCAGAAGGAAATCTGCTTTAACTAGAATAGTACCCAAATTCAATGTTTCTCCACTGGAGTTGTTGGTCTCTCTTGTAGTTTGTCTCAGCCCAAGTGCTGTGCTAGTACAGGTAAACAAACCTTTATCTGAAATCTTTGGGGCCAGTTGTTTTTTGGAATTCGGAATTTTTCAGATTTCAGTATAAATGACATTTTAACAGTAAAATTAAAACAAAATTACCTAACAGCAGACCCATGTGTGAATAGTGTGAGCACTGAGACACAATTGATGCCTGCCAGTGCTGGGCCACACTGCCACCTGAGTGATGTGGGTCGAGTGGCTGTGGAGTTGGGTTAACTGTTCAGATGCTAAAATGACATTGCACACTTCATGAAAACATGTTGGATTTCAGATAAAGGATTGTCTACCTGTACTTCAAGCTCTCAAGCTTAACACTTCCAGAAAATGCCATCTCACCTTTACCAGCCAATTCAATCAAACTTGGTGTTTGAAGGTTCCCATAAGACCATCAGGGACAATGTTTCCATTTGCAGGACATTGTTTGCCATTTCTAGTTGCATGTCTAAATCCTTTTCAAAGCCTGACGTTTTTTTTTCCTAGTGTTATTTTTTATCCAAATCCTCATGTCCTGTCTTCAAAACTCACTGGGGTGCCATGCAAGATATCAACCCCTGTTTTCCTGGAGTCATCACAAAATTTAAAGATTTTATCAAAGTATGGAAAATTCTGCAATTTACTTGTCTTTTTATACTATGTTGACAGAAAGAAGGACCAGGTTTCTGCACTGAACAAGAATTAATATCATTACAACATAGGTATGTTTTAGCTGTAGATAAACAATTCTGAACCACCGACATATATTCTAACCACCATCAGCTTCCACTCTTACCTTCACCTTAGAACTACAGACCAACACAGGCAGACATAAACTGTATTGGTTTTATGGATGGAAGGAAAGATTGGGAAAGAATTCATTAGTTGCAGTCCTCAAGATTTGATGAGATTATCCTTTTTGCTTGTCAGGACTTGCTGCTCCTCAATTTCTCTTCTTCAGGTACCTTTCACTTGCTTGCAGGAGGCACAGAGCAACTGGTTCATAACTTATAAAGTTTCTGCCTTTTTGGAAAAAGCAATCATTGATCAATAACCTTCTCAGTTCCAACCTCACACTTCTCATTATGCCAGCTTTCTGATCGACCCCTTTTCTGAACCACCATCTCCCCTGATTGATCCCTTCATTGTCCGTATCCCCATATCTCCATGTGTGCTGTTCCTGTCCTCTGTGCACATTCTCCTGGAATTGTCAGGTACAGAAAGGGGCATGGATGAAAACAAAGGTAAAAAGCCTTCATTTATACATAAGCCTCAACTGAAACACCCTAACTATACATCATGTCACAATTTTCTTGCCACTTCCACAGTCAACTCAAAGGAGAAAACATGAGTTGGAGGAAGTATATATAACAAGGCTGTTGCATTTTCTCAGCAGACTTTCTGTTACTCTGTTATTTTCACCCTTTCCCTAAGTGATTATTGATTAGATTCCCTACAGTATGGAAACAGGCCCTTTGACCCAACAAGTCCACACCCACCCACCGAAGAGTAACCCACCCAGACCCCTACATTTCCCCCTGACTAGGCACCTAACACTATGGGCAATTTAGCAAGGCCAATTCACCTAACCTGTACATCTTTGGACTGTGGGAGGAAACTGGAGCACCCAGAGGAAACCCACGCAGACACATGGAGAATGTACAAACTCCACAAAGTCACCCGAGGCGGGAATTGAACCCGGGTCCCTGGCGCTGTGAGCCACCCAGCTCCCCTTAGGTATTCATTATTTCAGAGAGTATTTCCAGGGTATTTACTGCTTAAATCATTATAAGACAATGAGAAGCGGTTAGTTTTATTATATAGATTTGGGATGAGAGCGGCTTTTCTCTTCAGTTTGACTTAGATTTGAGCCTTGTTCATGTTCAACAGACAAGGTGTTATGTCACCATGTTTTATTAGTTTGATTTTACACATAGTGTTGTCCACAAAATGACTGTTTTTCTCTGTCAGCATTTCAGTGTAAGGCAGCAGTAACATACAAGCATACACTCACTTACCTCACATACTCCAACATATACATGCATGCACATGCAGCTCCACATGCACACACTCACTCACTAGTACACACAGTCATACACAACCACACTATCACACACACATATACAGAATATTCATGTGCACATATATGCTCTGATGCATAAACTCACATACACTCATGCATTCACGCACACTTAGATGATTCATTAACCTTGGAATGAGTTCCTTTTTGTGTCCCATGAGAGTAAGCCATAAAAAGTTCAGACTTTACATAGAATGATTGCTTCATGCGTGGCTATCCTATTGACAGAACATAAAAGTACCTGTAAACACATATTGGATACCCATGAAAATGTGGTTAGTTTATGGATTTGTCTACAGTCTACTTGAGACGTCCAATAGTCTGTTGATTTAAGAGAGCAGTCATTCCGCATAGTCATAATTCAATGCTGAGGTTGTCCATTAAAATGATTTCTCGATTGACAGAGAGAAGTGAGTGGTGACCCCCACAGCACTGACACAGCAGCAGACTAAATAAATAAATTTTCAGTCCATTGTAGCTACTGGCAGACAACATTGATCTTTATCTGTGACAGGTATATTGTGCCGTGAGAGCTGTGCTGCTGAGGTTAGGTATTTGCTACATTAAGAGTTGTCAGTGAGTAATCTGTTAGGAATATGTCTCTAAAGTGTAGCATCAGGGTTCAGGTCTGCCTGTGTGATATGTTGATAAGACATAGTTGTAATTCATTCGAGCTGATGTTATCATTGGACAAGTCAGATCTCAGAATGAAACGGCTTATTAGATCATAAAGTTTATTCATAAAGTTGGCTGCCTTGGTGGTTAGTCACTGAACCTATTCATATGTGACTGCTAATGTTCTTTTCATGCAAGAACACAAGTTTATTACACAACAGAAGTAAAACAAACAGCTATGGAAAAATGAAAGTCAATTTCAAGGAATCTTAACATAAACAGCAATAACGAAAATTCAACTTTCTTCCAAACACTATCCTTTTCAGATACTCAATCCCAGAGAAAAAATATTTGTATCATAACTCTCTGAGTTCTTGCTTTCTTTCTATTTTTTCTTCTTGGGTGGATGAAGCAGTTTGAAGCCTTTGATCCAGTTGAGATGGTCAGAATTCTTTTTCACTCCTGATGGCCAAAAGGTAAGCTTTCACAACATGGAGATTCTCCAAACATAACACACCTGATGCTAGGGTGAAAAATGTTCTTAGTCTTCTGCCAGGATGAAACAGCTATTCTGCTCGCAAGAAATTGCAACTTGAGTCTTCTGAAGTGAACTCAAGCAAAAACTACCAATGATCCCTGACTATTTGTTTTATCATGTGTCATAAACTCTGCAGTGTAAACACTTCATCAATTAATAGCACAGGCTTGGTACCTTATTATGCGGACATTTGCTTGGAAATGAGGTATTCAGAGCATTTATTGAAATGATTTTATGACCTCTTAAAAAAAGTTAACTTGGTTGAACTTGGTTGATGAAGGGCTTATGCCTGAAACATCAAATTTCCTATTCCTTGGATGCTGACTGACCTGCTGTGCTTTAACCAGCAACACATTTTCAGCTGTGATCTCCAGCATCTGCAGACCTCATTTTTTACTTGAACTGAAACTAAAACCTATTTGCCTACAATTTAAATATTCAAATGCCCAAATAAAAATTTTATATATTCTACACCTTTACTACACATCATAGAACGTATTGTGATATCACATGACCATACTTTCATGCAATCTTGTGGCAAGATTTATAGATTAGATTAAATTTCCTACAGTGTGGAAACAGGCCCTTCGGCCCAACAAATCCACACCGACTGTCTGAAGAGCAACCCACCCCCCTAACTAATGCACCTAACCCCAACGGCAACTTAGCATGGCCAATTCACCTAACCTGCACATCTTTGGACTATGGGAGGAAACTGGAGCAGACACGGGGAGAATGTGCAAACTCCATACAGACAGCTGCCCCAGGCGGGAATTGAACCCGATCCCAAGTGCTGTGAGGCAGCAGTGCTAACCACTGAGCCAGCGTGCCACACAAACTTGTAAGAGCACAAACTTATCATTCATATATATGTTTAAACTAAAATAAACTGTTTTGGTTTGATATTGAGTCTCTTTTAATTTGCACACTCCTTTTAGTCTGTCCTGCAAATATATCACATTTGGTGTGGTTGTAAATGTCCCAAATTAAGCAAATTTTGGATAAACTTCCAGCAAGTAAGTAGAGGAATTATCTGCTTTTCTTTGCAAAGAAATAGTCCCAAACACCTGGTCTTTATAGAAAGCCTGTTAGCACATTTGGCCAGCTGACCTTCAAAAATCACTATATGAACAGAGATTACAGAAACATAGAAAGTGGGAGCAGGGTTAGGTCATTTGGCCATTTCTGCCTGCTCTGCCATTTACTGTGATCCTCTACCTCAATGTTGTTTTCTTGCTTTCTCTCAATACCACTTGATGCCTTAAATATCTAAAACAAACAATCTCATCCTTGAATATTCTCAGTGATATGGTCTCCATAATCTCCTGTGGTCAAGAATACGACATGTTGACCAGCCTGAGTGAAGATATTGTTTCCTTAACTCAATCCAAAATGACCTATCCAGTTCCCCATCCAGGGACACATCCTCCCTGCATCTTGGTTCCCTGACTTTTCTAGAAAATTGCTTATGCCCTCTTTTATGAAGATAATTAAGTATGTGTTCAAGTCTTCTGCCCTTTCTTTGTTCCCCATTATAATTTTCCTTATACCTGACAACGAGACCTCCATTTGTTTTCACTGATCTTTCACCCTTCATTTATTTATCGACAATCTCACAGTCAGTTTTTATGTTCCCCGCAAGTTTACCCTCATGCTCCCTCTTAATCAATTTTCTTTTTGCCTCTTTTGCTGAATTCTAAAGAGTTCCCAATCCTCAGGCTGGCTGACTTTTCTGACAGACTTTATATGTATTCTGTTTGGATCTAAATTGTTATGATGCTATGATAGTACAGTTGTGATAAAGAGACTTTCCATGCAAGTGTCAAGTGGTTTGAGATCTTTCTCACTGCTAATAATCCCCTGGATGGATGCAGTAATCCAGCTGCTATTCAGGCAATGGGGCTACAAAAAGGCTAATATTTTTGGCGGGGAGTGTCCGGAGATCTGTGAATTATTCAGGAATTTTCTCACCTCTGCTGAACCAAAAGACACATCACTGTCAGACATTGTGTGTAAATTTGATCAGCGTTACAGTCCCAAGCAAATGGAGGTTGCTGAAGCTATCTGTTTGAGATCAGTCTCCTGGTGAAGATTCCTGAGAATTTATTGTGGCGTTAAGAAAGCTGTCCATCCATTGTAATTTTGGAAAATTTGAAGAGAGGCCATTATGGGAGGGATTTATGTGCAGTTAATAAAGTGAGGCATTCACAGTAACCTGCCAAATTTGCCAAAGGTACACTTTACCAATTTGCATTATCTATGGATAAAGTAGCAATGACTTGAGAGAAATCAGAGTTAAGACAGCTGATAGGATACAGCTGAGTAAGTGTAGGGCCCAATAAGGTAGTTACAGAATCCTGTTTTCGATGATGAGGCTAACATTGGATACAGAGTTATTCATTTTGAACTCAGAATGCTCCAGTTGCAAGAAGGGTCACCTCAGCGAGGCATGTCAAAAGGAGGTACATGGAGAAAATGCTTGAAGAAGGAAATGCCAGTCTTTGTAAATAGTTGGAGAATGGCAGCAGGTTGATGACAATCAGAAGCACAAGGAGGTCCAATGAAATTTCACAAGTTATCATATTTGAAGTAACACTGAATGGATCTCCTTTGGACATGAACATTGACAGAAGGGTTTCAGTCAGTGTGAATCACTATACAATCCAAATCTGATCCAATGTCAGCAGGAGAAATTGAACCAAGAATTACAAAGTTCTGGAAGACAGAAAATCCACATATTGGGAAGGATGACTGTTCTAGTCACCTGCAAGGAATGATGATCAATACTGGCACTGTGATGAAGGGCCTGAATCTAACCTTGCTGTGTAGAAAGATTGAAGTTAAACTGAACCAAGATATTTTGGCTAGAAAAAAACAGATAGATTGCCAAGTATCCTCAGTGAAATTAATCACACAATTCAAGGTTCTGTGAGTTCAGAGGGTCACCACACTAGTTTATGCAGACTGTGTCCAGTATCTCATGGTTTAAGGAAGAAAATTGAGGAAGAGATGAAAAGACTGGAGACAGAGAATAATGGATGTAAGTTTGCTCGCTGGGGTGGGAGGTTCATTTCCAGACGTTTCGTCACCCTACTAGGTAACATCTTCAGTGGGTCTCCGGCGAACCTGAGCTACAACTCTCAAAACTCAGAGAATAATTTCCACAAAAGTTTAGCAGTGTCATTCAAGTACTGTCATGGTGGTTATACGAAAGGTAAATTATATTGTAAGAATTTGTGGGGATTCTAAAGCAATTGTAAATCTCTCTATATACTATATTTGTAAAGTAGTATATAATCAATTAATTAATTTCTGCTCCAAAGAGGCAGAGCCATGATGACATATTGAAGAAGGTGCTCAATGGTTTTTAGAAGAGCATGGAATTTGAGTGAAAGCATCAGACATGAATTGTTTCATAACTCTGTTGGATATTTGAGTCACAGGGTAAACAAAAAAGCATTGTATCCTACCCAGAGTAAGAAATGTACCACACTCAAAATATTTCCAATCCCAAATCTGTTGATTTTGCTGACCCTGATCTGGCCATAACCTCACTGAAAATCATAAACCAGTGATGTAATTTTGTATCCAAGGGCTCTGTATCCATGTGAGTTGCAGCCCAAATGAGGAAATGGGCTTTGATTTATCTACTTAAAGGTTGACATTAAATACAGGCAATTTGACGATCATTGTAATGTTGATACAATCTCTAAATTACCAACTCTATTTGATGTAGAAACCAATATGGAAAGTATGGATTTCTTTTCAGACATAAATGAACTTCCAGTCACAACAGATCACATTAGTTTAACAATTCATAGATATCACGTATTATTAAAAGGTAAATGACCATGTGGAAAATGGATGTCAAAAACAGATACTGGATTTAGAAATCAGTCATTTCTTATGTGTCAGATTGAATCTCTATTGTGTTATTTGAGGAGCCAAAATTGGAATTCTTGAAAAGTACAGATCACAGTACAGTCGTGGGCGGCACGGTGGCACAGTGGTTAGCACTGCTGCCTCACAGCGCCTGTAGACTCGGGTTCAATTCCCGACTCAGGCGACTGACTGTGTGGAGTTTGCACGTTCTCCCCGTGTCTGCGTGGGTTTCCTCCGGGTGCTCCGGTTTCCTCCCACAGTCACAAAGATGTGCGGGTCAGGTGAATTGGCCATGCTAAATTACCCATAGTGTTAGGTAAAGGGGTAAATGTAGGGGTATGGGTGGGTTGCGCTTCGGCGGGTCGGTGTGGACTTGTTGGGCCGAAGGGCCTGTTTCCACACTGTAAGTCTAATCTTGACAGTTGCTGTATATTTTCATGATCAACACTGAGCTTAACGAAGAGTCTACTGTGAAACTATCTTTGGTGCTCAGAGTCAGATAAGGGCATAGAAGTCATTGTGAATGTGTCATGCTGTATAAAATGAGTCACTATTGAAATCTTTGCAAATGGTTGTACATGGATTTCAGACAATGTTTTTATTTGCTCATTGAATGTGTGCATCACTGGTTGGTTCAGCATTTATTGCCCTGAGGGCAGTTGAGAGTCAACACATTGCTGTGAAGTTGGGGTCACATGACAGCTAGACCAGGTAAAAGACAGCAGATTTCTCTCCCCGAAAGGAGACTCATGAACCAGCTGGCATTTTACAACAATTGACAGGTTTGCCTGGTTACAGGTTAGATTAGATTCCCTACAATATGGAAACAGGCTCTTCAGCCCAACAAGTCCACACCGACCCTCCGAAGAGTAATCCACCCAGACCCATTCCCCTACCCTATATTAACCCCAGACTAATGCACCTGACACCACGGGCAATTTAGCATGTCCAATTCACCTAACCTGCACATTTTTGGATTGTGGGAGGAAACCCACGCAGGCACTGGGGGAAGTGCGATCTCCACATAGACAGTCACCTGAGGCAGGAATTGAGTCCAGGCCCTGGCGCTGTGAGGCAGATGTGTTAACCACTGAGCCACCATGCCACCCCAGAGGGACTAGCCAAATTCTTTATGAAATTCAAATTTCACTATTATTCATTCTGGGAATTGAACCCGTGTTCCCACAACTTTAGCTTCTGTTTCTAGATTACTCATCCAATTATATTACCTCTACACCACTGCCTCTCCTCGGAGAGGGGAGCTGTTATTCATTGTGATAGACAGCCAGTCAGAGTGAATTAAAGTGTTTCTCATGAATCAAAATAGAGCACCAAACCTTTTGAGGTTTTGAGTGGTTTGATTGCTGCATGTGCGTTTCCAGAGGAAACTGAGTCAGTTTTTTATCACAAGAACTTACAAATTTTGTAGGAGTAGATAAAGTACAACATAAGCATTCTCCAATTTTAATGGTGAATGGAGCAGCAGAGTGACAGGACAAACTGCCAATCATGCGCTTGTTAAACAGACATGAGGTATAAAGGGTCAGAAATGTCAGATTTGATTGAATCAATTAATTTTTGTGCTTATTTATTGTAAAACAGCTCAGACCTCTACTGATAGAACATCAGCTGCAATTTTTCTTAGAAGACACCTGTGGGGCGGCACGGTGGCTCAGTGGTTAGCACTGCTGCCTCACAGCACCAGGGACCTGAGTTCAATTCCCACCTCGGGCAACTGCCTGTGTGGAGTTTGCACATTCTCCCCATGTCTGTGTGGGTTTTCTCCAGGTGCTCCAGTTTCCTCCCACAGTCCAAAGATTAGATTAGATTCCTTACAGTGTGGGAACAGGCCCTTTGACCCAATAAGCCCACACCGACCCTCCAAAGAGTACATCACCCAGAACCATTCCCCTCTGACTAATGCACCTAACAGTACAGGCAATTTAGGACGGCCAATTCACCTGGCCTGCATATCCAAAGAATTAGGAGGACAGCTCTGGAGCTTTATATCTGGAGCAGGTTTCTATAGCAGCCATTACTGACCTCAAATTTGGGAGACACTGCTGTACACAAAGAAACTAAATATGTGTGAGGTCACATATCTTTACAACACTCCCTGCTATCCACTTCAACTACTTATAGTGAACTCTTTCACCTTAATCTTCTGGTTGAACCTCAGGCTTCTTTCTCTCAGTCTACTCCCATCAAGATTCCCATTGTCTCTGGTTGTTTGTTTTTCTGCTGGCTATGCTGAATGAAGCATCAGCAATGGAAACCTGATTTAGATTAGATACCCTACAGTGTGGAAACAGGCCCTTTGGACCAACAAGTCACACTGACCCTCCGAAGAGCAACCCACCCAGATCCATTTGCCTACATTTTACCTCTGACTAATGCACCTAACACTACAGGCAATTTAGAATGGCCAATTCACCTGTCCTGCACATCTTTGTGATTGTGGGAGGAAACCAGAGCACCCAGACGAAACCTACGCAAACACGGGGAGAATGTGCAAACTCCACACAGTCAGTCCCTGGGAATTGAACCGAGGACCCTGGTGCTGTTAGGCAGCAGTGCTAACCACTGAGCCACCATGAAGAAGCAGGGAGTGATGAATTGGATAGTCAGAATACAATGCCAATACATTTTCCAACACAAGTTGTGCTTGAATCCAGTTCAGACCTGAATCAGAAAGACATGTTTGATGAAAGGAAAAACACAACTGAAGCTAAGATCAGATTCAAAAAGAGCAAGGATTGCTGGAAAACTCAGCAGAGCTGGCAGCATCTGTGAAGAGAAAGCAGAGTTAATGTTTCAGGTCCGGTGACTCTTCTTCAGAAATTGGTCCATGTTAGAGAAAACTCCTCAGCCTGAGGCCATGACAGACCATCTGCCTTTTGTCTACATAAATGATTTAGAGGAAAATATAGTTTGCCTAATTAGTAAGTTTGTGGTGATACAAAGATTGGTGGAGTTGCGGATTGTGAAGAGGAGTGTCAGAAGATATAGCAGGATATAGATCAGTTGGAGGCATGGGCAGAAAAATGGCAGATGAAGTTTAATGCGGACAAATGTGAGGTGATGCATTTTGGAAGGTCAAGTACAGATAGAAATTATACAGTAAATGATGGAACCCTTTGCAGTCTTGATATGCAGAGGGATCTAGGTGTGCAAGTCCATAGATCACTGAAGGTGGCAGCGCAGGTAGGTAAAGAAGTATAAAAAGACTTTGGACTTGCTTGCTTTCATTGGAAGGGGCATTGAGTCTAACGATTGGCAACAGTTCTGGTCACCACACTATCAAAGGATGCAAATGCTTTGGAGAGGATGCAGAAAAGGTTTACCAGGATGGTGGCTGGTATGGCGGCTTTTAGCTGTGAGGAAAAGTTGGATCAACTAGGTTTGTTTTCATTGGAACCCTGGAAGTTGAAGGGAGACCTGATAGAAGTTTATAAGATTGTGAGTGGCGTGGATAGAGTGGAAAGTATGAGGGTTTTTCCCAGGGCAGAGGGCCCATTTACTAGGGAATACAGGTTCAAGGTGTGTGTGTGTGTGTGTGTGTGTGTGGGGGGGCACAGGTGGTAGTTTAAAGAGATGTGTGAGGCAAGTTGTTCACGCAAAGAGTGGTGAGAGCCTGGAATGTGCTGCAAGAGGAGGTGGTAGAAGCAGATACAATAGCAGCATTCAAGAAATACCTGGATAATTACACAGATAGGAGGGGAATAGAGGGGTGCAGATCCTGCAAGGGAAGACAGTTTTAGTTTGGAAGGGCAAAATATGTCAACAGAGGCTTGGAGGGCCGAAGGGCCTGTTCCCATGCTGCATTGTTCTTTGTTCTTTTTGTTCTTTGAAGATTTGAATCAAGAAAGATGGTATCCTTTGAAAGGCAAAAAAAAATGATGTATATAAGTTGTTTGGAATTTTGAACTTTGTGTAACATACTCATTAGGAGGGAGATGTGTAATAATACTCTCTTGTAGCCATCAGTATATACCAGATTAAATTGATTTGTACTGAAAATGTGTTGCTGGTTAAAGCACAGCAGGCCAGGCAGCATCCAAGGAACAGGAAATTCGAGGAGAGTGTGCCAGGCAGGCTAAGATAAAAGGTAGGGAGGAGGGACTTGGGGGAGGGGCGATGGAGATGTGATAGTTGGAAGGAGGTCAAGGTGAGGGTGATAGGCCGGAGTGGGGTGGGGGCGGAGAGGTCAGGAAGAAGATTGTTATGTTCTGCCGATGGAGGAGTCCAAGGACCTGCATGTCCTCGGTGGAGTGGGAGGGAGAGTTAAAGTGTTGAGTCACGGGGTGGTTGGGTTGGTTGGTCCGGGCGTCCCAGAGGTGTTCCCTGAAGCGTTCCGCAAGTAGGCGGCCGGTCTCCCCAATATAGAGGAGGCCACATCGGGTGCAGCGGATGCAATAGATGATGTGTGTGGAGGTGCAGGTGAATTTGTGGCGGATATGGAAGGATCCCTTGGGGCCTTGGAGAGAAGTAAGGGAGGAGGTGTGGGCGCAAGTTTTGCATTTCCTGCGGTTGCAGGGGAAGGTGCCAGGAGTGGAGGTTGGGTTGGTGGGGGGTGTGGACATAACAACATGACGGTTGGAGGAAGAGCGCCTCATCTTCCGCCTGGGAACCCTCCAACCACAAGGAATGAACTCAGATTTCTCCAGTTTCCTCATTTCCCCTCCCCCCACCTTGTCTTAGTCGGTTTCCTCAACTCAGCACCGCCCTCCTAACCTGCAATCTTCTTCCTGACCTCTCCGCCCCCACCCCACTTCGGCCTATCACCCTCACCTTGACCTCCTTCCACCTATCACATCTCCATCGCCCCTCCCCCAAGTCCCTCCTCCCTACCTTTTATCTTAGCCTGCCTGGCACACTCTCCTCATTCCTGATGAAGGGCTCTGGCCTGAAACGTTGAATTTCCTGTTCCTTGGATACTGCCTGACCTGCTGTGCTTTAACCAGCAACACATTTTCAGCTCTGATCTCCAGCATCTGCAGACCTCACGTTTTACTACTAAATTGATTTGTAGCTTGGCATAGATTTGTTTGCATATTGTTTTCCATCTGTCCTGCAAAACTACCACAATGAAGCCACAGTAAGATATTTCTTAAATAAAGTTGTTGTTTTCCTCACCTCCACAGACCCTTTAATTGTTTTTGACCGCATTGAGAGTGAGAATATGAGGTAGATGTGGTGATAAAAAGTGAACAGAGAACTTTGCGTTGTGTCATACTAGTTCATTTTAATGAACATTTACACAGAATCACCAATGTAATTGTTCTCTGTGGGGCCGACATTAATGATGCCTGAGCTGTTTTCTGACCCTCAGCTCTCTTATTGTAGCAGAAATATCAAACCAGTTGTGAAGCCTACTGAGCCAGTATTCCAGAGGGCTCCAGCTTTGGAATTATCTTTGCTGCTGCCCCAGGCCATCTCCATTTCAAATATGCCATCACTTTATCATTATCCTTTCCTCTTGTGCTTGTCTGTCTGCATTGGCATGTTGGAAAATGGGAGCTGAAGATTGGAATCTGCAACTCCTTGCTTTCCAGAAATTTTAGCCAATTAGGGAATGTAACTGATAGTCCGAGATCGAATCAGAAAGTGACACTAAAATGGCAGTTATGAATCAAGGTTTGGAGGGGTAGGTACATCTGCTGGTGTTTTCACATATCGATGGTTCTATTCCTTCTGGATGGTAGGGTTTGGGAGTTTGGGAGGAACTTGCAAAGGAGCCCTGTTGGGTCGGTGCATGCATCTTGCATATATGAATCATCTTCCTATTGTGCAAGCATCCTGAGACAATGGGCCAATATCAGGCAATGGCAGTTCCAGTCCAAGCCCTGAGTTAGCAATGAGGTCAGCCTTCAGGCACACTATTCACCAGCAGCTCGAAGGAGCTTTGCTACTCCCTCACCTTCTGCAATACTCTCACCTACTGACACTAATGGAATGGATGAGAGGTTAGTAATTCCAGGTTCCTCCATGAAAGATTACCTGACAAATGTCAAAATGCTCAATGTGACCCTAATGAACTTCAGGAATCCTTTAATATATGAGTGATTACCAACGATGATGATAAAATGGCACTGATTAGAAATGAAAGTATCAGCAATGCATTCTTTTCACCATCTCACCCACTGTTACTGTCTGCACGGAAACAAAATACAATTGACTTTTAATTTGTTCCATCTTCCATCATTAGACAATTCTCATTTTAGGCCACTGAGACTTTTAACAGCCCAATTATTAGGAAAATTAAGTGCCCACCTCCACTGCCAAAATGTTTCAAGGTGGGGAGAAAGATAGGAAGGACCATTTTAGGTGTGCCTTGTCCACAACAGAGACAATCCTACCACCCTAGGGTTGTATCCCATCATTATGGTTCCAACTCCCCTCACCTCCATCTCCCAGAGTGCCCAATCCCTCTCCATCCTAAGTTCAGGGACATACCTGGGTATGATCATCACTGATCTTCTTCATGAAGACATTTGTAGCCCCAGCTGTGCCCACTGAGATCTGACATTGTTGAGATTGCATCAGCTGCTGGCCAATCTGATTTATTGTACACCCTTGAGGGCAGAAACCCTGAAAAGAGCTGAAGTCCTCTGCTTGTTTGGACTGGTGACAGCATGTTACCATGGTGGGGCAGAATGTTGTACACTCAGTTTGCCCTTACCTTCTACTGTGTTAAATACATCAAATTGCTTTGTCTAATAGCATATTGCAACATAATGTAATTTTCTTTTCACATAGTGTAAATAGTTTT
The DNA here is from genome assembly GCF_020745735.1 of Hemiscyllium ocellatum. Classification (NCBI taxonomy): domain Eukaryota; kingdom Metazoa; phylum Chordata; class Chondrichthyes; order Orectolobiformes; family Hemiscylliidae; genus Hemiscyllium; species Hemiscyllium ocellatum. Next base: position 5,293,647 of record NC_083437.1, read on the forward strand.
CTGATTATTTAAGGAAGAAACTATACTTTTTGTAAAAAAAAATCTTTAAGGTTTATTTTAGCTTCATCAATATTGACCAGTCTACTCTGTAGACTGGGAGGCTATCCTATAGGTCAAACATCTCAACATAGCCTCCCACATGTCTGAGTATCATCTTATCCTCAATTAAAGAGCCCACATTATTTACTTACCAATCTTTCAGAGAAATTATAAAATCGTACCAGGAGTAGGCTATTTGCTCCACCATTCAATATGATTATAGCTGAGCATCCATCTCAGTACCCTGCTCGGGCTTTCTCTTCAAACCTTTTTATCCCTCATTCTTCTAAACTCCATTGAGCATAAACCCCTAAAAGCTCCTCATATGTTTAGCTTTTCATTCCTGGGACAATTCACGTGACCCTCCTCTGACCATGCTCCAGGGCTAGCACATCCTTCCTGCGATATGGGGCCAAAAACTGCACTCAATACTCCAAATTTGGTCTGACCAGAACCTTATAGAGCATGAGAAGTACATTCCTGTTTTTATATTCAAGTACTTTCAAAATAAATGCCATCATCGCATTTGTCTTCCCAACTACTGACTCATCCTGTAAATTTACCTTGAGAGAATCCTGGACCACAGCTCCCAGGTTTCTTTGCAATTCAGACTTCTGAACTTTCTCCCCATTTGGAAAGTAGACCACGCCTCTAGCCTCACACTTGCCCATGTTGTACTCCATTTGCCACTTCTTTGCCCACTGTCCAACTCCATCTGCAACCTCCCTGCCTCCTCAATGCTACCTGTCCCTTTACCTGTCTTTGTATTGTGTGCAAACCTAGCCAGAATGCCCTCAGTTCTTTCATCTAGATCGTTAATGTTTTAAATGAAATGTTGTGGTCCCAACGCTGAGCCATGTGGAACAACATCTGTCACCATTCTGAGAAGGAACATTTTATCCTCACAAATTGCTTTCTGCCAGACAGCCAGGCTTCTATCCATGCTAGCACCTTGCCTCTGACACAGTGGGCCCTTATCTTATTCAGTAGACTCTTGTGCAGCACCCTGTCAAAGGCCTTCTTGAAGTCCAGATGGATAACATCCATTGGCTGTCCTTGGTCTAACCTGCTCATTACCTCCTCATAGAATTCTACCAGATTTGACAGACATCCCCTTGATGAAACCATGCTGACTTTTCCCTATTGTACCATACACTTCCAAGTATTTAGAAATCTCATCCTTCACAACGAATTCCAGGATCTTACTCCCTACCAAGGTTAGGCTACATGATCTATAATTTTCCATCTTTTGCTTTACTTTACTCCCTTTTTCAACAGGGACCCTTCCTGGTTATAGTGATAATTAGAAGATCACCACTAATGTCTTCACTACCCCTTTGTCCGTTAGAACTCTGGGGTGTAGTCCATCTGCTCCAGGTGATTTATCCATCTTCAGGCCATTCAGTTTTTCTAGAACCTTCTCCTTGGTGATGGCCACCATACTAAGCTCTGCCCCTCACTCTCTTCAAGTTTTAGGATATTACTCGTGTCATCCACTGTGAAGTAATTATTCAGCTCCTCAGCCATTTCCTTGTTCCCCACTACTATTATTCCAGCATCATTTTCCAATGCCCCAATGTCCACTTTTGCCTCTCTTTTGCCCTTTATATACCTAAACAAACTCTTAAAGTCTCCCTTTAGATGACTGACTAGCTTACCCTCATATTTAATCTTCTCCCTCTTTATTTCTTCGTTTGTTGCCCTCTGTTGGTCTTTGTAAACTTCCCAATCCTCTGGTTTCCCACTGCCTTTTTCCACATTATATGCTTTCTCTTTTGCTTTCATGCTATCCCTGCCTTCCCTAGTCAGTATAGTTGCCTTATCCTCCCTGTACCATGCTTCATTTTCCTCGGGGTGAATTTCTGCTGTGTCTTCTGAATTACTCCCAGAAACAACTGCCATTGCTGTTCGACTGTCTTTCCTGCTAGACTGCTCTGACAGTCAATTCTACCCAGTTCTTCCCTCATGCCTCGGTACTGGCCTTTACTCAGCTGTAATATGGTTACTTCAGATTGTGTCTTCTCCATCAAATTGCAAAGTAAATTCCATCATATTAACAACACTGCCTCCTGAGAGTTCCTTCACCTTAAGCTCCCTTATCAAGTCTGCCTCACTGCACAAGACTGTATTGCCTGTTTGCTCGTGGTCTCAACCACGAACTGCTCCAAAAAGCCATCTTGTGGACATTCCACAATTGACTTTCCTTGCAATCCGCTACCAACCTGACATCAAATTGGAAGCTATAATTAATAGCAACAAAGACTGAAGTAAACTACACAAAATATTAGTAAACTTGCTGTGGCAAATTAATTCCAATGTTCAAACATTCCAGCAATAATACTAAAGGCATTAGTTCAATGTCAAAAATTGACTAGGTATGTTCTCTCTACAAAAAGCAAGACAAATCCAACACAACCAGTTTCCACCCTGTCTGCATCCTCTCAAAGATCAATAAAGTGATGGGAAAGAGTTGTTAACAGTGCTATCCAGTGGCACCTACAGAGGAATATCTTCTTTCGTAATGTTTGGATTTTGGTGTTGGGTGTTGTCAGGGACACTCAACTCCTAACTCTATTACTACCTCAGTTCAAACTTAAACAAAACAGCTGAACTAAAGTGGTCTGGTGCGAGTGACTGCCCTTGACAGTAAGACAGCATAAGAGCCAAGTATAGCATCAGTGACACCTGACAAAACACCTCAGTGGTTTAACTCATGCCTGGCAAGGGTTTCTCAGGGTGGTGTCCTTGCCCTGACATTTCAGCTATTTCATTCAGCATCTTCCTTCCATCATGAGGTCAGAATTGGCGGCATTCATTGCATCATGTCCAGCATCATTCCAAACCCCTCACTGAAGCAGTCCATCTCCATTCCCAGCAAGACCTGGCCAACAGCCAGGATTGGGCTGACAAGTGTCAAGTAACATTCATGCTACACATGTGCCAGACAATGACCATCTCCAAAAGAGGAAATCTAACTATTACCCCTTGACATCTGATGATTCAGTATTATTTTGGTGGTTTCGAAGACACTGTTACATTGGATAGAGATTCAAACATGTATTGTTTCTGCTTTTGTATGAAGCAGCCAAAGAGAAAGGGAGGGATAGTGCAAAGCAGTGAAATGTTTTTCTGTTCTTTAACCAGAGCTAGCAAGACTTGCTCTTCCTGCTGTAACCAAATTGCTTGTGAACTGATGCAGGTTAATGGAGCTTTCATTCTGACACTTTCACTCACATGCATTCAGATGGAAGGTGCTGTTTTATATGTTGGCCAACAAAAATGAAAATGTCACTTTGAATCACACACTAAATGGCGCTGATAAGCCTCTGCGGCAATATGCCATGGCCTGCAGTGGTTGGTAGGGGACTAGGGCAATAATGTGGTCCTGTCTACTCATGACTGCATCTGTTTAAAATGCTGGCATTTGACAGACATTTCAAAAGGCAAGGGCTGAGCTGAATTATCACTGCCTGATTGGACAAACAGAGCACGCTATCTTATCCAGTGGTTGCCTGTCACCACAGGTAGCTATCGCTCAGCGTGAGTGAGAGGGCTGTTTAGATGCTTCGATGTTTGCACAAAAACACAAGCCACCCCATTGACTCCAAAGCTTCCTCCATGGAATTAAAAATGGATGAGTGTCTCCAGTGATTTGTGTCGCCAGCTTTGATTGTGATTTGGTTATCAGTGATGTTTCTTTTATGAGAAATGATTGTAGTGCCCTGCGTAAATGTAGAGTTCAGTCACGAAATGAGGCAGGACAAGAGACAATTTATACTCCAGCCTTTAGAAAAAGAAGAAGGGAGTAAGAGAACAAGTGGAAGGGAGTCACACAGGCAAGAACCTAGACAAGTGAACAAAACTTTATGGTAAATAAATAATTATCTATCATTGAACAGAAAATATCAAAGACCAGGATGATATGTTGAAGATTTCTGCCTGAGGTAAAACAGACAATTTACTTCAGATTGTTGCAAATGGAAAAGTTTCAGTTATGATAATGCCCCTTTTGCTTCTGAACATTAACCTGACCTTTTGTAAAAAATGAACAAACCTCAGATGCTGCAAATCAGAAACAAAAACTGAAACTAGTGGAAATGCTCAGCAGGTCTGGCAGCTTCTGTGGAAAGAAATCAGAGCTAATGCTTAGGTCTAGTGACCCTGCCTCAGAATTTCTGTGTCTGTTTAATGCTGCGTTTCCACATTTGCAGTGAATGGTTATATGGAAAGGGAAACAGTAGCATTGTGGTAATGTCCCTGGTCTTGCAATCCTGAGGCCCATACTAATGGTCCAGGGACATAGGTTCAAATTCCAAATCATCAACTCGGAAAGATTAAATTGAATTAATAGCGCTGGAATCAAAAAGCTGACTTGTTAATGGTGACCATGTAGCTCTAAGTTATTGTCATAAAACTTGTCAGATTTTGAAGTACCAGATGACTGGAGGATCGCTAACGTGGTTCCTTTGTTCAAGAAGGGCAGCAGGGATTGGCCAGATAATCATAGAACACTTAATCTGACATCAGTAGGAGGGAAATTATTGGAAAAAATTCCAAAGGACAGACTTAATCAATACTTGGAACAGCAGGGATTGATCAGGAATATTCAGCACAGATTAGTTTGAGGGAGATCCTCAAATTTGAGTTTTATTTTTGAAAGGATGACTAAATACATTGATGAGGGTAATGCAGTTGATGTGGTTTACATAGACCTCAGGAAGGCCTTTGGCCAGGTTCCTTATGGAAAACCCAGGGAATCCAAGGCATGTTGGCAAACTGGATCCCAAGATAGGCTTACAAATTGGAGACAAAGCATGAAGGCGCAGGGTTGTTTTTGTAATTAGCAGCCTGTCACCAGTGGAGTACCACTGGGATTAATATTTAGGTCATTGGCATTTTTTTATTTACATTAACTACTTGGATGTGAATGTTGAAGGTATAATCAATAAGTTTGCAGGTGGTATGAAAATTAGTAGTGTTGTTGATTGTGAGGAGGATGGTCTCAAGCTACAGTCTGATCTTGATTCATTCCTCCTATCGACCAACCACCTGTATTCATCTATCACTACTCCATCACTTTGCCCCCTCCCAACTCATAACTCTTCACCACCCTCCACCCCACTCCTTACTCCAACCTCCATTCCTGAGGAAGGGTTATACGTGAAAAGTTGACTTCTCCACCTCATGATGCTGCCTGACTTGCTGTGTTCTTCCAGCCTCCTGCTTGTCTGTGTAGAATATAGTAGCATGGAAGTCTTGCTACAACTTTATAAAATATTGGGGTCAGTCACAGATGAAATACTGTGTGTACAGTTCTGGTAGCCACACGATCTGAAGGATGGGATTACACTGGAGGAGGAAATTCACCAGGATGTTGCCTGGGATGAAAACTCTCAGTAATGAGGAGGGACTGGATAGACTTGAACTTGTTTTCCCTGGAACAGAGGAGACTGAGGAGGGATTTGATTGAGATATATGAAATAATGAGAGGTATAAACAGGGTAAATCATGAAAATTTTTTCCCAATTGCAGATGCGTCTAAGACCAAAAAGTGCAAATTTAAGGTGGGGGTAAGAAGTTTCAAGGAGATCTGAGAAAAAAAAATTCATCCAGTGAGTGAGAAAAATATGGAAGATGCTATCTGAGAGGTTGGTGGAGGCAGGTCTCTCTCACCATTTATGAAGCATCTGGATGAGCACTCAAAGCACTGGGGCATAATAGTCTATGGAGCAAGTGCATATAAGTGGGATTCATGTAGTTTGGTATTTGTAGGCCAGCATAGACGTAGTGAGCTGAAGAGTCTATTCCTAAACTGTACGACTTTGAGATTAGTTTTACAATCCTCTCAAACAATGTTTTTCATGGAACACAACTCAAGCCAATAGGAGATCACATTTCTTATTCTTGGAATAAACAGCTTGCTCTCATGCTGTCTCTGGCCCTGACGGTTTCCATAATTCCCTGGGAATTCATGTGGAATGAGCTGCTGATTATGTTTATCATTTAAAATCTGATAATCAAGCCAGATATGGAATACCTTTCAGTTCAAGGCCTGAAGAGTTTCTCATCAAACTTTCAAATATTTTTTGTTTGTTTTGCCCAGTCAGCACCGTAATCAGTTCCTCAGGACTTGTATTTAAGGCACCTCTTGCTTCCTCAGCAAGACTGTGTGTCTTAAATGAAACAACTGTGATCCTCAAAACATTGCATCCAGCACTCTGAAATCATTCACGTTAACAGTTCTGTTTTCTTGAACACAATCTCAGTAAAATCCAAATCTACTCGTGTTCTTTGAAAATGAAAACATTAAAAAGCTTTAGTTCAAAGTGTAAAACTCCTTCAACAATGAGAGGCCACTGAATGTGAAAGCTCAGAGGAATTTCTTTCTACCCTGAGGTTTTCATTCTGTGAGAGGACAAGAAGACATGGAGATGGACAGACACAATATTATCAACACTGAGAATCAGAGAGAACAAGAGCATGTAGCTGGGAACATATGGATGTACAGCAAAGCCAGTCACAGACCAGTGAGCTTGGATACTAGGAAACATATTGAACAGTCAGATCAAAAGGTGAAAAGTCATGCCCCCCACCATTCCTCAGTCATAAACTGGATTGGTAACATAATCACTGCTCAGATTGTTACACATTTTATTTCCATCAGTAATTATTTGCTTGACACCCAAAAGACAGACCTTGCCAGCCCCACCCCTGTTATTGAGGGATGGAAACAGTTTTACCACCGTAAATAGTTAAATATATCAGTTTTAATCTGTGATAAATACTTAGTGCAGTTCAAATTGGGAATGTGAAATTATTGCACAATCTTTGAACCATTTACTGCTGAAGTGGAAGCTGTTGGTCCATCATTCCTGTTATTTCTAGCTAGAATTACATAACTACAAATCTGCAATCATCTGCGTCTACCTCATTATCCTGTGATCATGCCCTGAACACACATTATTCAGTGAACTTCCTGTGCTACAGATGCAGTCAGCAAAGAGCAAGAAGCCATCGATTAAAATAAAACTTATAACATCACAGAAGAGCAGTCCCTTGAGGAGCAGTCCTAAAAGCTGTAACCTGGCAATAAAAAGTAGAGAATCCAAGAATCGTGCTGACAGATTTTCAGCACTTCATCTCTCTATAATCACTGATTCCACTCTCCACTGACTTCAATGAATGAAAATCAGGTGATTACAAATTAGGCTGCTGATTCATTACTGCCCATCCCATGCCAATGTCAGAACCAATGATGCTGCTAAGCTGAAGCAAAATAATTAGCTCACTTATATCATCCAACCTTTTTCAGCAAACAGTACAATAAGTAGAAAGAGGAATGAGGTCCTGCAAGAATGAGTAGAGGGAATTAGGAAGGAGGCTGAAAAGCAGGACCTCCAGGGTAGTAGTCTCTGGGTTACTACCAGTGCCACGTGCTAGTGAGGCAAAGAATAGGATAGGAGGGATGAATGCGTGGCTGAGGAGCTGGTTCGGGGGCAGGGATTCAGGTTCTTGCATCATTGGGACCTCTTCTGGGACAGGGGTCTGGTTGCACCTAAACTGGAGGGGAACCAATATCCTCACAGGGAGGCTTGCTCGTGTTACTCAGGAGAGTTTAAACTAGAGTGACAGGGGGGCTTGGGAACCAGAATGGCAGTCAGCCAGTGGAGGGATTGAGGGGAAAGTAGATGATAGTGTTGATGACTGCTTTGTTCCACAAATCTGGACAACACAAGTTTTTTGTACAACAGCAGTAGCTTTATTATCAGACAGCCAGCGAGAGAATCAAAGCGTCTCCAATGTAGCTGTGTGTCTCATTGTGGTGACACTTCTCCACAAATCTCTGCCCTACACCCAGAGACAGTATATTTTATCGGAATTAAACAAAAGGTTTATCAGTCATATGGACGATTGTCATCACATATTTTAAAGTAGATAATTATGAATTTACAAAGCCCAATGAATGCTGATGTCCTGTGATAGCGTGTGAATGGATTACAGAAACTGATTATCGTATTCTTCATGATTATGTGTTGATGGAAAGAGATTAAGGCAGAAGGGTTTTGCCTGCTGTAAATGGGGGATTCCCATACTCATGCTAATATGGAGGGGAGGTAAGACGATGGGAGTGGGAGGCAGTTTAACAGGGATGTAGCCAAGGCTATCAGTCTTGTCTGGGGCTATAGGGAGAATCCACATGCGTGGCTCCACTTGGCTCCATTTCTGAGATACAGTCAGCCTCCCACCTACTGTGATGTTCTGTCTGTAGTCATGATTTGGAGATGCCGGTGTTGGACTGGGGTGTACAAAGTTAAAAATCACACAACACCAGGTTATAGTCCAACAGGTTTAATTGGAAGCACACTAGCTTTCGGAGCGACGCTCCTCAAAAATCACACATCACTCAAAAATCCTTCATCAGGTGGACACTATCACCTGATGAAGGAGCGTCGCTCCGAAAGCTAGTGTGCTTCCAATTAAACCAGTTGGACTATAGCCTGGTGTTGTGTGATTTTTAACTCTGTCTGTATTGTAAGAGTACAGGCTTTCAGTTGATACTGCAGTATGTCCTTTGGCAATGGAATGATTAAACCCTTGAGTCCCCAATGTGTTCTGAAAGCGAAGCAAAGCATGGAACTGACCCCTCTGTGTTATTTTAATTTCCTCAATAGGACCAGAAAGGAAAGCAAGGCAGAGACAAGTAAGTAAGTAAGGCAAATGAGCTTAAAGAAGGGATCAATACATGGCACTTTGATGTTGTGGCCATTACAGAGACTTTGTTGAGAGAGTGACAGGACTGGCTTCTCAAGGTTCCAGGGTTTCATTGTTTTAGATGAGATAGCGATGAACATAAAAGAGGTAGAGGAGTTGCATTTTTAATCAGGGAGAGTATTACATCTGCATTCAGACAGGACACATTAGAGGGCTCATTCACTCAGGTAATATGGGTCAAGCTCAAAAATAAGATGGGTACGATCACTCCAATAAGATTATATGATAGGTCGCCCAACAGCCCCCAACAGATATTGAGGAACAAATGTCGGCATATTATGGAGAAATGAAATAAAAATAGAATTGTCATAGTGGGTGATTTAAACTTCCCCAATATTGACCGGAGCCCCTTTAGAGCAAAAGGCTTAGATGGGGCAGTATTTGTTAATTGCACCTATGAGGGTTTCTTGAAAAAGAATGTGGATAGTTTAACTGGAGGAGATGCCATACTGGACCTTGTACTGGCTAATGAGCCTAGCCAGGTGACTGACATTTCAGTAGGAGAGCACTGTGGAAACAGTCATCACAACTTGCTAAGTTTTAAGACGGCTATGAATAAAGATAAATCAGGACCTTTTGATGAGGTACTAAATTGGGGGGAGGGCAATTTATGTCAGTATCAGGCAGTCGCTAGAAAGCATTAATAGAGAGGAGCTGTCATCAGGCAAATTCACATTTGACATGTGGGAATTGTTTATAGACCTGATGAGAGTTCAGGACCAGTGCGTTCCAGTAAGGAGTAAGGACAAGGATGGCAAGGTGAGGGACCCTTGGAGACAAGGGAGGTTATGAATTTAGTCAAAAGGAAAAAAGATTAATATGTAAGGTTTAGAAAGCTTACATCAGACAAGGCCTGTCAGGAATATAATGAAAGACGGAAAGTACTCAAGTAGGGAGTTCAGAGACCAAGAAGGGCCCATGAAATGACCTTGGCAGGTAGGGTTAAAGAGAATCCCAAGGCATCTTATAAATTAAAAAACAAGAGGGTAACTGGGGAGTAGGCTGGACCAGTCAAGGATAAAGGAGGGAACTTGTGCTTGAAGACAAGGATGGTGGGTGAGATCTGAAATGAACATTTTGCATCAGACATTCAGCTGGGAGAAGGATGTGGAGGATAGTGAGATTTGTGTGAAGCATACTAATATGCTAGGGCATTTTGAGATCAAAAAGAAGTGGTGTTGAGTCTCTTGAAGAGCATTAAGGTGGATATGTCCCCAGGCGCGATGGTATCTACCCCAGGTTATGGAGAGAGGTAAGAGGGGAGATTGCTAGGGTCTTAACCAAGAGGTCCTGCAGGATTGCAAAGTAGCTAATGTCCCTCTGTTCAAGAAGGGAAATAGGAATAATCAGGAAACTATAGACTAGTGAATCTTACACCAGTAGTTGGGAAGCTATTGGAGAGAATTCTTAGGGATGAGATTTATGTGCATTTAGAAAAGCGTAGCCTAATTAGGGACAGTCAGCATGGCATTGCATAGGGCAAGTCATCTCCTAACAACTTGGTTGAATTTTTCAAGGAGGTGATCGATGTTAGATGATAATAGAGCAGCGGATGTCATATACATGGGTAAGGTTTTCAACAAGGTTCCTCATGGTAGCCTCATCCAGAAGATTAAGATGCATGGGATCCACAGTGACTTGGCTGCATGGATTCAGAATTGGCTTGCCCATCGAAGGCAGAGGGTAGTGGTGGAAGGGTGTTTTTCAGGCTGGAGGTTGGGATGGTGGAGCAGTCCTGATGGGCTGAATTACACAGGAGATCATTCAGCCCATCGAGTCTGCTCCACCATTCAATCATGGCTGATATATTTTTCAACTCCATTTTCCTGTTATCTCCCTGTAGCCTTTGATCCCCTTGGCAATCTAATTCTATTTTAACCCTTCTTCAGGGTTAGATGAATATCTGAAATGTTGACTTCTGTACTTCTGATGCTGTTTGGATTGCTGTGTTCCTCCAGCATCCTGGATGTCCACTTTGGATTTCAGTATCAGCAGTTTTTCTTTCTCTGTACAGATCAGTTCTCCATTAGTAAGAGGGACCCAAGAGGGAGAACGCAGGAAAATGGGGTTGAGAAATATATCAGCCATATTGAAATGGGAGAGCAGATTTGATGGGGCTGAATGATCTAATCCTGCTCCTATATCTTAGCATCAGGAAAATTAACATCTTAAAAGAAGAGAAAGCGTTGCTTATGATTAGCCTTATGCTCCTTGGGTCATCTAAAAGGATTGTAATCATCAATTTCTCTGAAATAATTTTTTTTATATTTAATTTGTATTTACAATATCTCCTGTGTAAAGATTTTTCATCATAATACTTAATAACCATATCATGACCATTCACCTGAGTGTCCAACCAGATGAAATGACCTCAAATTGTTGCTTTGCCTGTTGTTTCGATTATGCCTATTCCTATTTATAAAAGCACAACTAAATATTCTGTTAATGCCTCATCACTTAAACACACAATTCTCACTAGCAGCAGAAAAATGTAACCTCTCCATTACCATCTACCCAAGTTGATAAGTGTGATAGCTTCTGGTCTGGCCTTGTATGATTGGGGGAAAATAAATCCAGTTATCCATTTCATTTACCACGTGCTCTGTCCAGCTTGGTTCTTAGATCTGTGCTAGAATATTTTAAAAACATTTAATGTGTTATTTTCACAATTTTTCATGTAGAACAAATGTGAGTGAAGGGGAATCTTGTCTTTCTTTGTAAACAAGTCTCGGCAATGAGATAAATATTTGCCTCAGGTGCTTTCAGTACTATGAAAAAGCTTGTCACATAGATTTTAAAAATGTTGACATGACTTTCTGTTGGATGATACCTCAGTTAAATACACAATCTACTTATGACACAAGCACAAAGGTGGTTTATATTGTTGGGTTATGAGCACATTCCTTTTCACATCAGTGTTGTCAAGGGTCATGAATAGTGTGACTTTGTGGAGAACTCAGATCTGGTTAGCTTAGGACATGTGATGCCTCTGATATCAGAGAAAGTCTTTGGAAGTAATCAGAACCTAGGAACCCAGCTGCAGGATGTGCATATCAGTTAATTTGAATAAGGGATCACATTAGTGACTATAATAAAACTTAAAATCTATTCATATGTGAGTCATACTAGACAGTAATAAGTACGGAATCTGTTAACATTCAGCTTAGCGTGTTTATGTGCAAGGTTTGGAGATCACAACTGTTAGTAGGCTGACTGGTCTGTTACTGAAGAATGGCTACACAATCTTAAATGGAAAGACAAATGAGGGATGCATCTGATTTATTTAAAGATGTTTAAAAACCTAAATTGAAGAGGTAGCTGCCTCTTAAATTGTGATTATTCCTGAGCACTGTTGCAGACTGGATATTCCAAGGCCGAGGACTATGTGCTGAGGGATGTACTGAAGTTTGGGGCAGCTGCTGCTGCCAGGGGTGCAACGGGGAAAGACTACCATCTAAGGCCTTTCTGATGAAGTTAAATGGGAGTCTGTTTAGTTATTGGACCCTCCAATCACCTATTTCTCAAATATATGTGAACATCATCTTGTACAAGGAAGAAATGCCGTTGCTTTGTTTGCTGGATAGAATGAAATTCCAATATTTGTTTGGTTCTCCATATGCTAATGTATAGAACCGAACTGCTTTAATGATTATGTATATATGTAAAGATATTTTAATGAATAAAGTATACTTTTGAAATTAAAAAAAGTGATTTTTCTTGAGCACTGGTTTTAAAACAGATTAAACTGCAAATAGTTTTGGACTCATCCTAACACTGATGTAAACATGTTTCACCTTCTGAGCTAATAATACTTTAAGAGATCAGAACTTTTAAGTAGCACAAAATGATAAATACGTTAAGTATCTTCATTTCAACTTAAGATTAGCTGCCTCGAGATAGGGAAAGCTTTGCCCTTACATTTCAACATAAGTACGATGGTATGACTCAAACGCATGAGCAAATAGAAAATCAGAGGCAATTTTGTTTAAATGCACAAGATTTAGCCTTAGAGATACAGTTGCCATGGTGTTGATAATTAATTTGAAATTTCCAAAGCACTTTACTTTCACGTGGTGTGCGAACACAAATTTTCTTCAGCTTTTTCAGCATTTTTAATCATTTGGAAATTGCCTGAAGAACAATTTGTAATTTACTGTAATAAAAATAAAATTCATATGAATTTAAGAAATCTGCAATAAAAAGCAGATGACTGGAAATAGTCAATAAGTCTGAAGAATTCACATTTGGTTTGAAACGTTATTTCTGCTTCTCCCTTCACAGATGTTGCCAGACTTGTTGCATATTTCCAGCACTTGTTCGTGTCACTTACTGTGTTTTTGAAGTGTGCACTTTTAATGGTTTCACCTGTTATAAATTGCAATTGTGATCTGATTTAAATTGGATCAATTATGTCTAAACAAACTCATAGCTTGTGGAAATTTGCCATTCATTGTAGCGACGGTGATATTCCAGTCACAATAAATTGCTTGGAGGTCCCCAGTTCTGGATTTGAGATTAACACATGACTTGGTTGTTTTCAATTTTTGTAAACGTGATGACTTGAAACAGAAATTATTATCTCTATGGAGACATCTTGCAATTGGGCTATAGCAACTAGCCGAAGAATCAATTCTTTTTGTTGTTTAAAATGCGAAGAAACTGAAATGAAAATAAAATCATGCTTTATTCTTTTTTATTGAAATGTAAAGAAAAGCAATTCTCTGTGTCTGACGAAATGTTGCTCTGCCTTCTTTTAACATTAACTGTTTCAGCTGGTGGCTCTTTTTAATTCACCTGGCATTATTTATAATGAGAGATGGAAGTTTATATATTTAGAAATAGCATTAGGTTTTATTGTCATGAATACACGAATACAGTGAAAAGTGTACAAAGTCGCCATTCTCTGGCACCATCTTGATTACAAAACCATAATTTAAAACAAAACATTAACCGAAATAAAAGAAAACTAAAAGGTAAGAAAAACATCCAGACGTTAAAGTCTAAATCTTATCTTCATGAAGGTGTTTGGAACCACTGGCTCAGACATGCGTGCCTAGCCAAGGCCTGGAATCTCGATCAGCCTGCGAGTCTCTCCTTGATCGCCAGGAGGAGCAACATTCTTGCTGTCTCAGGCACTAATGGCTCTGCTATCTCTGATCACTGGAGGAGCTGAATTATTCCATTCACAGTTTCTGTATTTACTGTTTCTATTACCCTGATGTACATATGTAAGATACAATTTGTCTAGTTAGCATAAAAAACAATTCTTTGCACTATATCTCAGTATGTGACAATAATAAATCAAATCAACTTTTTTTTCATTTCACAATGATTTAGCAAATGAACCTTTTCAAGAAAGGGGTCAATAGTTCTATTCTTCAATTTTTTACTTGAAGGCCACTCTAGCCCAGAATACCAGGGTGAGGCTTAGAGGCAGGTTCCAAATCCACACCAAATGGCACAGGGATCAAACCCCATTCAGCTGGCAGCAATCAAATACAAACTGGACTAGAAAGAATCCAAGTTGTTGTAGCATTTGTAACTGAAGTTAGAGATAGTCATTGGCAATATCTCCAATTCCTTGCCTTTATGTGACTGACCAGGAACATCTCCCTCACATACGGTCTGCTATTCGTGCATATTGGAAATGTTTGCAAGTTGATATTCAAACAGTTTTGACTGTGAAGTCCTGGAGTAAAACTTGAACTCAGAGCAGCTGGTTCAGAGACAGGGATTATGCCACTGAGCTACAAAACCAACATCATAGAACCGCTACAGTGTGGAAGCAGGCCCTTTGGCCCAACAAGTGCACACCAACCCTTTGAAGAGTAACCCATCCAGACCCATTACCCTATTACTCCACACTTACCCATGACTAATGGATCTCAGCTACATATTCCTGAACAGTATGAGCAATTTAGCTTGGCCAATTCATCCAAACTGCACATCTTTGGATTGTGGAAGGAAACCAGAGTATCCAGAGACAACCCACGCAGACACTGGGAGAATGTGCTAGCTCCACACAGACAGTTGCCCGAGGTTGAAATCGAACCCAGGTCCCTGGTATTGTAAGGCAGCAGTGGTAACCACAGACCCACTGTGCTGCCCACAATCTTGCAATAAATTTGTTTATTTTCTTTTTTTGTATACAAGGGAACTCCATTTTACTAGATCACATAGATGATGATTACGTTGTAATGGATTCATCATTATTCAGAATTTAAGAATTTGCCTGTAATCATAAGAACAAAAGTAAACCATTCAGCCTTTTAAAATTGTTCATCCATTAAATAATCTGTTTAAATGAAAGCGCGCATAAAGGAGGAAATGGGTCCATTCTATTGATGGCAAAGTCAAGACGCAAGCAAGGGTTGGTGAGAGATGTACGAAAAATGGAGGACAGAGATCATACCTTGTAGTTGTGGAACTCAGTATTGAGTCCAAGATGCTGCAAAGTGTTCAGGCAGAAAGTCAGTGCTGTTCCTTCAGCTTGTGAGGAGCTTTGTTGGAAAACTGTAGCCGGCCCAGGACAGAAATATGAGCATGGGAGCAGGGTTGCTTATTGAAATGGCAAACAACAGGAAGGTCAGGGTCTTTCTACAGACAGAGCAGAGGTGTCCCACAATGCAGTTACTCGAGTCTGCATTTGCTCTCGCCAATGTAAAGGAACAGGCATTGTGAGCAGCGAATCAGGTAGAGTATATTGAAAGAGGTACCAGGAAGATGTTGATTCACCTGGAAGGTATGTTTTCAAGTGTTGGACAATGAGGAGGGCAGAAATGAATTGTTCAATGTCACAGATTCTGTGATTGCATGGGAAGGTGCCATTAGGGAGTGAGGAAGCATTAGGAGTGATGGAGGTGTGGCGCAGGTAGAGACCATAAGACCATAAGATATAGGTACAGAATTCAGTCCATCAGGCAGAATGGTGACTCAGTGGTTAGCACTGCTGCCTCACAGCGCCAGGGACCCGGATTCAATTCTAGTCTCAGGTGGCTGTCTACGTAGAGTTTGTGCTTTCTCCCCATTTCTGTGTCGGTTTCTGCTGGATGTTCCAGTTTCCTCCCTCAGTCCAACGATGTGCAGGTTAGGTGAATTGGCCATGCTAAATTACCCATAGTATCCAGGGCTGTGTAGATTAGGTGGATAAGCTATGGGAAATGCAGGGTCACAGAGACAACGTAGGGAGGCTGAGTCTGTGTGGATGCTCTTGAGAGACTTGGTGTGAACTTCTTGGGCTGACTGGTCTGTTTCCACACTGTGGGGATTCTATAGATTGTCTGGAGGCTGTACTGTATTAAATCATGACTGATATGTTTCTCAACACCTATTTCTCCCTAAACCCTTGATCTCTATATCCCCTTGCCAATCAAGAACATAATTATCTCTGTCTTAAATATACTCGATGACTCGGTTGGCACAGCCATCTGTGGCAATGAGTCCCACAGAGTCACCACTCTCAAGCTGAAGAAATACTTCCTCATCTCAGTTCTAAAGGGTCATCCCTTCATTCTGAGGCTGTGTCCTCGGGTCCCAGTACATCCAACAAGTGAAAACGTTTTTGCCACATCTACTTTATCCAAGCCTTTTAGGATCATGGACATTTCAATGGTATCCTCCTCCATCTTTCTGAACTGCATCAAGTACAGATCTAGTGACCTCAACAATTTCTCATATGACAAACCCTTGTGATCCCAGGATCACTCTTGTAAACCTTTTCTGGAATCCCTCTAACACCACCACATCTTACCTGAGATACAAGGCCCAAAACTGCTCACAATATTCTAAATGCTGTCTGACTAGAGGCATGTACAGCATGAACAGTACATCTCCATTCTTGAATTCTAGCCCTCCTGAAATAAATGGTAACATTACATTTGCCATCCTAATGGCAAACTGCATGTAAACTTTAAGAAAACTCTGAACTAGAACTCCCAAGTCTATGGCTCTACTTATCCTACCAACATGCATGACCTTGTACTTGCCCACGTTGTATTCCAACTGCCGCATCTTTGTTCACTCTCCAAGCCTGTCCAGGTCCTTCAGCAGCCTTCCTGTTTCCTCAACACTATCTTCCCCTCCAACTATCTTTGTTTTATCTGCAATCTTAGCAACAATGCATTCAATTCCTTCATCCAGATCATTAACATATAATGTGAATAGTTGTTGTTCCAAGATGGACCCCTGTGAAACTCTACTAGTCAATAGCTGCCGTTCCAAAAAAGACCCCTTTATCCCCACTCTTCACCTTCTGTCAGTCAGCCAATCCTCTATCCAGTACCTTGCCCTGACCACAAAGGACGTTTATCCTATTTAGCAGCCTCCAGTGTAGCATCTTGTCAAAGGTCTTTTGTAAGGTCCCGGTTTCGATTCCAGCCTCGGGCGACTGTCTTTGTGGAGTTTGCACGTTCTCCCCGTGTCTGTGTGGGTTTCCTCCGGGTGCTCCGGTTTCCTCCCACAATCCAAAGATGTGCAGGTCAGGTGAATCGGCCATGCTAAATTGCCAGTAGTGTTAGGTGCATTAGTCAGGAGAAATGTAGAGAAATATGGAATTGGATCTGGGTCGGTTAATCTTTGGAGGGTTGGTGTGGACTTGTTGGGCCAAAGGGCCTGTTTCCACACTGTAGGGATTCTAAGATGCCTTTTAAGAAATCCTTCTAGTTCAATCTGCCGACTCTCCTTTGTCTAACTTGCTCATTTCTACTCAAAATAATTCCAACAGATTTGAGTCAAGCATGACCTCCTCTTGTCTCAGCACTTCTTAACCATGAACTTCCAATACTCTGCAATCTCATCCTTAGTAATAGACCCTTACCAACAACTGAGGTCAGCCTAACTGGCTTATCGTTTCCTGGCTTCTGCCTCCTTCCCTTCTTAAACAGAGTTGTTACATTAGCCATTTTCCAGTCCTCTGGGACACTCTCTAACTCCAGCGATTGCTAAAAGGCCACTACAATCTCCTCAGCTGTCTCTTCCAGAACGCTGGGGTGTAGTCTATCTGGTCCAGGTGATTTATCCACCTTCAGACCTTTCAGCTTTCCCAGCATTTTCTCCTCAGTGATGGCTACTGCACTGAACACTGCCATCTGATTCTCTTGAAGTTTTTGAATGTTCTGGTGTCTTCCACTGTGAAAGATAATGCAAAGTACCGATTCAGTTCCTCTGTCATTTGGTGGATAACCATTACTGCTTCTCCAACCTCATCTTCCAGCAGCCCAATGTGGCACAGTGGTTAGCACTACTGCCTCACAGCGCCAGGGACCTGGGTTCAATTCCCGACTCAGGCGACTGACTGTGTGGAGTTTGCACGTTCTCCCCGTGTTTGCATGGGTTTCCTCTGAGTGCTCCGGTTGCCTCCCACAGTCCAAAGATGTGCCGGTCAGGTGAATTGGCCATGCTAAATTGCCCGTAGTGTTAGGTAAGGGGTATTTGTAGGGGTATGGGTGGGTTGCGCTTCGGCGGGTCGGTGTGGACTTGTTGGGCTGAAGGGCCTGTTTCCACACTGTAAGTAATCTAATCTAATGTCTGCTCTTGCATCTCTCTTACCTTTTATATATCTAAAAAAGCCCTTTGCAATTTTTTTTGTTTTACTAGCTAGCTTACACATTTCATCTACTCCCGCATTGCTTTTGAAATTATCCTCTGCAGCTTTTTCAAGGCTTTCCAATCCTCTGACTTTCCACTCATCATCACCACAATGTATGCTTTTGGTTTTGCCTTTGTTCTGTCCCTCATTTCCCTTGTCAGCAATGTCCTCCTCTTGGTATGTTTCTTCTTCCTTGACATGAATTTCTGCTCAGCCTCTGAATTGCCCCCAGAAACACTTGCTATTGCTGCTGCACCACCTTCCTTGCCAGTCTCCCCTCCAAATCAACTCTAAACAGCTTCTCCCTCAGGTCTTTGTAATTACCGTTACTCAACTGTCATACTGGTACATCTGATTCCAGCTTCTCCCTCTCAAACTGCAGGGTGAATTCTAATGTATTGTGGTCACTGCCCCCTGTGGGTTTCTTCACCTTAAGCTGCCTAATCAAGTCTGCCTCATACATATCACCAAATCCAGAATTTCTTGTTCCTTAATGGGCTTTACCACAAGTTGCTCCAAAAAAAAATGAATGCAGATATTTGAAGTATTCCTCTACCTGAGATGCACAACTAACCTGATTTTCCCAGTCCACCTGCATATTGAAGTCAACCATGATTATCATTGTATAGCATAGCGTCGTAATTTATTATCACTTTTTTAGTTACAAAGAATACGGTGAACAATGTATCATTCACTATAATGCGGCAGTATTTTAAATACAAAATTTATAAAAAGAAATCATTGTGACAAAGTTAAGACAAAGTTCATTTTTGTTTTTATTCTGTCACTGATTTCCCTTGTCAGCAATGGTGGCCTTGTCCTCCTCTTGGTATGTTTCTTCTTCCTTGACATGCCGAAGGCACCGCACCCCTGCCAGGAGAATGGAAAGGACCCACCTACTTGCCAACACTGAAACTATCTATCAAGTCACCACCACTCCAGCCATTGCTACAGCCAGGAAACTCTCCCAACCCCTAAGTACAGGGCCCCATTCTGAGATAGTGCCTTTCTTATATGCCTTTTCTGTCTCCTGATTTGTTATCATCCCCACATTCGGAATACTGCTCAGAAGCCTGTACACACGTCCCATCGAGCTCTTTTCACTTTTACAGTTCTTCAATGTTAAACACAGAAATCTAAGCCTTCTGAGTCTCTGTCACTTCTTGCTATTAATTTAATTTCATTTCTTAAGAAGGCAAAGCCGACCCCTCTATCAATCTGCCTGTCCTTGGATATTTAGCTCCCAGCCCTGATCCCCTGGCAGCCATGTTTCTGTGATACTCACAACATCATACCCTCCTAATTCAATCTGTGCTACATGCTTGTTTCGTATATTGCATGCATTTAAGTTCAACACCCTCAGCCCTGTGTTGACTGCCCCTCTTTTCATAGTTGTCCCCTGTGCGTGAACTGAGATTCCTGACCCTTTGCATATCTCTGTCCTGTTACTTGTTCTGGAAACTTTAATATCCTCTGCTGATCCCTCCCCACCTCCCCCTGCTGTAACCTTTCCCCGCTGTAACCACAATTTTCCACGCAACTGAACCCACCTCTCAGCCAGCATCTCCATTTTAATCATTTAGTTTGAATCTTTAAAAAAAATCACACTGGTCTTTTAGTTTGTAGTCTATAAATATTTCCTCCATTTACCTTCAATCTGAAAGTAACCTATAGCTGATAATCAAATTAGTAGTTACCACCAACTGATGAATTTAGTTTTCATATGATGTTACTCTTTTGTGCTGGGCTCCTTATCCTGGACTTCAATGCATCTAGTTAAAACAAAATCCTTATAAACATTACCAGAAGGATATAGATACTTTGGACAGAGTGCAAAGAAGGTTTATGAGGATGCTGCCTGGTCTGGAGACTTTTAATTATAAAGACTGGTAGGATAAACTTGGGACAAAAACTGAAGTTGCTGGAAAAGAAAAATCAGTTAGTGTTTCGGGTCCGGTGACTCTTCCTCAGAATCAGTTCTGAGGAACGGAAACCGCACACAAAATATTAACTTTGATTTTCTCTCCACAGTTGCCAGACCTGCTGACCTTTTCCAGCAACTTCTGTTTCTGTTCCTGATTTACAGCATTCACAGTTTTTTATCGGATAAACTCAAATTTTTTTCACTGGAAAGATGGAGGCTGAGGGGTAACCCTGGAGAAGTCTACAAAGTTATGAGAGAAATAGATAGGATGGATAGTCAGAGGTTTTTAGCCAGGATTGAAAGGTCAATTAGAGGAGGGCACAGGTTCGAGGTGGGAGGGCGAAAGTTTAGCGAGAAGTTTGGGGCAAATTTTTCACACTGTGGGTAGTGGATGCCTGGAACGCACTGCCAGTCAAGATGGTGTAAGTTAGCAATGTTTAAGGCACATCTTGATAGACACATGAATGGGAGGCAAACAGAGGGATAGAAACTGCGTGTGGGTAATACGAAGAAAGAACATAGAACAATAAAGCACAGGATTAGGTCCTTCGACCCTGCAAGTCTGTGCCAACACATTTTGCCATTCCACACTGTTGTCACTTACAGGATCTGCATCCCTCTATTCCCTTTCTATTCGTGTATTTGTTCAGGTGTTCCTTGAATGCTGCTATTGTGTCTGCTTCCACCACCTCTCTGGCAGTGCGTTCCAGGCCCTCACCACCCTTTGTGTGAAAACCTTGCCTCACACATCAGTTTTAAATATTCTTCCCTAGTAATTGACCCCTCCACCCTGGGAAAAAAAGCCTCACACTTTCCACTCTATCCATGCCACTCACAATCTTATAAACTTCTGTCATTTTGTCCCTCAACCTCTTGTGTTCCAGTGAAAACAAATCCAGTCTATCTAGCCTTTCTTCATAGCTAAAATCCCCCATACCAGGCAACATTCTGGTAAACCTTTTCTGTACCTTCTCCCAAGCATCTACATCCTTCTGGTAGTGTAGTGACCAGAACTGTACACAATATTCCAAGTGTGGTCTGATTAATGTTCTATAGTTCTGCAGTATAACTTGCCTATCCTTATACTCAATACCCCTTCCAATCAAGGCAAGCATACAATAAGTCTTTTTTTAATGACCTTATTCACCTGCCTTGCCACCTTCAGTGATCTTGGACCTGCACACCCAGATCCCTCTGCATATCAATATTCCTAAGGGTTCTGCCATTCACTGTTTAATTTCTACCTTTACTTAACCTTCCAAATTGCATCATCTCACATTTGTCCTGTTAAGCTACATCTGCCATTACTCTACCCATGCCTCCAACTGATCCATTTCCTGCTGTATCCTATGACAATCCTCCTCACTCTCTGCATCTCCACTGATCTTTGTATCGTCCATAAGTTTACCAATTAAACCAGCTACATTTTCCTCCAAATCATTTATATAGATTACAAACAGCAGAAGTCCCAGTACTGTTCCCTGTGGAACACCACTAGTCACAGCATTCCATTGCAAAAAGAACCCTTCCACAGCTACCCTCTGTCTCCTAAAACTA
The DNA here is from genome assembly GCF_020745735.1 of Hemiscyllium ocellatum. NCBI lineage: Eukaryota > Metazoa > Chordata > Chondrichthyes > Orectolobiformes > Hemiscylliidae > Hemiscyllium > Hemiscyllium ocellatum. The sequence continues at coordinate 5,315,525 of NC_083437.1, forward strand.
AGCCAGTTCTGTATCCATCTTGCCAGTTCACCCCTGATACCATGTGACTTCACCTTTTGTCCCAGTCTGCCATGAAGGACCTTGTCAAAGGCTTTACTGAACTCCCTGTAGTCAACATCAACTGCTTTTCCCTCATCAATCATCTTTGTCACCTCCTCAAAAACTCAATTAAGTGATTGAGGCATATCCTCTCCCTTACAAAACTATGCTGTCTATTGCTAATAAATTCCTCTCACAGTGAGTCCCTCTCTCACTGCACCCCCCAGGTCATCCTCCATCGCCCCTCCCCCTAGTCCCTCCTCCCTACCTTTTATCTCAGCCTGCTTGGCTCTCTCTCTCTTATTCCTGATGAAGGGCTTATGCTCGAAACGTCGAATTCTCTATTCCTGAGATGCTGCCTAACCTGCTGTGCTTTGACCAGCAACACATTTGCAGCTGTCTATTGCTAATAAGTCCATTTGGTTCGAAAACTTGTCCGTTAGAACCATTTCCAATAATTTCCCTACCATCGACATGAGGCTCACAAGGCTGTAATTTTCAGGATTATTCCTGTTACTGTTTTTAAACAATGGGACAATGTTGGCTATTCTCCATTCCTTTGGGACCTACCTGCGGCTAAAGAGGATACAAAGATGTCTGTCAGTGGCTACAGCAATTTGTTGTCTTATCTCCTTCAATATTCTCGGATAGATCCCATCAGGACCCAAATCTTAACTACATTAATACTTTTTAAGATGTGCGGCACCTCTTCCTTTTTAATAGCAGCTTGCTTTAGAAATTTTACACTTGTTTCCCTGAGATCATCCTCCACTAATTCCTTCTCCTTGGTGAATACTGACACAAAGTATTCGTTTAGGATCTCACCTACCTCTTCTGGCTCCACCCCTTTTAGCCCTTCTAATTCTTTGTTTAAGTTCTTTCCTACTTTCCCAATGCACTTTTAGAGCTTCGTCAGTTCACATTCTTCTCGATCTTATGCATATTTACTTTTTCTTTTTGACCAAGGTGATAATATCCCTGGCCATTCAAGGTTCACATAGTTTGCCACACCAATCCTCCAATCCTCGCATTCTCTGCACTCTCTCCAAAGCATTCACATCCTTCTCGTAGTGTTTGTAAAATTTTTTTAGCTGCATAAATTGAATAGCAGGTCTAAATAAAGATTAGGAATCAGTGCAGTCTGTGCAGGCTGAAGGTCTGTTCCAGTGTTGTTCTTTGAGGGCATTACATTGAGGAACTACTCTAGTGATGATACTTAGGTGCAACAACTATCTTCTTTTGTGTTTGGTCAGGCTCCAAAATAAAAGAAGGGCTCATGAAGAACATTCCTGAAGAAGGGCTCATGCCTGAAATGTCGATTCCCCTGCTCCTTGGATGCTGCCTGACCTGCTGCGCTTTCCCAGCAACAAATTTTCAACTCCAAAATAAAAGAGCCAAGTCAAGCAAACTAAGAGCACTAAATTCCCACACTGCCTCCAAATTCCCTGAACTCAAATTGTGCCTCACTCCGGATGTGATCTATCCTTCTGGACTTTGTGAAGCTTTTAGCAGCCTCTTTCTTTTTTCCTTCTTGCTTCTCTCCTCAGAAGTGTTATTCTGCACAACTGAGTGACCTTTCCACCACCAAAACCGCCATGTCCTTTTTTTGCTCTTTTAAACCTGAATAACCATCACCAGGAAAAACAGCCATGTAGCCAATTGAGTATTTATAAAGAAAGCCCATTGTGGGCAATGCAAACCATGAAAGGTGAGGGGAGGGGAGGGGGGTAAGGTAAACAGGTCCTTTCTTATTTGGAGCTGAGGTGACTCACACTCGTTCCAGTCAAGATGGCAGCAGAGTAAGATGCACTGAAGCACTTCTGCTCCACCTGTTTCTTTTTTTTTCTCCTCCTTTGGTCTCTCCTTAGCTCCTGGCAGGTTTTGGCCTGGTCTCGTGGCAGTCTCCCAGGAGCTTGAGATGAGTCCCTGACCTAGCCTCTTGATAGCGTGGTGGCTCTCAGCCTGGTCTCTCAGCAGCTTGTGGTGGGTCCCGGCCTGGTCTCTCGATGGCTCTCAGCCTGGCCTATTGGTGGTACGTTGGTTAGTCATTCAACAGCTCATGGCAGTGGCTCGGTGCATGAGTGGATCCTACCCAGGTATGTTCCCGAGGCACCAGGGAACATCAGAGCAGTGGCAGGTCCAGCAGCAGTGATGGTAGCAGTGGTGACAGCTTCAAGAACAGACCAGCAGTGTGAGGTAAGCAGACGACTCATCAAAGACTGTTGAACTTGTAACTTATTCCTTTATTTTCCTAGCTTAAAATATGCAATACTTTAAACTATAACCATTTCTTTATTTTTCTACTGTTCTATGAAAAAATGCTTAACCTTTTAACTCCTGTTTCTCTGAATACTTTGTACCTAAGTTTTTTTTATATCTGGGTACTTAAGATGGTGCCATGTGTGACGAAATTATGCACTTTTCTCTGTACTCCCTTACTTCTATACTTGAGTACATGTAGTGACATTAAAATCCAAATCTTCAATAGTAACTAACATCTGTTCAGGTCCTCTTCAGGTTTCAGGTGATTGACTGGTAGCTGTCCTTCGGTCAGGTGAGTCAGCTACCTGATGCAACAATCCACTAGCCTACTGAGTTTAAACTTTTAACATGGGGAAAGAAAATAAAGACTTATCCAGGTCTATTCCCATTCTACATCCAAGTTCACTAAGCTGTATATATTCACTTGGTCTGGTCTGATTCTGGATGTGATTGCTCCTTCCTGATTGTATGAACCTTACTGATCCAAAGAGTGAAGAGTCCTATAGAATACTGATACTGGAGGACAGGGGAAGATGTACTTGGTGGTGGCATCCTGCTGAAGGTAGTGGAAATGGTGGAAGATGATCCTTTGAATGCTGAGACTGCTGGGGTGTTAGTAAAGACAAAGGGAAGCCAATTGGACTCAAAACTCTTTCTTTCTTGCCAGACCAGCTGAGCTGCTTCAGCATTTTCTGTTTTTATTTCCCTCTTTACTCTGACCAATTCCACATGAGACTGTCATAGTGGACAATACTCTCTTCACTCAATCGAGTAACACTGTTATGGACCAGGCTAGACCCCCTCTAAACATTTCAAGAAACTAGCCCAGACTTTAACTATACTAGCTGTTTTAAGCAGGTGTAGAATGGATATTCCAGGAATGATGCAGCTGGCCTAACCACTTAGTTTTAAATGAAATAGAATTTATTTGCAAGATTACTGAATGAAACACAGACAAAAGAGAACAGAATAGAGAATAACTTAACCTCTCCGAAAGCCCAACAGACTATCCCTATTTAATGATACTGTCCCAAATACTTGCAACAATCCCCATAAACACCTTTTTGCAAAAAAAGGGAAAAAAAACAAACCCAGAGTCTTACAGGAGAGATGTCAGAGAGAGGGAGGGTCAGCATGGAGCTGCCTCTCTGGGTCCAGCAGCTTCACTATGCTGCTTGTTTCAACCTAGCCAGAGAAAAACCGAGGTGGAAGAACAGCCACTCCCATTTCATTGTACAAACGTTTATCTTAAACTAAAAGCTTCTTCAAGTAGATCAATCCCAGACATTTCAGAACCTTTACAACCTCCTGAAAAAGCACCAAGGACAACATCACCTTGTTAAAGGAGCAGCATCATCACAAAACTCTTTTCACCTCATAGTTATTACACTGCTGTTGATTTCCTTACATATGTACGTTTATCATTATTTAGTCCCTTCAGTTCTTTAATTTTATAAATTTTACAGGTGATCTGGGAGGTTTAACATTCTCCCCAAATATATTTTCTTTAGTCTTGAAAAAATGGTAGAAGGTAGTTTACTAAAACTGTCTTTCTGATAGACTGAAGTCAATGGACCTCTCTTGAACTGGAGGACTCTTAACCTCTGGCATTTTTTTGTCAGAGTTTGGTGTATTCTTCACAGTGTGATCTCTATTGTAGCAGATGATATTTTCTTTGGAATATGCTTTTGCATTGTTGCCTATATTTTGTCTATTTGCAATGGCTTCTTCTGTGGAGTTGTACACACCAAATCTTCTTTTACTACCTGTGCTAAAGTAAGTAGACATTACTTTAACCTCCTGACTATTTTGGGCTTTTCCCTGTACTCTCAGGCACTGATTTATTGGTAAAGCAGCTTTTCCACTTCAATTGTGTTACCTGAATATCTGCTCTTGCTTGATCTGAGTCTGTTATTAAATTTGGGATTTCTGCTTTGGAACATCAGGTATTGTGCTTGAACCTATCCCTCCCAAATCCCCTCAACTGCTAATGGTGGACTTAAACTTGGAGGTGATAGTTGTTCAATGTACTGTGTACAAATCTGACCTGGTTCAGTTACAGATGTTTTCATTATCATTCTGTCACTAGAGGTCCTCTTACATGGTGTAAATGGTTCAGTTACTATCACTGTTTTCATTTCCTGTTGAACTTTGTTGTTACTTGAAACTTGAACTCTCTTCAAGTTTGATAGAAGTGGTAAATGTTTCAGCCAATTGTTGTAGGTTTCCTCTCAATTAGGTTATGGAGCAATTATGTTTTATTCCAGTGTCATCAGCTTCAGAAGATTTCTATTTCAGGTTCCACTATGAGTTTATGAAGTCCAGTAAAATGTTCGATCTCTTCTTTGAAACAGTTTGTTGTTTAGAGTTTTGAGTGAGACTGAGCTGAATAAAAGTCCTTGTACACTGGAGTGACAATTTGTGATTGTGTAGTACATACTTTTTTCTAGTTTTTGGTGTCCCCTGTACTGAAGATTTTCTTGTAGGATACAATGTGGAGAGTGTGGTGCTGGAAAAGCACAGCAGGTCAGGCGGCATCCGAGAAGCAGGAGAACTAACATTTTGGGCATAAGCCCGTAATCAGGAATCATCATTTTGGGCTTATGCCCGAAACATCAATTCTCCTGCTGCTCAGATGCTGTCTGACCTGCTGTGCTTTTCCAGCACCACACTCTCGTCTCTGATCTCCAGCATCTGCAGTCCTCACTTTCTCCTTGTAGCATACAATGTCAAGTATCTTGCTCACTGAACCTTGCAGTTGTAATGTGTAAGCACTGTTTTGACAACCAAAATACTCTGACAGCAGAGTAGCATTTGTCTGTTATGTTAATTGTCTGTGTAGATCAGGGTCACTGATCTCCCTGAGAACAAACTTGGATTAATTTTCTACTGGAGACTATTCTACTCCATTCAGCTCTATATGCAGCTTGGTCTTTGTTGCTTTTCTGTTGCTGTGTTCCACTTCAGCACATTTTCTGAAAGAGACCTACTTTGCAACAATAAAGATATTTGGTTATAAAGGCTGAACACTGTTCTTGCCTAAGAGATATCCTTGCTCGGGCAGCATCCAAGGAACAGGAGAATCGACGTTTTGGGCATAAGCCCTTCATCAAGAATTTATGGTCGAAACATCAATTCTCCTGCTCCTCGGATGCTGCCTGACCTGCTGTGCTTTTCCAACAGCACAGTGTCAACTCTAATCTCCAGCACCTGCAGTCCTCACTTTCTCCTAGGTATCCTTGTTTCACAACATTGACAAGGACTATTTCATGTCAGATGACTATTCCCCACTGCATTGGCTTATATGGTGTGTCTCTTGTCATTTTGTATCTTAAAGTAATGGATTTCATAGATCTCTCGTGCCAAATTTTATCTTCTTTCTTCAGGACTGAATGTTTTGCTTCTATACCATTGTTTCATTCACCATTAGTACTCTAATTTCTTGAAAATGAAACATCAGTAATGCCTACAACAGTCTTGTCACTTATGAATTCTGATTTTACTTCATATAGTCAAACCTTTCCACTAGCCTGCAGAGATCATGAATGAAGTTAGTTTTGAATTCACTTGCATGCTGATTTCATCGATTGAGTTTTGTACTTTCGAGGATATTGAAGTTGAAGTAAATTCTGAGGTTGAAGTAATTGTATAAGGTTTTTATGACCTCTTTGAATTTGTCGGACATTTTAGTTACTCCTTGATGAGCAATAACATTATCTGCTATATTTCTAATTATATACAGTAGTCTCAGGCTTGTGTCTTAATGCCCAGTTTAGAAGATATTCAAAACCTCAAAAAGAATTGTCTTCTCCTGGAATTGTATTTGGCCTTTCTCTGAAATTAATAAGTTGCTATAATGCTATTTCTAATACCATAACTTTTTAATACGTTTAGGTATTTCATAATCTTTACATTTCAAATTTGTTCTCAGTGATTACCCACACTTTGCGGGTTCTCCTGCAATTGCTAGCTGAGGTCTTCCGACACTTTGGAGTCGTGCCATGATTCCAAATGGTTTCTCCTTGTTTCCTGATTTTTTTTCAGTGTTATACCATAACTGTGTCCTTCTTTAAGTTGCCCAACACATATCTGCCTTAAATGGCTTTGTTTGAAATTTCACTAGCTCTCTGCTCCTGAGATATCAAAGCTTATTTCTTGTGGTCCTCTAAGTTGCATTTTTATAGCTGTACCTCACACTAGTGTACACTGTGGCACAGACTGCTGCCTGGAGCTACAACTTTCTTTTAAATTGTTGACTTTCACCCTGTGTTAATGTGCCTTTTGGTGTTTCCTAGGTTGGATTATGTGCATGTCATTTAATATGAATGGAAAAGAAAATCATTCGCTTTACTAAAACTAATTATCAGATGCATCCGAATGTGAAGCCTAAACAGATAAGATGAAAGGACTGTGGACGCTGGTGATGTGTAACAAAAACAGAAATTGCTGGTGAAACTCAGCAGGTCTGGCAGCATATGTGGGGAGAAGGAAGGGTTACCATTCCAACTCCAGTGACTCTTCATCAGAACTAAGAGCCTAAGCAAACTCATCAAAAGCAGATTTGATGGCAAAATACTTGTGACCTTCGCTACTGAGACACTCCTGAAGAAATCAGTAGCAATCCATCTCACATTTCTTTCACTCTAATTCCTGCATGCCCTCCTGAATTTCTTTTCACTGTTCCTCCTCTTAGGTTTCTTGTTCTTCAGTTTAATTTCTACTTGTTGCTCAACTCTTATTGATAGTTTTAATCTTCGTCGGCGTCTCCAAACCTCTACCTCAGTGTCACAGATTTGGCCTCCTTTTCGGTAACAGTTGGTGATTTTTCCCTTTGCAAAGCAGAAATCTTGGATTGCTTCCAGTCCTACATGCTAATGACTGCTGCAAATGTGTTGCTGGTCAAGGCACAGCAGGCCAGGCAGCATCTCAGGAATAGAGAATTCGACGTTTCGAGCATAAGCCCTTCATATTCCTGATGAAGGGCTTATGCTCGAAACGTCGAATTCTCTATTCCTGAGATGCTGCCTGGCCTGCTGTGCTTTGACCAGCAATACATTTGCAGCTGTGATCTCCAGCATCTGCAGACCTCATTTTTTACTACATGCTAATGAGCATAGATATAGGAACAACTGACTATATGGCTGGAAGTCTGGTGTAGGAAGGAGGGCATCAGATTTGTGAAGCTTGTAATTACTTCTGAGACAGGTGGAATAAATGAAATGTGTTTTTGAAGGACAAGGACTGTCAACCACACATGGAGATATGTTAGTGAAACTGGGGAGGATCTAAGTTATATTGGCAATGGGATAGGAACCCAAGAGGGAGCTCAGATTCAAGTGAAGTAAGACTAGCAAAGGGAGGTAGAACCATGGAAAGCGAAAGAAAAAGTAGATGGAGCACAGGTGAGCATCAAATAAGATCAGTGTTTTAAAAAAGCAGAATTAAAAGCACACCACCTGAATGTACATAACATTCACAAGAAGAGGGGTGATTTCATAACACAGATTGATCAGGAGGGCCAGTGCGAGATGAAAAGAAGGTAGAATAGATCTATTATTAAGGGATCAGATCAGTACGTTGCTGAGAGAAGTCTTAGGTTGAAGGATCATGATGTAGAATCTGTTGGGGTGTTACTAATAAACAGTGAGCACCAGCAGACATTGGTGAGAGTTGTTTATAGAGCACTAAGTAGTAGAGGCAATGTCAGGCATGGTATAACGCAATAAATTAGAGCGTAATAAAGCAGTAAATTAATTAACATCGAGAATGCAGTAATTATGGGCAACTTTAATTTGTGCAGATACTAGGTTAACCAAATCAGTACTAATTCTGTAGAGGATGAATTCTTGCAGTGTGTATGAAATGTTTTCTAAGTAGAATACTGAGGAGCTAACTGGAGATCTGGCTTCATTAGATTTAGTGTTTTGTGATGAGAAAGTGTGAATTGTAACCTCGTTATAAAGAAACCTTTGGGAAATAGTGACTATAGTATGAAATAATTTCACATTAAATGCTATATCGTTCATTCAGACGTACAGTTCTTAAATCTGAAGCAATGGATTTACAAATATATAATGGGAAAGTTGACTGTGGTGGATTTAGAAAAATATAACAAATGATTCAGTGATATAAATGCCATGACCAGTGTTTTAGAAAAATTACATATCTGTGAGCCTGTTGAACAAGATAATGATTCCGAAAGAGTTAATGTTGAAGTTATATTAAGCTCCACCCAATCTGATGATGTCTCACAGGCTTTGGGTGGAGAAACAGGCAGTCTAATGAGAGAACCCATTGGACATACTGAATAGTCTCAAGTAATTATGTCTAATTAGTCAATGTAACTTGTACCTGTTATGACAATGCAACACACTTACCCTTGTCATGTAAGACAAGTGCATCTTCTTGTTAAGGTTGACAAGTGGCCTATCTTCTACTCCTGATAAACATTTCCTCAGGCTCAGTAGCATTGATGGCAATGAAACATCCAACCAGCTAGAGCCCAATAAGGCAGAGACTGAAGCCCCCAACCCAGGATTAATCAGGTCGAAGGCAGGCAAGTGTTGGGATCCCTATCCCAGTACCTCTGACCCAATTAAATTCTACCCTCCAACTCATGTTGGGCCCTAGATTCTACCCTATAAATGGGAGACACAGAGCAGTATTTGATGCTCATCTAAACTCAGCAGCACCATAAAATATAGTTAATACACTTTACTTTCCTGGTTTTGTTAGTAGGCACAGAACTAAAATTGTTGAAACTTGTTTCAATCAAACCCAGAAGTATACTTCCCAGAAGGACAAGTGCATTCATTTTTCAAGTATATTACTACTTTGCACAGGTTCTTCCCTTGAGATTGTCATTGCCAACAGAATTACAATTGTGATGTAGCCCTGCAGCCAAAAAAATTGTTGTGTTGTAAATCTAAGAATAATACCATCCCAAAATTCATTGATAAACAGAAATGTGGCGACCTGCGACATAACAAGAAGGTTTTGAGTAAAGTTTTAAAATATTAAAGTTGTGTGAAGAGTGGAACTGTCAACATTAGGGAGAAAGCTAGGATGAGGTTAATGATTAGAAAGAACTGTTTTGGAAATATGAAGCTGTGTTTATTTTTGTGTGTAAGATTTATGAGGGTTATGACAGGATAAATAGTGATAGATTGTCTCTGTTGTTCAGTGGAGTGGTAATGAGACGATATACATTTAAAATAGCACAAAGTTAGTGAAGGACAAATTAGAAAACTACTCTTTACACAGAAGGTGATTAAAATATGGATTTTTATGCTACAAACTGCAGCTGAACAGAGTTTTGAAACTGTTTCAAAAGAAAATGCAATATTGCATTTTTATTTTCCTGCTCATCTACAAGTCTTAATGCCAGGGCTGACAGCAGAAGGTAACACCCACTCCGGTCTTGCTTTTGGTGGGCATTCGGACCCGAGCAAGATTCTCAGTTGGTCAGTGTCCAGTGAGAGATGGCAATCCATCACCAAGCTCTCCTGAATAATCTGAGATGAGAAGACCAGAAGAAACAGGAGCAGAAGTAGGCCATTCAGCACTTCATGTCTGTTCTGCCATTCAACAAGATCAAGGCTGATCTGATCATTCTCAACACGATATTAACCTTTTCCTCATAACCTTGATTCTCTTATTAATTAAAAATTTATCTTTTTTTACCTTGAATCTACCCCATCTCAACAACCTTCTGTAGTAAAGAATTCCACAAATGCACTACCCTCTGAGAGAAGAAATTCCTCTTCATCAACATTTTCAATGTGCAACCCTTTAATGTTAGATTATGCCCTCTGGTGCTAGGCTCTACCACAAGTGGGAATGAGATTTCCATACCTCCACTGGCAAGTTCCCTAAGAATCTTATATGTTTCAATCAGTTTCAGGGGTTTAGGAGTTGTGTCTCAGCAGTGCACTGCTAGTAGTGGCCATTGTTGAGGTGCATCACTCCCTATAGTTATTTCAATGGTGTGAACACTAGTGTCATCATTATCACCAGAGCAGTCATTGCTGCTGAGGTTGGAGACACTGATGGCCTATGGAGTAACCATTAAGGAGGCACTCCCCAGAATCTACAAGTTTGTCAGTGCCAGGTCTCATAGTCGCCCAAGGTGACAGCAGCGCCCACAGAGTTGGGAAGAGGACTGAAGTAGCAACTCAGGCTTAATTGGCTACCTGATGAGTGACTCAGCTCTGAAGTTTCCCATTGTTGGTAAGGTGGCAATGATGGCAAGAGTTGTCAGTTCTCCTCCCTCCTTACAGTTTTGCCAATGCTCTATATAATCTATTCCAACCAGGCTGCTCCAGCAAATACATAGGAGCAGAAGTAGGCCATTCAGCCCATCATGTTTGTTCTGCCATTTGTCAAGACAGTATATTAACTACACCAGTCAAATAGTTCTATCCCTTAGTCACAGCTGCTCCCACATTATATATCTAAACAATATAATGATGGGGTCATACAGGACAGAAACTGACTCTTCCGTCTGACTCGTTCAAGCTGATCAAGTTTCCCAAACTAAACTAGTTCCATTTGCCTGCATATCTGCCTAAACCTTTCCTATTAATGTACCTGTCCAAATCTGTTTTAAATATTGTAACTATACCTGCATCTACCACTTCCTCAGACAGTTTATTCCTCATTAGAGTTATTCTCTGTGTGAAAAAGTTGTTCCTCAGGTCCGTTTTAAATGTTTCTCCTCTCACCTTAAAATTACACCTTCTAATTTTCAACTCCCATACACTAGGGAAAAAGCATTTTCTATTCACCATATCTGTGTTCTTCATGTTTTTATAAATCTTTATAAGGTCACCTTTTGAGCTCCTATGCTCCAGTATCCAGCCTCTCCTTGTAACTCAAAGTCTCTACTCTCTCCAATTTAATAATATTCTTCGTACAGCTGGGCTACCAAAACTAAACACTGTACTGCAAAAATGGCCTCACCAATGTCCTGTACATCATCAACATGCCGTCACAACTCCTATACTGTCTGAGCAATGAAGGCCAGTGTGCTACATGTCTTCTTAACCATCCTATCTATTCATGATGTAATTTTCAAAGAACTGTGTACCTGTAATTAATTAATTGAACACTAAAATAAACAACATTAATTATTTGTTATTTTTAGGAATCTTTAGCCCATTAGTCCAGAACGAGTAAAGACGAATAAAGGCAGTGAACAAGGTGGTCAAATTATTGCATTGGACAATAAGGGTAGTGGGAATATTAGAAGGACAGTTACTTTAAACTGATCTCCATCATTTAACTGCATGTGCAGGAGATCATGCATAACTATGCTGTCTGTACCTTATCTTGCACCAAATTCCATTCCCCTATAATCACTGCAACATTTTGACTTTAAAATACTCCTTCTTGTTTCAAATCCCTGCATGGCCTCACCAGGCCCTCCTTACCTCTGTAAACTTACTAGCCTCATGATCGTCTAACATATATAGGCAGTAGAGTTATAGATGACCTCATGTTGTACATGGTGGAAGATGGGCAATCAGTCGGAACTCACTGCGTTACAATGTTCCAATAATTCTGGTCTGAGGAGCATCCCTGAAGATAATCATTCTACTCCTGGTGGTTGTCTCCTCAGTTGCCAAGGCCTAAGCTCTAAAATTCCTTCCCTCACACTATCCCCTTCCCGACTTTGCTTTCCTCCTTACGGACATTCCTTGAAATCTACTGCTTTGACTAAACTTTTGATCGTCTGACCTAATAATTCCTTCAGATGACTCAGTGTTACTTAATGTTCTTGTGAAGTCTGTTGAGACATTTCATCCCCTTAAAGTTGCTATCTAAGTATACGTTGTTGTTTTCTTGCTAAAATGGTTGTCATTACAGGCTAGCTACATATTAATTATGGGTGGCTCGGTGGCTCAGTGCCTCACAGCGCCAGGAACCTGGGTTTGCTTCCAGCCTCGGATGACTGTCTGTGTGGAGTTTACATGTTACTCCCTGTGTCTGCGTGGGTTTCCTCTCAGTGCTCTGGTTTCTTACCACAGTCCAAAGATGTGCAGGTTAGGTGAATTGGCCATGCTAAATTCTGCATAATGTACAGCGATGTGTAGGTTAGATATGTTAGTTAGGGATAAATATATGGTAGGGGAATGGGTCTGGGTGAGTTACTTTTCGGAAGGTCGGTGTGGTTTGTTGGCCAAAGGGTCTGTTTCTACACTGTAGGGAATCTAAATGAATGAAAATTTATAAATGGCAAAGAGCTGACAGTAAAGCGTGAATGCTACTTTTGTCAATTGTTTTTTATGACTGTCCAAACACTGACAGTTCATCAAACTGAGTATTTGTCACTCCATCTCTTGCTCCGGCTCCCTCTGTTTCTCCCTGTCTCTCCCTCTGTCCATTGGAAGTGATTCTAACCTGAATAGAATTGAATGATCTTCTTGGTGCATTGCACTGATTAATATGGGAAAGGGCACCTAAAGTTGTGTGGAATGATCCAGTTGCAAAGACATTCAAGGCAACTTTCAGAAATGGAGAGGCGGCATCATCCAAAAGCCTTGAGGAGAAATGTCATCTTCAGGGACACAATCAGAAAAGCCACAGTGAGACTTCCTTGGTTTGTAAACCCTGCCCTATGGGTAATTATAAATCCAACAGCCCAAACACTGTGTCCTAATCTTCAAAGCCTAACAACGGAGGGATTTCCATTGAGTAACATGTCCCCAGTATAAGGTCTCGCTTTTGGTCTGAACTTGATTGAACCTCCCAGTGTATGAAGAGACAGGCGCAAACAAAGTAACAGCAACACGTAGTAACAGCTCCCAAAATGTGAGGTCTTGTAAACACGGCAGCTGTACCAAGATTTCTGAGCAGTGGTAAACACTTCTGACTACAGTGAGCAGAAGAACTGTGCCAGCATCAGTCAAGCAGTGCGCCTTTGAGTTGTGGTACCTAGTTAAGGAGGTGATTGTGTGAGAAAAGTTGTTAGGCCTTGGAGAGAAAGAGAGAGAGAGAGAGAGAGAAAGAAAAAGAGAGCACCTCCATGAAACTCGGCTGACGTGATGCAGAACTGATTTCTGGTAAGATTCAGCCTATTGCAATTGCTAATGGCAGAGATTTGATTCCATTTGGACCTGTCCAGGGTTTTTGTTTACTCATGTAGAGGGATTCAATTTTGACAATGGTTTTGCATTGTCTTTGTTTCTGTGTTTGGGACATCCCATGGTGCGGGTTCCCGAGCTCAACTGACTCGGGAATTTCTCCTTTGGTCAACGAGGACCATCAATGTGAATCATAGGCCAACACAGTGATGCTGAGCTCTGAGGAGCAGGCTCACAGTCATAGCACCATACAAGACTTCAATAGTCTGGATTTTGTCATGACGATTGATGCAATAATCTTATGTAGCAAAAAAGGTTTCCCTAACTGGTTACTGTGGTAATGTGAAGTTGTCCTTGCATCACAGTCATAGAGAAGTGATGTGTGAATGAACGCCTGATAGGCTTTGTACTTTGTTTTGAGACAAATCCCACGATCTCTCCAATGCATGTAGGTGAACCTGTCTAAAGCTGAGCTCACTATTGCCACAGGATGGGTGATTCCATCATCTATCCAGATGTTGTCCCAGTAAGTGAAGTCCTGAACCAGGCCAAAACATCAATTGTTGAATTCAATGTTCTGGTTTGCTGGAAGGTTCATTTTCAGACATTTCATCACCATACTAGGTTACATCTTAAGTGAGTAAAAAATGAGGTCTGCAGATGCTGGAGATCACAGCTGCAAATGTGTTGCTGGTCAAAGCACAGCAGGCCAGGCAGCATCTCAGGAATAGAGAATTCGACGTTTCGAGCATAAGCCCTTCATCAGGAATAAGAGAGAGAGAGCCAAGCAGGCTGAGATAAAAGGTAGGGAGGAGGGACTAGGGGTAGGGGCGATGGAGGTGGGATAGGTGGAAGGAGGTCAAGGTGAGGGTGATAGGCCGGAGTGGGGTGGGGGCGGAGAGGTCAGGAAGAGGATTGCAGGTTAGGAGGGCGGTGCTGAGTTGAGGGAACCGACTGAGACAAGGTGGGGGGAGGGGAAATGAGGAAACTGGAGAAATCTGAATTCATACCTTGTGGTTGGAGGGTTCCCAGGCGGAAGATGAGGCGGTCCTCCTCCAGCCGTCGTGTAGTTGTGTTCTGCCGGTGGAGGAGTCCAAGGACCTGCATGTCCTCGGTGGAGTGGGAGGGAGAGTTAAAGTGTTGAGCCACGGGGTGATTGGGTTGGTTGGTTCGGGTGGCCCGGAGGTGTTCTCTGAAGTGTTCCGCAAGTAAGCGGCCTGTCTCACCAATATAGAGGAGGCCACATCGGGTGCAGCGGATGCAATAGATGATGTGTGTGGAGGTACAGGTGAACTTGTGGCGGATATGGAAGGATCCCTTGGGGCCTTGGAGGGAAGTGAGTGTGGAGGTGTGGGCGCAAGTTTTACATTTCCTGCAGTTGCAGGGGAAGGTGCCGGGGGTGGAGGTTGGGTTGGTGGGGGGTGTGGATCTGACAAGGGAGTCACGAAGGGAGTGGTCCTTGCGGAACGCTGATAGGGGAGGGGAGGGAATATATATCCTTGGTGGTGGGGTCCGTTTGGAGGTGGCGGAAATGACGGCGGATGATACGTTGTATGCGGAGGTTGGTGGGGTGGTAGGTGAGAACCAGTGGGGTTCTGTCTTGGTGGCGGTTGGAGGAGCGGGGCTCAAGGGCGGAGGAGCGGGAAGTGGAGGAGATGCGGTGGAGGGCATCGTCGATCACGTCTGGGGGGAATCTGCGGTCCTTGAAGAAGGAGGCCATCTGGGCTGTGCGGTGTTGGAATTGGTCCTCCTGGGAGCAGATGCGGCGGAGACGAAGGAATTGGGAATATGGGATGGCGTTTTTACAGGGGGCAGGGTGGGAGGAGGTGTAGTCCAGGTAGCTGTGGGAGTCAGTCGGTTTATAATAGATGTCTGTGTTGAGTCGGTCGCCCGAGATAGAAATGGAAAGGTCTAGGAAGGGGAGGGAGGAGTCTGAGACAGTCCAGGTGAATTTCAGGTCGGGATGGAAGGTGTTGGTAAAGTTGATGAACTGTTCAACCTCCTCGTGGGAGCACGAGGCAGCGCCGATACAGTCATCGATGTAGCGGAGGAAAAGGTGGGGGGTGGTGCCAGTGTAGTTGCGGAAGATGGACTGTTCCACATATCCTACGAAGAGGCAGGCATAGCTGGGGCCCATGCGGGTGCCCATGGCAACTCCTTTAGTTTGGAGGAAGTGGGAGGATTGAAAAGAGGAGTTATTCAGGGTGAGGACCAGTTCAGTCAGTCGAAGGAGGGTGTCAGTGGAAGGGTACAAGTTGGTGCGGCGGGAAAGGAAGAAGCGGAGGGCTTTGAGTCCTTCGTGATGGGGGATGGAGGTGTACAGGGACTGGATGTCCATAGTGAAAATAAGGCGTTGGGGACCGGGGAAGCGAAAATCCTGGAGGAGGTGGAGGGCGTGGGTGGTAGCCTCCGAATGAAGCACTGTTGGTGTTACCTGCTTTCTATTTATATGTTTGGGTTTCCTTGGGTTGGTGGTGTTATTCCCTGTCATTTCCTGTTCTTTTTCTCCAGGTGTGGTAAATGGGATCCAAGTCATTGTGTTTGTTGATAGAGTTCCGGTTGGAATGCCATGCTTCTAGGAATTCTTGTGTATGTCTCTGTTTGGCTTGACCTGGGATGGATGTGTATTCCCAGTCATGATGCCCTTCCCTACCTTTATGTAAGGATACTAGTGAGAGAGAGTCATGTTGTTTTGTGGCTAGTTGATGTTCATATGTCTCTGCCAAACAGAGACACGCACGATAATTCCTAGAAGCATGGCATTCCAACCGGAACTCGATCAACAAACACATTGACTTGGATCTCATTTACGACCCCCTGAGAAAAAGAACATGAAATGACATCACCAAAGGAAATGATGTCGCCACAGGAAATGACATTGCCAACCCAAGGAAACCCAAACATAATAATTGAAAGCAGGAAACACTAGCAGTGCTTCATCCAGAAGATGTTACCTAGTATGGTGATGAAGCGTCTAAAAAATTAACCTTCCAGCTCAGTGAGTAAACCTATATGTAGAACTTCAACCTGAGTTACAAATCTTCTCAGAACTCAACTGTTGAATTTGATGGTGGGAACTTCAGGTGGCTCGGTGGTTAGCACTGCTGTCTCACAGCTCCAGAGACCTAGATTCGATACCAGCCTCAGGTGACTGTGTGGGTTTCCTCCTGCAGTCCAAAGATGTGCAGGTTAGGTGAACTGGCCATGCTAACTTGCCCATAGTGTTCAGGGATATGCATGTTAGGTACATTAGTCTGCGGTAAATGAAGTTTAATAGGATAGGGAATGGGTCTAGTTGGGTTACTCTTTGGAGGATTGGTGTGGACTTGGGCCAAATGGCCTGTTTTCACTCTGTATGGATTCTATGATCTTGGGGTTTGTTATTCCGGGTAAGTTGACACAAGAACTCTGTTGGTTTTCGAGCAATAGACAAATTGGAAAGCAGCATGGAGAGCCTGGAGACTGTAGTTTTTACAGCGTTATGAGGTTCAGCAGCCTGGTTCTTCAGCAGCCTGGCTCTCCACCATCTGGTCCTACAATGTGTCTTTTACTTGATGGTAAGTGGCTTTTCTGGAAGTGGTTATGGGATATCACTAATGACACGGTTTTCTGAGATCTTTGGATTCATCAAACTGGTGCCCTAAGCTTGGCTGAGTAAGCCTGATCGATGTATATCCAAGCTACTGGATGGTGTGCACAATGCTTTCAGATTCTGCTGAATACAACCTCCTTGTAACATATTGTGCTTGTGATGAATTTGGAATCTTTGTTTACACTTTGACCCATTGTTCTTTCCAAACAATGGGATAATCTTTTAATGTCCCTGTTGAGTGCTTACCAACGAGGCTAGTGATGTGACCCTTGCAGATTCCATTTGGGAATTTGCAGTTGGGGTCATGAGCCATTGATTCATACTAACCCTGGTATACTCCTGGTCTCTCAATTAATGCAGCCGTCTCTTAGCCTTGCACTGTCATCACATTATTGGGATATTCAGTTGCAGATCAATAGGCATTGCTTTCTTATTGCTTTAACCAAACTGACAGAACCATTTGCAACAAAATTCATTTCAGAGAGAAATTGCTTTTACATTATGTCTTGATTTTTATTATTTTTTAAAACCTTCTTTTATGTATGAACTGCAGATATTAATGATGACTCTGCTTTTCCCATTGTCATGTCTTCCATACCTGTTTTTTTTTGTTTCTTTACTTGTTTCATTACCATTTCCCTTTTGTCTTGCCTTTGGTTTTCCATCTCCCTTGTCTGTCACCCACTTGTAGATCTTTTGGGCCGAGTGTTATAGGGGTCTGAACAATGTGGGTTATGGTGACATTTGGGGCAGAATCCAGCAAGTTCCACTTCAACATCAGAGCATCTCACACCATTGTTTATGCTTTTCACAAGTGGCATGGAACATTGCCAAATAAGGGCCTTATGCTTGTTAAATGCTTTGAGCCATATGTTGGAGTTGGGCCTGAAGGCTGCAGAAATGGGAGGTCATCCTCTACTCGTAGCTATGTAGGTCACTAAGGCTCTGAACTTTGGCCCTACTGGCTTTTTCCAGGGAGTGACAGGTGACCCTGTGTTGCATCTCTCAGTTATCCCCATGCAAGTACCTTAGGACAGTGACTGATGCCATCTGTGCAAGGTCACACCACTTCATTTCTTTCCTGCATGGTGTGTTGAGTTCAGCACAATTGGTGCAGGCAATGAGGTGATACCTTGGATTCTGAGAAACTGGGAAAATGAGGGAAATCGCCTGAGGAAGAGGAGGCGGAGGATAAGAACATTTGGGAGCTGACTGACACCTCATTCCAGTCGATGGGATTTGGGAGCAGCAGACTATCATGAAATGAAAAATAGTTATTGGTCATGATGTCAGCATTTGGATTAGAGTCATAGAGTCATAGAGATGTACAGCATGGAAACAGACCCTTCGGTCCAACCTGTCCATGCCGACCAGATATCCCAACCCAATCTCGTCTCGCCTGCCAGCACCTGGCCCAAATCCCTCCAAACCTTCCCTATTCATATACCCATCCAAATGCCTCTTAAATGTTGCAATTGTACCAGCCTCCACCACATCCTCTGGCAGCTCATTCCATACAGGTACCACTCTCTGTGTGAAAAAGTTGCCCCTTAGGTCTCTTTTATATCTTTCTCCTCTCATCCTAAACCTATGCCTTCCAGTTCTGGACTCCCCAACCCCAGGGAAAAGACTTTGTCTATTTATCCTATCCATGCCCCTCATAATTTTATAGACCTCTATAAGGCCACCCCTCAGCCTCCAACACACCAGGGAAAACAGCCCCAGCCTGTTCAGCCTCTCCCTTTAGCTCAAATCGTCCAACTCTGGCAACATCCTTGTAAATCTTTTCTGAACCCTTTCAAGTTTCACAACATCTTTCCAACAAGAAGGAAACCAGAATTGCACGCAATATTCCAACAGTAGCCTAACCAATGTCCTGCACAGGCACAACATGACCTCCCAACTCCTTTAGTTTAGATCAGAGTGGTTCTGGAAAAGCACAGCATGTCAGGCAGCATCCGAGGAGCAGGAAAATTGATGTTTTGGGCAAAAGCCCTTGATCAGGAACATGTACTCAAAACTCTGACCAATAAAGGAAAGCATACCAAATACCTTCTTCACTATCATATCTACCTGCGGCTCCACTTTCAAGGAGTTATGAACCCGCACTCTAAGGTCTCTTTATTTAGCAACACTCCCTAGGCCCTTACCAATAAGTGTATAAGTCCTGCTAAGATTTGCTTTCCCAAAATGTAGTACCTCACATTTATCTGAATTAAACTGTATCTGCCATCTCTCAGCCCATTGGCCCATCTGGTCCAGATCTTGTTGTAATCTGAAGTAACCTTCTTCACTGTCCACTACACCTCCAATTTTGGTGTCATCTGCAAACTTACTAACTCTACCTCTTAAGCTCACATCCAAATCATTTATGTAAATGACATAAGTCTAGCTGAATCCTTTTAGTTTTGTTGATGTTTGCTTTCGCTGTCATTCAGTAAACGCTCATGATTGGAATTGTCTAACTGCTAGTCCGTCTGTAATAATCCCTAGTTGGACAATAACAAATATGGTCTTCAGTGAGCCCCAGGGACAGAGTAAGGTGGCTTACAGTGCGTCTTCAGGTGGGATGTATGAAAGGACAGGCAAGCAGTGTGGCCTGGTGGTTAAACAGTGACACGGATTACAGAATGGAGTTGTTTGTGTGATTCAGGTTAGAGGCCACGTGCAGTGTGGCTTTGTGACTGCTATGCCTTTATACTGCTGGGGAGGTATAATGTTGAATTGCTGCATCCGGTGCACAGTAGTTGTGACGGATGCCAGTCTTTCAGCAGATAGCCATTGGCGGGTTGGTTTGGGAATAGTGTGTGAAGGCAGGGCTGGAATCAGATTGGCTGTGCCGTAGGATTGGGTGAAGTATTCAATGGACAAAGTCGGCGAGAAATCTCAGTAGAGGGCATAGTAAAAAACTCGATGTCATTAGTACTTTGCTAAAAACTACATAGGTTCAGCTTTTTGAATTTATCCTCTTGCCACCTTTCTCTTCTTTAGATTTCATTCATGCGTTGTGGGCTTCCAACGCTATCTGCTCATTCCTAATTGCCCTTGCAAAGGTGGCAAGCTGCTTTCTTGAACTATTGCAGTCCATGTGGTATTAAGTACCTCACAGTGCTGTTAGAAAGAGTGTTTGACCCAGCAATACTGCCTCTGGTCTTGCTTCAAACTGACTGCACTTCCAACCTCTCCCAGTTCTAATAACCCAAAGCATTGTTTCTCACTCCATCAATGTTATCTGACCTGCTGAGTATTTCCAGTATTTTCTAATTGTCTTTCAGATTGTCAGGGATTTGGTACAACATGGAATGTGGAATAAAGGGCAGTAACTTGGTGAGCCTCCCTCAGTGTTATTGCCTGGGGTTTGTGCTCTGTAGTAGTTCTTGTAACCCTGAAAATATTTATCTCTTGATAAATAGCTGAAATCGTGTATTCCTTCTCTCTGCCACAGGCAATGTTTCACAGTAAGTTGTTTGCTCTGTTTATTTGGTGCTGGTTTTAACATGAGCTTAATGCCATGTGCCCACAGTTGAGTGATTCTGTCCCATCCTGAGGCAATTCTAGCTAATATACGTGTATGATGGAAAACTGACATTCTACATTCATCAAGTAGCATGGTCTAGTAGTAGCTAACGAGCCTAAGGTTATGACAGTTCCACTCAATAGATCATAATCGTTAGATAATGATGAAACATTAAACTGCTGCTTTTCTGAGAACAATTTACTGATCACTGTTTGGAAAATTAAAGAGCTGATGTGTCCCTTTGCATTTTTACTTTGGGAGTGTGGGGACTGTTTGAATGATTGAATCCAATGGCAACACTTCATGTTTCCCCATTCCCCTCCTGCACCATCCCTCCCCATCCCACATCCCCGCCCCTTCCAAACCATGATAGGTTTGGTTGTGGCGAATCTAGATTAGGTGGTGCTGGAAATGCACAGCAGATCAGGCAGCATACGAGGAGTAGGAAAATCAATGAAGGATTCTTGATGAAGGGCTCCTGCCCAAAATGTCGATTTTCCTGCTCCTCGGATGCTGCCTGACTTGCTATGCATTTCCAGCACCACTCTAATCTTGACTTTAATCTCCAGCATCTGCAGACCTCAATTTTGCCCTTGGTTGTGGGGAGGACGTTTAATCAAGCACGAGGGGTCCCATCACTTGGCCACCTCCACCACAATTAAATCCGTGGCAGGAAGACACAAGGGCCTGCCATACTGCCAATCAAAAATGTTAACTAGGCAATTCATGTCAACATAAAGGCCTGAACTCTTTAGCACTGAGATTTACCCAGTGATGGGGTGGTATGATACTTGCCAAGTAGGAAGCCTGAAGAGCATATTGCGCCGGTGTTGGCTTGTGAGTTGCTGCTGGGGTAGAGGGTTCTTTCATTCCAAGGCTGAGAGATACCTCTCCTGTGTGAGCTGCCAACCAAAGCCCATTTAACCCTCAGCCCTTGCTCCCTCCCTGTCAACACACCCCTAAGGCCTGGTTTCCTCAGTAATCCTGTGTCAATGATCAGCTGTGGGCACTGCCTGCCACAGCAGCACCAGGTAATTAAGGGCTGCCAGATCCTGATTGGCTGATAGCTATCAACAGATGATTCTTCAGCCCCAGTTCTGGACTAAGGTTGCTCAGATTGGGACTTATTGAAATAGGCTTTCCAGATGACAGGTGAGATAACTGCTGCCTAAATTATCATTTTATTTTATTCACTGACTGGGCCAGAATTTATTGCCATTATTTTCCCTTGGGAAGGTGGTAGTGAGATACCTTCTTGAACTGCTGCAGTCTATTTGTTGCAGGTGGGTCCACAATACTATCAGGGAGGGAGTTCATAATTTTGATCCATAAGTACTGAAGGAATGGTAACATATTTCCAAGTCACTTGGAGGGATACTTGTTGGGAGTGGTATTCCCATGTATCTGCTCTCCTTGTCCTTCTAACTGTTAGTGTTCATAGGTTTGGAGCCTTGGTGAGTTTGGGCAGTGCATTCTATAGATAGTACACACTGCTGCAACTGAGCACTGGTGTACGGAGTGAATGTGACACCAATTAAGCTGTCCACTTGCTCCTGGATGGTGTCAAGCTTCTTGAGTGCTGTTGAAGCTGCACTCATCCAGGCAAGTAGGGATATTCCGTCACACTGCTGACTTGTGCCTTGTAGATGATGGACGGCTTTGAGGAGTCAGGAAGTGAGTTACTCACTGCAGTATTCCTAGCTTCTGACCTGTCCTGAAGTCATTGTATTTATATGGCTAGTCCAACTCAGTTTATGGTCAATCCCCCGGGATGTTGATAGTGAGGAATTTTCAGTGCACCTATAGAGCACCAGTTAGAATACAGCCAACTTTGCTTTGAATCTTTAGCTCATCAAGTATCTCAACTGCAAAGTTCAAATTCACACAATACCAGATTATAGTCCAACAGGTTTAATTGGAAGCATTAGCTTTCGCAGCACCGTTCCTTCATCAGGTGGTAGTGGAGGACACTATTGTAAGCCACAGAATTTATAGCAAAAGTTTACAGTGTGATGTAACTGAAATTATACATTGAAACATACCTTGATTGTTTGTTGAGTCTTTCATCTGTTAGAATGACCATGATAGTTTCACTTCTTTCATTTGTAAATCACAAAACATTTTTTAAAAGTTACATTCTCAGGTTAACTGTAACAATTGGTGTAAGCCAGATAAGATGTTGAAGGTGTTAGCTGTGTTCTCTGTCTGTGCCATAATGTTTAGACTGATTCTAATCTAAAAAGTGAGTTAACAGAATCTTACATAGATTCATACAGTTTTTGAGCAAAGTACAATGTAACTCTGCAAGTACAAATTCAGCCCACAACGTATATGTATATGTATGTATATGCATGCATATGGGTTAGTGTGTGTTTGTGTGTGTCTGTCTGGGTGGAGGAGTTGTGAGTGTGTGAGAGAGTGCATGTGCGTGTATGTGAGTGTAGAGTGGTCTACATCTGTGAGAGAGTGCATGTGTGAGTGTGGGAGTGTGTGTGTCTGTAGGAGTGTGTGTGTGTCTGGGGTGGGGGGTTGTGAGTGTCTGTGAGAGAGAGTGTGTATGTGTGTGTGAGTGTAAAGTGGTCTAAGTCTATGAGAGGATGCATGTGTGAGAGTGGGAGTGTGTGTGTCTGTAAGAGTATGTGTGAGTGTCTGTCTGTGTGTCTGTGTATACGTGTGTCTGTGTGTATGTGTGTGTAGGAGTGTGTGTAGTGCAATGGTGGTCACCTGTGGTGTGGCATGAGCCCAAGGTCTCGGTTGAGGCCCTCCCTATGGGTACGGAACGTAGCTATCAGCCTCTGCTCGGCCACTTTTCACCGCTGCCTGTCCCGAAGTCCACCTTGGAGGATGGTCACCCGAAGGTCCGAGGTCAAATGTCCTGGACCGCTGAAGTGTTCCCCAACTGGGAGGGAACCCTCCTGTCTGTTGATTGTTGTGCGGTGCCCATTTATCCATTGTCATAGCCTTTGCTCGGTTTCTTCAATTTACCATGCCTGAGGGCATCCTTGCCTGCACATATTAGATACCATGCTCTGAGGCATGGTACATTGTTGACCACCATTGCACTACACACATACACAAATACTCCTATACACACACACACACACACACACACACACACACACACACACACACACACACACACACACACACACACACACACACACGTATACACAGACACACAGACACTCACACACACTCTTACAGACACACATACTCCCGCACTCACACATACGTCTTCTCACAGACTTAGACACTCTACACTCACATACACACACACATAAACACAAACACACACTCTCTCTCACAGACACTCACAACCCCCCACCCCAGACATACCCCTACAGACACACACACTCCCACACTCACACATGCATCCTCTCACAGACTTAGACCACTCTACACTCACATACACACACATATACACTCTCTCTCACACTCACAACCCCCCACCCCAGACAGACACACACACACACACACACACACACACACACACACACACACACACACACACACACACACACACACACACCCACATGCACACATCCACATATACATTTGTGGAGTGAATTTGTACTTGCAGAGTTACATTGTATTTTGCTCAAATACTGCATGAATCTATGTAAGACTCTGTTAAGTCATTTTTTAAGCTTAGAATCAGTCTAAACATTATGGCACAGACAGGGAACACAGGGGGTAACACCTTCAACATCTTATCTGGGCTGACACCAATTGTTACAGTTAATCTGAGAATGTAACTTTTAAAAAAAAATTTGTGATTTACAAATGAAAGAAGTGAAACTATCATGGTCATTCTAACAGATGAAAGACTCAACAAACAATCAAGGTATTTTTCAATGTATAATTTTGGTTACATCACACTGTAAGCTTTTGCTATAAATTCTGTGTCTTACACATTGTGTCCTCCACAACCGCCTGATGAAGGAGCGACACTCCGAAAGCTACTGCTTCCAGTTAAACTTGTTGGACTATAATCTGGTGTTGTGTGATTTTTAACTTTATCCACCCCAGTCCAACACCGGCATCTCCAAATCATATCTCAACTACCTTCTCTTTACAAGATGACTTTGACTATCTTCCTTGGTAAAGACTCATACAATATTTTCATCCAATATCCCTGCAATGTCTTCTGCTTCCTAGATCTGAAATCACATGTAGGCTGGATCATTTAAGGACAGCAGATTCGCTTCCCTAAAGGACATTAGTGAACCAAATGGATTTATTAAATAAACCAATAAACAATGGTTACAGGGTCACTATTAGACTCCTTTTTATTCCAGATTTTTTATTGAAGACAATTTTTTGCCATCTGCCATGTAGAGCAGTTTGAACTCAAGATAACAAGTTCAGTGACATGAGACCTACACCATCACCTCCCCTTCAGCTTTCTACTACACTTCTGTTTTTTGCAAGCTTCTGGCATTCCATTACGTGTCAGCTGTCACTCTTTCCTATAGTTTCTCTTGTCCCCTTTTATTTGTTTTCTACTTCTGTCTGAAACTTTAAAAATCTGACTGGTATAATGATCAGAATGACATCTGTTATGTGCCCCCTTTTCTCACTCTGTCATACTCTCTGACTCTTTCCTCATCCAGTAAACACAGACTCTCCCCTGTGGAAATGTCATTCTGTTCTACCTGAAACAACTGCATTTTCAGGCAGCCCATTTTCTGACTACAGCTTTACCTGTCAATCTTTGGGATTGATATTTTGATAAATTGATTCCAATTTATTCATGCCAGGCTATTTTTCAACCCATGAAATTGGCTGTGTTCCAAATTTGTATTTTGGCAGTTCCTTGCCTTTTTCAGTAATGAATCTAATCCATATGAAACTTTGACCACTGCTCCCTGCAAATTCCCTGACTGACATTTGATACATTTGGCTCAAAACCAGATCTAGCAATGACTCCTACTTTATCGATGAGGAAACATACTGATGAAGAAAATTCTCCCAAGTCTGCTAGCAATTGTTCCACTTTAGACTATACAAATCTGTATTGAATATTTAAGTTTCCAATTCATCACAGTTCTTGTATCTTTTCATATTTCCTTGCAGATTCACTCTTCTAATTTTTTTCCACAGTCCATGGCCTAAAAAAATGCACACCATAGTGCAATAGCACCTTGATTGTTTTGTAAATAAAATCAAATACATTTTGTTCCTGATCCCTCTAGAACATTCCTTTCTTTCCAGCATTACAATAGTCTGCTTATTAATATCTTATGTCCCTTGTCCTTTCCGTACTTCCCAATGTTTCTTCGGAATGTTTATGGTCCTCACTTTGGTCTGATGTCAGTATTGTTCTCACAGTGTTGAGGTCGTGTGCAGTAATAAATCTGCACACTGCTCATCCTTCCAGTCACTTCCTTAAGCCTGCCTCTTCTTCACTCACAATCGCACGGCTTTTGATCCTTACTGCTTGGCATGTTTCGATACCAGCTCTGCCACCTTTGTGTCCATTGTGGTTGTGCCTACCAGAATCAGCTTGGATAGATTCACTGTCATAAATTACTATAATCGAGGGGGGAACAGTGCCCACACACGGCCTTTGGCAGTCTTGATTAACTGACTATATTTATGTAGTAATTAGTTTTTAGTTAAATTGCATTTGAGTTATATGCTACTCTTTTGTAAGATCTCAAGTTATGTATCAGAATAAGCCCACATTACTTTTAGTCTGTGGACTTAGTAGTTCACTGGAACTGAAAGTAAACACTGGTTAGCTCCTCCCAGGAGCATTTGCTTATATCCTGATGGGAAGGGCTCATCTCATAATGTCAGTTAACCCTTTCAGGTACTAACTGTCTGATACAACACTAGTCTGACTCAGACTGTTGCTTCAACCTTTGAAACTGGTGCTGGCATTTTTCAAGAATTTGCACTGAGGACACTTTCTCCTGTTGATTAATTTCTCCCTCTTGCACACAGCTTGCTTCCTCTCAGCTTGCTCACTGTGTTAAGCTGTTTCGCACATTTCCACCACCCTATTGCAGGTCGTGTACACAAACCCACTGCCACTCTTCCTGTAGCACAACCTGGCACACAGCAGGAGGGAGAAGGCAACTCCTTCACCCATATGGTGGTAGAAAAAAAATACAACCAAATGTCACTATTTAAGTCAAACCTTCAGGGAAAGATTTACAGTGTAACACTGCATATATTGAAATATTCTCAGAGGGCAGAGTTCAATGAAGCATTCTGTGATCTGGTCAGAACTTCCAGTGTTGCATGATGGGAATGTAATGTTATCTCATCCAAGGATGTGGTGACATCCGTCACAGCCACTTCGGAGGAAACTGATGATCATTCACTATTTACAAGGCTGTTTTCGTTTGTACAATGGTATCGTAGAATCATAGAATACATACAGTGTGGAAGTAGTTTATTTGGCCCATCGAGTCCTGATTGACCATCTGAAGAATATCCTGCCCAAACCCACCCTATCTCCATAACCCTACATTTCCCCTGGCTAATCCATCTAGTCTGCACATCCCCGGACACAGTGGGCAATTTTAGCATGAACAATCCATGTAACCTGCGCATCTGTGGGAGGAAACCGGAGCACCCAAAGGAAACACATGCAGACACCGGGAGAATATGCAAATTCCACATAGACAGTCACCAAAGACTGGAATTGAACAGGGATTCGTGGTGCTGTGAGGCAGCATTGCTAGCCGTTGCTTCCATAAGGAATCCTGTTAGTATATTGTAGCATTTCTAAGCTTTACGCCCTTGATTGTGAAGGCTGAGAGGAGATCGCTGAGTGACTTTGGTGATGGTCCAATGTGATTTTCTAAATTAGAAGCAGGTTGGTGGTAAGTTGGCCCAAACAGCCTGAAGTGGCAAACCTTTGCAGATATCGTAGTTGTGTTCTCTGGAGATTACTCACACCACAAATAAACATCGTATCACAATAATAGACAAAGGCAGCCGAGGTGTTAGGGTTGGTACAAGATTACTCAGAATGATTCTCTTTGTGAAGTTCAGCTAGATATCAATTGATTTGACATGTGGCCTTGAGAACCCCTATTATAGGGGATCAGATGAATATCCAGTTAATACCTGCCACATACATCCAGTTAAACATAATTAACAATTGCTTTCATTCTTACCTTTCTTCCTCCCTCCTGCTCTGAAGGTTGATGTGTTTGTAGTTGAAGTTTTCCTGACAAAGTCAGATTAAGACTAGTAATTGT
This sequence comes from Hemiscyllium ocellatum, assembly GCF_020745735.1. Taxonomy (NCBI): domain Eukaryota; kingdom Metazoa; phylum Chordata; class Chondrichthyes; order Orectolobiformes; family Hemiscylliidae; genus Hemiscyllium; species Hemiscyllium ocellatum. Next base: position 5,343,236 of record NC_083437.1, read on the forward strand.
CTGCAAGATTGAGTGAAGCTTTTCTCTTCCACAATGCTCTTCCATCCCTCATAACTCACTGAGTTCAAGGAATCACAGATTTCACTGGCTATAAATGGCTTCTCATTGAGTGAATACGCTTGCTGTTAAAAAACTTGTCCAACAAAGAGTATATGTACTTCTAAACTTCTGAGGTCTATTGAAATTGTATATGATCGAGTGCCTATAAATCTGTTGCAGGCTCTAGTGGCAGATGAAATCTCTGATGTTAGTTCCAATTGGACTTTGAAGGTTCATCTATCTGTTTTTTGTTGAAATTCCATCTTGGTTCCAATGATGACATAGTGACTGGAATTTCAGTGCCAATAGTGTTGATTGACCTGTGTTGACTTTGGGGAAATCGCCGGAACAGTTCCAGAGGTAGTGATTGGGTTTCTCTTGTTTTCTTTGAAGTGAAAACAGAGGTCTGGATTGCATTTTCTCTGCCACCTTGAAAAATGAAAACAAACTTGATCTATAGTATCAAAAGGAAGTAAGATATTCTCTTATGATGTTATTTGTACAATGGCTTCTCCATGATGATCATCAGCTTCCAAGAGCCACATTATCTTTGTTTGGGATGTGGGATTTACTGGCTGGGTTAACATTGTCAGCCCTTAATTGCCCTTGAGAAGGTGTTGGTGGCCTGCCTTCCTGAACCACTGCAGTCCATGTGCTGTATGTACATTCAAAATGCAGGTAGGGAAGGATTTCCAGGATTTTGGCTGATTGACACTGAAGGAATGTTGATATATTTCCAAGTTCAAATGGTGAGTGGCTGGGAGGGGTATGTGCAGGCAATGATGTTCATATGGATCAGCTGCCCTTGTCCTTCAAGATGCTCATGGTCAGTGGTCATGGATTTGGGAGGTACTGTCGAAGGAACTTTGGTGAATCTCTGCTAGCTGTTAAAGTCATCTAAGTGAATGGTTAGATGTTGAATAGGACAGTTTGGTGTGGATGATGAGCAGTGATTGGTGATTTTCATAATCATTAACTGTCTTATAGTTATCACAAAAGGAGGAAGGCTCCAGCAGTAGTGGTTTGCTGGAGTTTGATGCTATTTTTAAACCCTATCATGCCAGAGAATGGCAGACCTCATATGCGCATGTTTGGGTCAAAATCTGCAGGATTGATTTGCGTTTGATTTGCGTTTCTTCAAGAACCAAGACATAATCAGGGCAGCATGGCAGTTCAGTGGTTAGCACTGCTGCCTCACAGCGCCACGGGCCTGGATTAGATTCCACCCTTGGACAACTGTGTGTGTGGAGTTTGCACATTTTCCTCGTGTCTGCATGCATTTCCTGTAGGTGCTCCGGTTTCCTCCCACAGTCCAAAGATGTGGAAGTTAGATGGATTGACCATGCTAAACTGTCCCTAGTTCCAGGGATGTGCAGGCTAGGTGGATTAAGCATGGGAAATGCAAGGTTACAGGGTAGAAGGGTGAGTCTGGGTGAGGTGCTGTTCGGAGGGTCAGTGTGCACTTGATAGGCTGAATGGCTTGTTTCCACACTGTAGGGATTTAATGATAAATTCTGTTTTCTTTTTAAGTAACTTCTCTAAATATGCATATTTTGAGTGAGAAACAGTTTCGATAGTTAGTTGACATTATTTTGGTGACTAAGCATAAGTGTACTTTTCTTTGCTGCTGAAAAGCTTGCTTTATCATTCTCACCAGAAAAATTGAGTTAGCAATAGATTTGTGACATTTGAGATGAAGCTATTGGTGGTATCAGAGCAAAGAACAATGTGACTATTTAATGCAGACTGCACCAATTGTGCAAGTGAAGATGTTTGAAAATACACACACCAATGGAAGATGTTGCACTGTTATCAGAAAAGATCAGAGATGGTTTTGGAGACATGAAGAGCTGTTCACGATGATCCACAGTCTATTTTACCTTCCATTTGAGCCCATTTATCTCTTTCGCACCCACACAACCATTCTATGTATATTATGTCAATGTACACTTTCTTTAAATCCTTCTGATGATTCTGGAGATCAGTCAAGCTAAAGGTGAGGTATGAAGCCTCCCAAAAATTTATCATTCTATACCATATTTTGGTAATGGGGCTAGTGGCACCTACAGAGATAAGGAATCATGGAAAGATTTGAAAACAAGAAGGAGAATATTAAAATGGAGACATTGCCAGAACCATAGACCAGTGAGTCTGACGTCAGTGGTGGGCAAGTTGTTGGAGGGAATCCTGAGGGACAGGATGTACACATATTTGGAAAGGCAAGGACTAATTAGGGATAGTCAACATGGCTTTATGCATGGGAAATCATGTCTCACAAACTTGATTGAGTTTTTTGAAGATGTAACAAAGAGGATTGATGAGGGTTGAGCGGTAGATGTGACCTATGGACTTCAAGGAGAAAGTGAGGTCTGCAGATGCTGGAGATCAGAGCTGAAAATGTGTTGTTGGCAAAGCGCAACAGGTCAGGCAGCATCCAAGGAACAGGAAATTCGACGTTTCGGGCATAAGCCCTTCATCAGGAAGGATGAAGGACTTATGCCCGAAATGTCGAATTTCCTGTTCCTTGGATGCTGCCTGACCTGCTGCGCTTTTCCAGCAACACATTTTCACCTATGGACTTCAGTAAGGTGTTTGACAAGGTTCCCTATGGGAGACTGGTGAGCAAGGTTAGATCACATGGAATCTACAGAGAACTCGCTATTTGGGTATAGAACTGGCTCAAAGGTAGAAGACAGAAGGTGGTAGTGGAGGGTTGTTTTTCAAACTGGAGGCCTGTGACCAGTAGAGTGCCACAAGGATCAGTGCTGGGTCCACAACTTTTCATCATTTATATAAATGATTTGGATGTGAGCATAAGTAAGTTTGTTAGTAAGTTTGCCAATAACACCAAAATTGGACATGTAGTGGACAGCAAAGGAGGTTACCTCAGATAACAACAGGATCTTGACCAGATGGGCCAATGGGCTGAGAAGTGGCAGATGGAGTTTAATTTAGAAAATGTGAGGTGCTGCATTTTGGGAAAGGAAATCTTAGCAGGATTTATACACTTAATAGTAAGATCCTAGGGAGTGTTGCTGAACAAAGAGACCTTGGAGTGCAGGTTCATAGCTCCTTAAAAGTGGAGTCGCAGGTAGATAGACAGTGAAGAGGACGTTTGGTATGCTTTCCTTTATTGTTCAGAGTATTGGGTACAGGAGTTGGGAAGTCACATTGCGGCTGTACAGGACATTGGTTAGGCCACTATTGGAATATTGCATACAATTCTGGTCGCCTTCCTATCAGAAAGACGTTGTGAAACTTGAAAGGGTTCAGAAAAGATTTACAAGGATTGCAAGGATTGAAGAATTTGAGCTATAGGGAGAGGTTGAACAGGATGGGGTTGTTTTCACTGGAGTGTCGGAGGCTGAGGGTGTGACCTTATAGAGGTTTATAAAATCATGAGGGGCATGGATAGGATAGACAGATAAAGTGTTTTCCCTGGGGTGGGGGAGTCCAGAACTAGAGGGCATAAGTTTAGGGTGAGAGGGGAAAGATATAAGAGAGACCTAAGGGACAATGTTTTCACTCAGAGTGGTACATGTATGGAATGAACTGCCAGAGGGAGTGGTGGAGGCTGGTATAATTGCAACATTTAAAAGGCATCTGTATGGGTATATGAATGGAAAGGGTTTGGAAGGATATGGGCCATGTGCTGGCAGGTGGGACTAGATTGGGCTGGGATTTCTGGTCAACATGGACACGTTGGACTGAATGGTCTGTTTCCGTGCTGTACATCTCTATGATTCAAAGGAGTGATGAGTAAATTGGACTTGGTGTGAGTTACGATATGGATTATGGAGTTTACCACTTTATGAGAAATGGGGAATGGACACTGATCAGGAGATAACCCACTAGCTTTATCTCTGTGATTTGAATATTTCTTGTTCCTATTGCTCTTTTCCTTTTCATTTTGAAACCTGATACAATACTTGCTTATTCTTTACTTTCAATTAATGTCAAAGATGATCAAACATTGACTAATATTGACAGAGCTGCTGCATATTTTGATCACATTTTGTTCTGTTCAAACTTGTTTTCCTCTACTTCATTGCTAAAACAATCACCACTGGACAATGATATTGGCTTGTGATGTTTATCCATTGTTTGTGTCCTGAGAGGTTTATAAACAAAGTTCCCACATTGCATCTTTGAGGTTGCATCTTGTTATGGGCCTGAGGGGCAGGCCAATGGCAAAGTGCAGTGGTGCCTCATGTTATCTTGTCATGAAGGCAAATGTTGGAGAGTCATTGGGTCCAATGTTTCTATTCTTTCATGGGGTGTAAGCATCACTGGTAGCTCCACACCATTTGTCCTCTTACAGGATTACAAAGCCATTTCAGAGGGCAGTTATGAGCCCACTGTATTGCTGTGGATCTGGAGTCACATATAGGTCAGGCCAGGTGAGGACTGCAGATTTCCTTTTCTAAAGAGTAATGGTGAACCAGATGGGTTTTAGGGCAATCAATGAAGTTGTCATGGTCATTATCATGCTGACTAGTTCCATAGCTTAGACTTATTTGTGGAATTTAAATTCAACAAACTACAACGTCGCCAAAGCATGAGCCTCTATATTACACACCCAGACCAAGTCAAAAGATAATCAGAAGACTACCATCAATCATTGTAACAGGATTTCATTAAATGTAGAGCTGAAAATGTGTTGCTGGAAAAGCGCAGCAGGTCAGGCAGCATCCAAGGAACAGGAAATTCGACGTTTCGGGCATAAGCCCTTCATCAGGAAGGGCTTATGCCCGAAACATCGAATTTCCTGCTCCTTGGATGCTGCCTGACCTGCTGCACTTTTCCAGCAACACATTTTCAGCTCCTTTCATTAAATGTACTCTAGCTGTTTAAACTCAACCCTCGATAAACGTCAGAATCCTGCCTGAAAGATGTTGAGATTCCCTGGAGTCTGATGTTTCTGTGAGTTTTGTTTGATAATCTCTCTGAATTCAGAAACAATCTTTGGAACAGCTGTGTTATGGGCAGGGGAAATGTAAACATGTTTGCTAACACTCACCAAACTGTATTTCCAGCTTTATTTCACTCTAGTCCACAAAGTCCTCAAGTCCCTGTTCATGTGTGTAAGAAAGAAGTTCTATCAACACTGCTGCTTGATAATGTCATCTTTATTTCTTCAAGACACGTTAAATGTCTGTCAACATCAGTATTTTATCAAACACAGAAATCTTTCATTGGTTATGTTGATTTCCTATTTACTTTCAAATCTGATTTTCTTGTTGTATTGCAGAAACACCAGCAGCGAGTTCGTCACAAAGATTTTTTTTATCATTGGCTACATTAACATGGAGAAGTTGGCAACTCCATTGTTCCTGAGACATTATAGGAATTGGAAGCTTAGAATGACACAGGTAATTCAAGTACAACACTGAGAATGTGCCTTTAATAGTTCCATGAAGTCACCACTCAGTTGAATAGTTTATCCTTTCAGACAAGTCATCTGTGAGGAAACTAGACTAAATGGATAGGTCAGCAATTAAGAAGGAAGACATGGATTCTTTTAGAATCATAGAATCCCTCTACACTGCAGAAAGAGGCCAGTCAGCCCATCAAATGACCTTCCGAAGGGCTTCCCACTCAGAACAGAAGTCCCCCACCCATCCCTGTAATCCTGCATGCGCCTTATAATGTGGCTAACCCATCTAAACACCAAATTAGATTGTACATCGATCTGAGTGTGGGTTGAACATCTGTTCTATCATCAATAGAGGACACCTCTGACTGTGTCGCACTTCTTCCCATACTGGAGCATCCGCCTAAACTTCGTGTTGAAGTTTTTGGAGTGTGAGTTAAATCAGCAGACTTCCCTTTGAGCCGAATCTATAACCAATGGGGTATGATGCTAATGATTGGAGGATTCAATGAATGATTTAGATTGTGCACCCACTACCAAACAAAGGAAGCATAATATCAAAATTAAACACAAGTTATAAAGCCAGCTACATAAGTTAATAAAAACATAAAGACACAATGGGCAAAATGCTTCTGCAATGTTACAGTCCTGTGATTTGGTGATGTCCTGTTACCTTCAAAAATCTATAGACATGAGCCACTGTGCCCACCCTCCAAGATCCATCTGTGTCCTCACACTTTTTGTCACTGTATTATTAAGACAATATTGCTTTTCCTTGTTCCTTCAGCTAAATGGACTTCTCTGTATTAAATTTCATCTTACATTTGCCTGTCCATTTATCTAGCCAATCCAGATCATGTTGTGATTTGATTGGTATCATCCTCACTATTTGCTATGCCTCCAAATTTGGCATCATCAGCGAATATTGAAATTTTACTTGCATTTGTAAGTAAAAACAGTGGCCCCAGCTCCAATCCCCGGGAAGGGCCTACCATCCTCTGCTGTCAAGGAAAACAACCATTTCCCATGATTCTGTGCTATGTGTCCTTAAAGCTAATTTCCTTTCCAATCTGACACTGACCTTCTCCGTCGATCACATACTGGACAGCACTGAGCTTATGTTTAACCGACTAACAGCTTGGTAGCTATTGCATCCTTGGAGATGAGAGATAGCAGTGCAGCCTGAAGAACAGGACAAGTCTTCATCAATGGTCCAGTACTAGACTGTTACCATGTACTTGACATTGCATCTCCGAAAGGTGAAAACGAATTTACCATGGAGGTCTTAGTTGCAATTTTGGTCCCAAGTAGGTTTTCTGTAGGGAGACGGTGGCCTCATGGTATTGTCCCTGGATTGTTGCTCCAGACACCCAGGTAATAGTCTGAGGACCTGTGTGCAAAACCTGCCATAGCAGATAGTGAAATTTGAAATCAAGTTTAAAAAAAAAATCTGAAACTAACACTCTGGTGATGATTCGATTGTCAGAAAAACTCATCTGATTCACTAATGTCCTTCAGGTGAGGAAACTGCCATCCTTGCCTGGTCTGGCCTACCTGTGGCTCCAGACCCACTGCAATGTGGTTAACTCTTAGCTGCCCCCCTCGGCGATTAGGTTTGGGCGATAAGTGCTGACCGAGCCATCAATGCCCTCCTCCCATCAACACGTTCTTTAAAAAGTGCCAATAATTAATTCTGATATATGTACACAGGGTCAACATTTACAGCAGTATCTCTGTTTCTACTTCCAAAGGAAAATACTTTCTGATTTTAGATGATATTCATTGAAATTCTGGAATCTTTGTTCAGTGGGTGAGCTAAATGAAAGAATTTTGAGTTTTTTGGGTAATAGCACCATGAGTGCGACATTCTGATTAGACTAGATTACTTACAGTGTGGAAACAGGCCCTTTGGCCCAACAAGTCCACACCAACTCTCCGCAGAGCAGCCCACCCAGACCCATTCCCCTTCACCTAACACTACGGGCAATTTTGCATGGCCAATTCACCTAACCTGCACATTTTTGGACTGTGGGAGGAAACCGACACAGACAATGTGCAAACTCCAAACAGACAGTTGCCTGGGGTGGGAATTGAACCCAGGTCTCTGGCACTGTGAGGCAGCAGTGCTAACCACTGTACTATCAGGCCAGCCTGGGTTGAAGGTGACTGCTCAGTTCATTGATTGCCATGTTAGTTGTATTACTGGTCGCATTTCTGCTGGAGTTGCCTGGGCCAGAGAGATGACAGAGGAGATGGAGTGTCAGCAATGAAAACAGGACTATGGACAACTGAGATGGTAAGAGCTGGGTCGAAACACAAATAATTTAATCAATCATTCAACCAGTTCAAACATAAACATAAGAGAGCTAAATAACAAAGTTTTAAAAATGATAGAACTTCAACACTAGACAATTTTAAAAAAAATTTTTAGTATCAAAATACATTGTGAATGGAATTTTATCCTCCATCTCCCCATTCCAGGATGTGTGGTTATTTAACCAGGTGGGAAGGTGTGAGTAAAAGAAGTAATCATCTTCCCAGATTCTCCTGAATTCAGATTGTGTGGAAACGTTTGAACATACAGCAAAACCCCCTACCTATCTCCCCCTCCAATGGCCGTATAAAGCTCTCCAGTGGCCAATTAAGGGTTACCTATGGCCCCTGTCATGCTGCCAGTGGACGTCAACCAATGGTGGGCAGGGCCATGTCAAGTTGCCAATGCAATCTGGTTACAGTACCCCTTCTACTCGTACAGAAACGCATCATGGAGGGACCTGCCAATGACCCTTCTCTCGATGTGAACCCCTCTTCCTCTTCAGTTTTGTCTTACCATGACTAGCCCTGACAAGTCTACCTCTCCGACCATAACTCCAGGATCCCTTGTCACTCTACCACTCTGACCATGACTCCAGGATCCCTGGTCACTTTGCCACTCTGACCATGATTCCAGGACAGTAGTGCCAATCGTCCACCTGGGCCTACTCTAGTACCAGCAGTGTTCACTGCTCCTGATGACACTGTGGGCATTTAATTTGAGGTGGAACACTGCCCTCTCCCCAGTCGCTGGAGCCAGCCTATGGCGGTAAGCATTGAACTTCATACAAATTGACTCACACAGGCAGTGAGAGAGAAAGGCACACTGAAGTAAGCATTCATGTACACTCAAGAATTACCATTTAGTCCCTGATATCTCACCATGTGCACCAAAGGTTTCTCACAGAGAGTTTGGAAGAATAAAGTATATTTAACCCAGGGGGCTGAACATTTAGAAGTGTCAAATATATGGGTCTTTTTGAAATTCTGTTTGTAAGTATAAAAGCTGAAAATGTCAGGGAAATGTCTCTCCCATATTGTTCTGTACTTTTCAAATCTGTATTCTGGTTTTCTTAACCCTGTGAGGGCAGCAATAATTACAACGCTTTAGTATAACACAATAGACTACTTCTTGATGCTCAACCTGGTGCATCTTGGAACCAAGGGTCTGGTTTATATGGATTAAAGGTTTTGTACTGGTTACTCGGAGACAGAATCTGATGTACTTCTGACAATTAAAGCTTCAACTTTGATTAATATGAAAGACCCAATCTTGGTGTTTGTCATAGAGATAGAGGATTCTTCATCTGTGCAGTGAGAAATCAAGTTAATTCTGAAGGAAGTAGAGGCCAAATAACCTACAAACACTGGAGAAATACCTCTACTTGATATGTATAGACATGTTTTCTGAATATAATAACATCTTATAAAATATAACTACGATTCCTGAGGAGGGAGTTAATTCCGTCAAAGACCTTCAATGATTATTAATATCTGTAAGACCCTCAGAAGGAATGACAGTTAATATTTGCCCATTTTCTGACAGCTATTTCCTCCCATACCAAAGCCTTTTCAATTACTGAGCTGTGTATCAGTTGCTTCATTAGTATAGTGACAATGATCTAATGTGCGTTTTGATATATTTGACGATATCACATTTTGTGCTGTTATGATGTAAGGAAATAATCTTGCACTTTCTTTTTTTTTTAGACTTACAGTGTGGAAACAGGCCCTTCGGCCCAACAAGTCCACACCGACCCGCCGAAGCGAAACCCACCCATACGCCTTACCTAACACTACGGGCAATTTAGCTTGGCCAATTCACCTGACCCGCACATCTTTGGACTGTGGGAGGAAACCGGAGCACCCGGAGGAAACCCACGCAGACACGGGGAGAACGTGCAAACTCCACACAGTCAGTCGCCTGAGTCGGGAATTGAACCCGGGTCTACAGGCGCTGTGAGGCAGCAGTGCTAACCACTGTGCCACCGTGCCGCTTTTCTGCAGTACATTATTGATGAATCTAAATCAAGGACCATAGACTCACAACACCTTAGAGATCTACAGCACAAAAAAGGCCTTTTGTCTATTGCCAGTCCAAAACCATCACCTAACTATTTTAATCCCATTTTCCAGCACCTTGTCTATAGCCTTCTGGATGCCTTGGTATCGCAAGTGCAAATCTAAATACTACTTAAATTTTGGGAGAATGTCTGCCTTTGCCATCCTTACTGGCAATGGGTTCGAGATTCCTAACCCTAACTCTATTTCCTCTCAATCTCTTGCTCCTAGTTGCTCCCCATCACCGATCCCACCATCAAGGGGAAATGTTTCTTCCCGATTAGTCTTTCAATGCCCCTCATAATTTTATACATTTCAATCATATCTCCTCTGCTCCAAGAAAAACAATCCCAGTCTGTCCAATCGCTCTTTGTAACTGAAACTCTCTAGACCAGGCAACATCTTGGTAAATCTCCCCTGCACCCTCCTAAGTGCTATTCTCCTCCTTTAATGTAGAGTGCAGTTCTGGATATCACATTATAAAGCTGTATGCTTTATATAGTTCCAGAGTCCCTTAAATTCTCTGCCTTGGACCTGAACATAGCCTTCATAAAACTTCTTCTTAGCTGTGTTCTATGAGGTTAGTGCTTTTTTTTTGGATCATGATGTTAAATGTGCTGACAATCCTGCAGGCGCTACTCTCCATTATATTCGACTGAAAAAAATGTTATGTGAAGTCTGGATGTGCACAGCATGCTACTTTAGCTTTATTTCCACATGTTCACAAATATTTTTGATAGAATAATATGGGTTGCTTGTTGAGTCTTTTTGCATAGAATGAAAAGGGTGGATTCCAAGTGCAAAAACCAGTTGAAGCAAGCACAATGATAGAGGCTATAATAATATGGCATAGAGGGTTCAATCCTAAAGCTTGTATATAGTGTGATCATTATCACCTGACCTTGGTATTGCTGAGATAGAGGACAACAATGAAGGTGAGAAAATGGATGGTCCACACTGCTCCACTAGACAATGGCTGGACAGTTCAGAAGAATCAATGCATTACAAAACCTGACTCAGCAAGATGATGAGAACTGAGGTCTAATATCTGGTTTTCGTTCATCTTTGACAATTTGAGACAGGAAGAAAATAATTGTAAAATAAGACAGAGAAACAGATGAGAAATGTAGAAACATAGAAAATAGGTGCAGGCTATTTGTTTCATCAAGAACTCTCTGCCATTCAACACAATCATGGCTTGCTGTCCATTTCAATATCATACTCCTGTCCATTCCCCAAACCTTGATACCTTTAGTTTCTAGAATTCTCTCCTTTCTTTACTTAAATATATTCACTGACTTCATCTTCACATCCTTCTGTAGTGAAGAATTTCACAGATTTACTACCCACTGAGTGAAGACATTTTTCATCATCTCAGTCAGAATTGACCTACCCCACAACCTGAAACTGTGACCCTTTGTATTGGAGGGTTTACCTGATGAGGTATATTATGTTCGGATGGACATAGACAGGGAGAAGCCTTTCCCTCAGCAGAAGGGCCGATAACCAGAGGGCATAGTTTTAAGATAAGAAGCAGGAGGTGTCAAGGGGATTTGAGGAAAAGATTTCCTCACCCAGCGTATCTAGAACTCATTGCCTCATTATAGTCATAGAGGTAGGAACCCTCATGACATTTAAGAAATATTCAGAAGAACACTGGAAATGCAATGGCATAAAAACAAAGAACCTTTTCAAGCAATAAAATTACAAGTCCAGGTAACCTGTTCAGCCTCAGTATCATTTTAATGAGCGAATGTAATGCCTTGCAGGTTGGTACACGTTCGCTCATGTCCGATGCCCAAAACCGATGGTTGTGCTGATGAATTGCTTTAAGCAAAACCAGGTAAATTAACATTGTAATTTCAGTTCCCAATTCCAGTACATTTCCTTTGTGTGAATAGAGCCGTCCTTGTACACCATACATACCTGACTAAGCACTGTGCTGACCATGACACTGGAGACGCTGCTAGTGAGGCGCTTACTTACTGACAATGCAGATGAAAACACTTTTTCATTTTATACTCAAAACATCAATTTTATAATTTAGTATTACTATTGGCAGCACTGACATTGCAAAAAAAAAACTCTGTTGACAATCTACAGCATGCTTCACCTTTTCTTAAACTGATTTGTGACTAAAAGTACATCTGCATGTCAGCCAATTGTAAAGTCTGAGAGGGAGGAAAGGGTTAACATTGTAGCTGCTTTTGTAACCTCACATCAAACAAATTGACCTGGAGGGAAATTGTCCGATAATGGCTCAGGATGATAGCCGGGCCCAAGGGAGCACTTGACATGCAATATCTGGCAGTCAATCTGCAGAAAATTGACAACACAGGGAGAGAATAAGTGCTCTCTCAAGCTGGTAGGCAGTGCCAGTGGGATTGTTCTAGCCACTGAACATTAACCTGCTGCACTGGAACATTTGTAAACAGGTCGATAGGAAGAGGGTTTTTAACTTCAAGCATTTCAATACAGAGTGCGTAATATTAATTCATTTTACTATTTGAACAATTTATCTAATACTTATTGCTCGCTATTAAGATCCAATTTGCTGTTTCTGTAAAGATTATGGGAATGTTTGCTGGACACGTAATCCAGGGCTAAGCTAATGCTCTGGGGATCTGAGTTAAAATCTGGTGTTGTTTAAATTCAATGAACAAACATGGAATATAAAACTAATCTCAGTAATAATGACCAAGTTAATGTGTCTGGAATTTTGACTAAATATGCATCCGGTTTACTAATATCCTTTAGGGAAGGAAACTGCCACCTTTACCTGGTCTGGCCTACATGTGACTTCAGACCCATAGCAATGTGGTTGACAATTAACTGTCTGGTAGGCAATTAGGAATGAGCAATAAACGCTGGCCCAGCCAGTGACACCGACATCCCGAGACAGATTAAAGACCAAATAACCTCCACATTGATAATTGGGCAATAATGGTCAGGTGACCTTGCCTACACATCCACCAACTTCTTCAATTTTAATGGAACAGTGTGAGAAACAAAGTTAAGATTTTCAGGACAATATAACTCTTCTTCAAAAAGAACAGTCTTAGGATTCAAAACATTAGCTCTGTTTCTCTCCTCTCAGATAATTTCAGATCTGCTGAATATCTCCAGCTCCTTCTCTTTGTCTTTTGATTTTTATTTCCATTGGATTTAATGGGAAGTTAAATCTCAGGTAGTGCCCCAAACTGAACCTAATAAGTTCCACAACTGGGCTTGATAAATCCTCAAGACCCTCCAGCAGGGTTCTGTTCATCTTCAGAATGACCAAAATCAGAAACTCTTAAAATGAGATTATCAACTCTTTTGTACATCTGTTCATGAATGAATAGGGTCTATCTGGGTGGGAATGTAGGTGGAGATTAGACATGATTACCACTCATAGTGGACACTATATATAGTTCCCATGGAAGTCTTCCGGACAAATACTATCATCATCATTGAGACAAACACAGTTCCCACCGCATAAAAACAGAGGAACATAACTTTATGTAGCAGCAGCAGCCCATTGAGTCTATCCCACCAGTCATTGCAAATCTTGGACATTAAAGTACTTTGCTTCTAATCCCAACAATCCATGATTTCCTTTGAGTCTATAAAATCTATCTATTTCTCTCTGGAAAATACTCTGCACTGCTCTCTGGAGTAGAGCATTCTAAACATTCACAACAAGTGAAGACATTTCTGCAGTCTCAATCTCAAGTCTCAGCCCTTTTATCCTAAGAGCATACTCCCCCAGTTCTGAAGTTCCCAGCCAAAGGCTTCTCAGTATTTACTGTGAACTACAGATCTTTAAGCATATGGTTCAGGATATCCCACGTGGTAGTAGGCCTCAGAGCAGGATTTACTTCCCTCTGTGCTGCTGCTATGCTTCACCATTCAGATTTTATGACTCAAAACATAGCCCAACTCTGGTCATTTGAGAACTGAGAAAACAGAACTTAGCAAGGGAAATGCTTTTCAGTGAACCAGACATGCACTAACAAGGAACAAAAGTAGGCCACACAAGCCTTCAAACTTGCTGTGCTATTGACTAAGAATCACAGAATCCCTCCAGTGCAGAAGTAGGCTTTTCAGCTCATTAGGTCCTCACTGACTCCCTTCCAAAGAACATCCCACCAAGACCCACCCCACCCCACCCACCCATCCTATCCCTATAACCCTGCATTTCCCACGGCTAATCCACCTAGCTTGCACATCTTTGGATTCTGGGAAAAATCCAGAGCATCTGGCAGAACCCGTGTGCAGATGGAGAGAACATGGAAACTCAACACCCAGTTCCAGTATGTCTCCTTTTTGTGAATATTGAGTGATCAGGTCTGAGTTTTGTTTTCAGAGCAGTCAAAAATAGCTTAAATATCGTGTCAGTCAGTTCTGCTATAACACGTGTTTATTCAACGTGAATTGGCTTTAGTGCGATTGGAGATTTTAGACCTTTACTTATAGAACACAAATGTTTCTTACCCGTATCGGCAGGAACAAAAGCTGCTCTCAATCAACTCTGGAGCATTTCTAGTTGACTCTTAAAGTGACCTGCATTTCCAACACTGACACGTCATGTACTTGCAGGCATCACAGGTTATAGATCATGTACATCCATGATAATGAGCTTTGTTTTAACACAGAAACAACAATGCTTAGACTTTTACATCCAGTTGGCATTTAATATTGACACCAGAGGGTAGTTGATCTTTGAAAATTTAAATAACAACAATCAGGTAAATTGTATAAAGTGTGGAATCATCAGCCTGTCTGTTTTGATCCCAGACTGAATTTTAAACGTGAGACTGTGGTGCTGGAAAAGCACCAGGTCAGGCAGCATCCAAGGAGCAGGAGAATGCTGAGCTTTTCCAGCACCACACTCTCAACTCTAATCTCCAGCATCCTCAGTCCTCAATTTCACCTAGCTAAATTTTTAAGGCATCTATTTCATCGGAAATATATAATGCTGATATATGCCCAATTCCAAATGAGGTCTCCTAACGTACAAAATTATGCAATCCCAAGCCCGCCCAAATGCATGGTTAGATCCTGGGTGATCAGGCCTATCCTCTCATGATTACCAATGACATGAGTGCTTCATCCCCACAGCCCCTCAGAGGAGCGTTACAATTGAGGGACAAACTACGGATCATCCATTCACCTACAGTGCTCTTCCAATACCTTGAGAGGTCTAGTAGAACATTGCAACATACTTTACAGAGGTTGCCTTGAACAGAGATTGCAATGAGGAGACGGATTGCCATTTGAGGATCTGAAGCAGCTGCACTCCTCCACAGTTAAGGATGGCACTGAGGAATCTGAGCAGGACACCATGGATATGGTGGCACATTTTCAAGGTGCATCAGGGAAGGATGTGCCAGGTCTGCCTGTCTGGTTTTACTCTGTGCTGCACAGGAATGAGACACTAACTTGATCATCCAACCATCACCGCATGTGCTCACCTCTGCCAGCCAACTCCTCCTGAGCTATCCCAAAGCCTGCATTCTCTCTGTCTAGAAGACAGAGGGACCATGGTGGGATCACTTAGTTTGTGGGAGGGCAGTCGCAGACATTTGAAAAAGTCAAGCTGAAAATAGAGACTTCACACTGGGACATTAGTCACTGAAACTGCCATGTGTGAAGATTCTGCTCTTGTTCCTCAGTGATGGGATTATGAGTGCCCAGATAACACATCACATGTTAAAGTAGCAAGTGCTGGCCAGCCAGCAACACCCACATCCTGTGAATGAGTTTCAAATAAAGTATATAAAGAAGAGCCTGTATGATCAACCATTAAGTGAATACAAATCTCGTCACACACGAATACCCAATAATGCTTCAATTCAAACATATTATGACGTTGTTGACTTCATAATTAAGTTGCTTCTCAGTCTTTCACAACCGTTAGTGTTTGCTGGTTCTGGGCCACGCCAGAATAACATACCCTGTGAGTAGGCCAGGCCCTGTAAGTGAACACGATGCCTACATTAATGAAGTGGAACTAATTTCATATTACTGGTTTGTGATGCAGTGATGCAAACAGCGTGGGTTCAATTCCTGTACCAGCTGAGGTTATAGAGTCATAGAGTTGTACAGCATGGAAACAGACTTTTCAGTCCAATGTTTCCATGCCAACCAGTTATCTGAAATTAATCTAGTCACATTTGCCAGAATATGGTGTATTTCCCTCTGAACCCTCCCTATTGGACAGGATGGCATGTTGCCTCCCTAGTGCTAGGATACAGATGTCTTCGAGTGGCTGCAGGATATTCTGGAGGGGGAGGGTGAACAGCCAACTGTTGAGATGAATATAGATATCAATGAGATAGGGGGAAAATGGATGAGGTCCTACAAGCTGAATTTAGGGAGTTAAACTAAAAAGTAAGACTTCAAAGGTCGTAATCTCAGGATTGCTATCAGTGACCCATGAGAGTCAGAGTAGGAATGGCAGGATAATTAAGATGAATAAGAGGCTTGAAGGATGGTGCAAGAGGGAGGAATTCAATTTCCTGGGACATGGGAATCAGTTCTGGGGGAGGTGGGATCAGTACAAACTACACAGTCTGCACCAATGCTGGACTGGAACCAATGACCTAGGGGGAATGTTCGTTCATGTTGTTGGAGGGTTTAAACTAATATCGCTGGAGGATGGGAACCGATGCAGGAAGTAAAGTAGGGACAGAAACATAGGACAGTCAGGAGGAAAAGTGAAAATGGAAGGCAGAGAAACCAAAGACAAAAATCAAAAAGGGACACATTACATCATAATTCTAAAAGGACAATAAATGTCAAAAAAAAGAGCCCAAAGGCTATGTGTCTTGATGCAAGGAGCATTTGTAACAAGGTGGATGAATGAACTGTGCAGACCGTAATTAATGGATCTGATGTAATTGGAAACACAGAGACCTGGCTCCAGGGTGACCAAGGTTGGGAACTCAATGTTCAGGGTTACACAGTTTTCAGGAAAGATAGATGAAAAGGAAAGGGAGGTGGGGGTAGTGTTGCTGGTTAATGAGGAGATTAATGCAATAGTAAGGAAGGACATCAGCCTGGACAATGTGGAATCTGTATATGTGGAGCTGCAGAAAGGAAAATACATTCGTGGGAGTTGTGTGCAGACCACCAGACAGTAGTTGTGAGGCTGGGGATTGTATCAAGCAGGTAATTAGAGATACATGCAATAAGGATGCAGTAGTTATTATGGGTGACTTCAGTCTACATACTGATTGGACTAACCAAACTGGTGGCAATGCAATGGAGTAGGATTTCATGGCTTTTATGATGGATGGTTGCCTCAAAAAAATGTTGAGGAACCAACAAGAGATCAAGCCATCCTGGACTGGGTATTGTGTTGTGAGAAAGAGTTAATTAGCAACAGTGTGGTGTGAGATCCTTTTGGGAAGTGTGACCATAATATAGTAGAATTCTTCATTAAAATGGAGAGTGAAACAGTTAAATCTGAAAATAGGGTCCGGAACTTAAAGAAAGCTAACTTTGATGGTATTAGGCTAGGATAAGCTGGCCAAGGATACCTAAGGGGTTGACTGCGGTCAGACAATGCCAGACGTTTAAACAACACACAGGTGAACTTCAACAATTGTATATTCCTACCAGACATAAGAGGAAAACGGAAATAGCTCAACCATGGCTAACAAGGGCAATCAGGAATAAAGCCAACCAAGAGGCATGTAAAAGCATCAGAAAAAGGAGAAAAGCTGACAATTGGGAGAAATTTAAAATTCAGCAGAGGAGGACAAAAGTTTAATTCAGAAGGGGAAAATAACAATGAAAGTAAGGTTGCGGAAAACATAAAAACTGACTGCAAAAGCTTCTATGGACATGTGAAGTGAAAAAGACTGACCAAGACAAATGTAGGTCCCTTGCAGTTGAAATCCAGTGGCAGGTAGTGATGAATGGGGTTCTGAGTGAAAGAGTGTGGTGCTGGAAAAGCTCAGAAGGCCAGGCAGCATCTAAGGAGGAGGAGAATCGATGTTTTGAGCATGACCCCTTCATCAGGAATGTGGCCAAAGGGGGCTAAGAAATAAATGGGAGAGGGTTGAGGCTGGGGTTAAGGTAGCTGGGAATACGATAGGTAGATGAAGGTAGGGGTGAAAATGATAGGTTGGAGGGGAGGGTGGAGCAGATAACAATTTCTCCTTCGAATCTCCCATTTCCTCCAGACCAAAGGGATAGCCATGGGTACTCGCATGAGCCCCAGCTATGCCTGCCTCTTTGTTGGGTACATGCTACAATTCATCTTCCTCAGTTACACCAGCACCATTCCCCACCTTTTCCTCCGTTACATTGATGACTGTATTGGCACCACCTCGTGCTCCCACAAGGAGGTTGAACAGTTCATTAACTTCACTAACACATTCCACCCTGACCTTAAGTTCACCTGGACTATTTTGGACACCTTCCACCCCTTCCTGGACCCCTCCATCTCCCTCAATAGTAACCAACACAACACTGACATCTATTACAAACCCACTGACTCCCACAGCTACCTTGAGCACATCTCCTCCCACCCTGCTTCCCTTACTCCTAGTTCCTCCCCTTATGCTTCATCTGCTCCTAGGAGGACCAATTCCACCACAAAACATCCCAGATGACCTTCTTCTCCAAAGACTGTAATTTCCCCTCCTATGTGGTTGACGATGCCCTCTACCACATCTCTTCCACTTGCTGCACCTCTGCTCTTGCACTACACCCTTCCAATCGCAACAAGGACAGAACCGCATTCCCCCCGCTCCCCCCACCCCGGTCCTCACCTTCCACCCCATCAACCACCTGATACATTTCATCATCCTCTGCCATTTCTGCCACCTACAAACACACCGCACCATCCGGGATATATTTTCTCCCCCCCCCCCCCCCTCCCCAACCTGCATTTGGGAGAAACCATTCCCTCCGCGACTCCCTTGTTAGATCCACACCCCCACCAACCCATCCTCCACTCCGCCACCTTCCCCTGCCACAACAAAAGGTTCAAAACCTGCGCCCACACCTCCACCCCCCTTACCTCCATCCAAGGTCCCAAAAGATCCTTCCACGTATTTACCTGTACTTCCATGCACGCCATCTAGTGTGTCTGTTGCTCCCGATGTAGTCTCCTCTACACTGGGGTGACAGGACGCCAACTTACAGAACATCTCAGAGAACATCTCTGGGACACATGCAGTAAACAACCCCACTGACAGGTGATCAAACAATTTAACTCCCCCTCCCACTGCATATGCAAATCCTGGGTCTCCTTCACTGCCAAAGCCTAACCAGCCGAAGCCAGGGGGAAGAACACCTCATCTTCCGCCTCAGGACCCACACAGATCAATGTGGATTTCACTAGAATCCTCATTTCCCCTCCCCCCACTTTATCCTAGATCCAATCCAGTACTGCCCTTTTGATCTATCCTACCTGTCCATCGTCCTTCCCATTTATCTGTTCCACCCTCCTCTCCGACCTATCACTTTCACCCTCTACTTTGTCTACCTATCGCATTCTCAGCTTCCTTCCCCCCAGCCCCACCTCCCCTTCCATTTATCTCTCCGCCCTCTGGCTCACAGGCCTCACTCCTGATGAAGGGTTTATGCTTGAAACGCCGATCCTCCTGCTCCTCGGATGCTGACTGATCTGCTGTGCTTTTCCAGCACCACACTCTCAACTCTGATCTCCACCATCTTCAGTACTCACTTCCTCCTCCATGTGGCAAATAGAACTAAGGAGAATCCAAAAAGTTTTTACAAAATATATTAAGGGCAAACGGGTAACTAGGGAGAGAATAGGGTCCCTCAAAGATCAGCAAGGCGGCCTTTGTGCGGAGCCACAGAAAAATGGGGAAGACACTAAATAAATATTTTGCATCAGTATTTACTGTGGAAAAGGATATGGAAGATACAGACTGTAGGGAAATAGATGGTGACATCTTGCAAAATGTCCAGATTACAGAGCAGGAAGTGCTGGATGTCTTGAAACGGTTAAAGGTGGATAAATCCCCAGGACCTGATCAGGTGTACCTGAGAACTCTGTGGGAAGCTAGAGAAGTGATTGCTGGAAGACTGTTTAAGAAGGGCGGTAAAGACAAGCCAGGGAAGTATAGACTGGTGAGCCTGACTTCGGTGGTGGGCAAGTTGTTGGAGGAAATCCTGAGGGACAGGATATACATGTATTTGGAAAGGCAAGGACTCATTCGGGGTAGTCAACATGGCTTTATGCGTGGGAAATCATGTCTCACAAACTTGATTGATTTTTTGAAGAAGTAACAAAGAAGATTGATGAGGGCAGAGTAGTAGATGTGATCTATATGGACTTCAGTAAGGCGTTCGACAAGGTTCCCATGGGAGACTGATAAGCAAGGTTAGATCTCATGGAATACAGGGAGAACTAGCCATTTGGATACAGAACTGGCTCAAAATTAGAAGTCAGAGGGTGGTGGTGGAGGGTTGTTTTTCAGACTGGAGGCATCTGACCAGTGGAGTGCCACAAGGGTCGGTGCTGGGTCCTCTACTTTTTGTCATTTACATAAATGATTTGGATGCGAGCATAAGAGGTACAGTTAGTAAGTTTGCAGATGACACCAAAATTGGACG